>NC_092702.1:34259315-34859315 GCF_964275005.1 Diadema setosum | reverse complement strand
AAAGTTCACCTGTAATGAAAAAAAAAAAAATCTTCAGTTAATCAAGGGGGAGAGGGAGGATCACAATCCTTTCTTTTTGATGGTTTTTCAAAACACAGCTTCATTTTGAGTTGAACACATTACGCCTCTCAATGTCTCTTTGAATTTATTGCATGCCACATTAAAAATATAAAAAAAAAAGTTGTAGATACTTCCGTAGGTCAGCAAGAATACCCTAGCTCTTCCCAGCCTAGCAACATGTCCTATGAAATTTATCAGGCATCAAGGCTGATGAATTCAAAACAAAACATGTAGGCTTGACTTTTGTCTCCTTTGATAGTGTTTTATTTATATTTCCAGTGAGAGAGAGAGAGAGAGAGAGAGAGAGAGGCTAACAAATTAACAGTATTTTTTGGAGAGCACACATATGCTAACAAATCATGAAGCGGAAAACGTAGATTACACATCTGGCAGCAGGAAATTGCTACTGTGTGGGAGCAAATCCTTATCTAACCACAAATGATCTAATTGGAGCCTTGACTCTACTAAAGCACACCATTCAAAGCATGATTACTCGATTGAACTTTGCATCAGCCAGTCATTTAGCATTGAAAGCTTTTTTTTTTTCTTCTTTCTTTCTTTCTTTTTTCTAACTCTACTAGGTGTGTCATTGAATCAAAAGGGATGTCAATATGTACAAGAAATTGACATGATGACAATGGGTGAAAAACAAGAACACTTTTTTTTTTTTTTTATAAAGCATCATTGAAAGCTTCAGGATAAACATCAAACATACAAGTGTAACAGCAATACTGAAACACAAGTTAACAAGAGTTTACAAACCTAGCAAACATGATTTGATACTGATATTTATTACACCCCATGATGTGTATTCAAACTGATCAATCACTTTATTGATCTAGAAACTCTAATGACTATAGGAACATCTAGATAGCAACTAGATGAACTAGAGAATCTAACGTTAGACCCTATCCCTATTTCTCTGCATAGATTTCTAACGTTAGTAGATACTACTGTACTTAATGTAGAATCTATTCAACATCCCAATAGACAGGCACCAAACGAATTCATCACAAAGAAGGAAATCTCACTAGAGTAAGACTAGTGAGCTTCACTTGAAAAATACATTTTTGCCACTTCTTTCAGTAAACTGTACAATTAAAGTACCAATCAAATTTAACAAATAATAAAAAAAAAACATTTTGAATGTTACTTAAAATTTTGACTTTTTCATGCCTCCAGACGTCACACTCTACATAACACTACCAGAATTACCTGCATCTGTCTCCATTTGTCAAGATGCTGACATTCATCAAAATTTTGTGACAGAGTGTGTTAAGATCCAGCTCGTCTGCAATGTCTCTTATCAGCTCCATGAAGAGCTCCTTCTCGTCAAGTTGCCTGAGAGCCGATTTATTCCTTTTCAGGGTCGACTTGCGACGCCGGGGTGACAACAGATGCTTCAGGCTTTTGCCCCCAGAAATGTTGAATGATTTGCGCAACGATTGAAACACCCCTTTCTCGTTCAGTTTCATCGAAACATCTGGCCATGAACTCATTTCAGGCCCAGAATCTGCTTGCCTGTGGACTGAATTGGCATGTTTAGATAGCCACTGATCAACCATTTCTGGCGTTGCCTTCGAGACGAATATGTCGCTAGCGACATCGCGATTTGCTTCGAGAAACTTTTCAACCTCTTCTCTCGTTACACTTTTTGCAGCGGTAGCCATCGTTAATCCTTGCCGAATCGACAGTGCTGGGGGAGTGCAAATTGTCTCAGAAGAAGTGATGCCTAACGTTAACCAGTAGGAAGAAATAGGCCAAGGTTTGGGGGTTTGTTTGTTTGTTTTTAACTAAAACAAACGTCTAAATAAAAATTCAACTAATCCACATGTGACACAACAAATGGAACTTTCTTGGAAGGAATACTGGTTGCTTGGCTGTTGTCATTGATGACCAAACTACGGATGAAATGTGATAACATCGGGTGCAGTCAGGGCCAAACGCGACAAGAAGAAGGGGTCTCACTCTCAGCGAGCTTGAGCCGCCGCGAAGTTCAAAGCTTCTTCTTCCTCGCGCTCGATTCGACGGAGATGAGAATGAGCTGTCCAAAGAATGTCAGTGGGAGTCAAACCAAAGTGTCCTTGGCTGGAGGTGAGAGCGAGCTTGTTACACGACACTGAAGTTTCGAATCAACCATTCTGCACATGTTGCGACCGAAATTTAACATTGGATCGAAGTATTTAGTCGAGAGAGGTAAATGATAAGCGACAGCAAAAGACACAAGCGTAACCGTTACACTTTGAGGAGATGTATCAGCATCAATCCCCGCAGGCATTCCCCACGGGCTGCCATCAGCCAGCTTCCACCTTCGAGCAGAGCTGTGATCCACTGAACTAGCCCCACTATTTACAGGTCGCAGACTCTACGTCAGATACACAGCTCAGCGACACGACAATTTCGTGCACGAAAACGGCTACAAGCCGTACTCCGCTAGATGAACACACCAAACATGTTCATATCATCCCCAATTGATTTACGTGTGGGGGAGCTTTTCAGTCGCAAAAAGTAGAACGGGGTACTACTAGTGCGCGTGATCCAAGCGTACACGCTTCTCTATCCGCGATGCACGCGCTGGTAACTGCTAGTATCGTTTGCTTGGTTGATCGTAAAAATGTGGTCGTTGCTAACTGGTTTCTATCGTGTTATCGAAGAAATCTCACGTGCTCGCGACCAATCGATAACAAGAGTTTCAACTTTCATCCACGATCTGTCGAAATATGAAAACTATTCCTTGGCGATTGAGTCGGTGTAATCGGCGTACGCGAGGAAGTGTCAAACTAGAAGAAAAAGAAAGAAATGGGAGTGAAGTTTCGCTAACTTTTGTGATTGGTCCAATGTGTTGAATAGCCGTAACGTACGAGTGACTCTGTCGATGGGCTGATTACCGGTATAGTTTGCTGGGCACAGTGGTCACCAATGAGTACAAAGTACTTGTATGTACACAACCCGCGACAGTCTTATTGGACTTTTGCTTCATACCCACCAACTTCAGTAATTCACTATGATTGAATGAATGAATGAATGAATGAATGAATGAATGAATGAATAAATGAATGAATTTTATTGACTCTTTCGACCCCCTCTCGGGGTATGAGAGTACAAACAAAGAATATAAATAACAATATAACAAACCAGTGAATACAATTACACATAACGACACAAAAGATATACAAGATAATAATAAGACATGAGTAAACTAAAAAGATACACAGACAATCTACATGTAAATAGCAGAATGCATGTACTGTACTACAAATTTAACAAAGAAGGTTGCTTCACTAACCTACCGCTACGTGTCTGTGTAGGACCAACTCTTTTTGTACTATCTATGCAAGGTGCTTGGGTGATTATCTTTTTCACTGTTTTTAGAAAACTGGGACATGATAAGACGAGTAAATCTTGCTAAGTCTTTAACTGAGAGGTACTTTTGGTGTCAAAAAGCTCTGTCATGTGCAAAGCACTTGGAAACCTAATTTTGGTTAACTTTTGGGGCAAATACAAACGTCTCTCCCTTTGGAAATAAGGGCAAACAAAAATAAACTCATCTCCTATGTGAGACGACAAGCGTGTGCACTCTATATCACAATGTGACATGTTTGCATTAAATCGACCATTGTTTATAGGTAATTTATGCGATCTACACCAAAACTTAAATAAACTAAAAGCATCAGATTTATTTAGGGTGATGAGATAATTTTTCAAAAACATGGTTGCTTTTAAATATTCTATAATTTGTGCAAACACGGTTTGACCATACTGCGACTCCCCATTCCCAACAAAAAATATCATTCAGTCTTAGTTTTAGCAAGTTAGCGTTTAAACACATTCTAAAATTTCCATTTTGGCCTAACCAAACATTTGATAGACCAGCTTGATTAAGTGTGTCTCCAATGAATCTTAACCATGGGGAGTTAAAGTCCAATTTTTCATCTTTATGAATGACGGATATGAATTTCAATAGAACGTATGAATATTTATTCACTTGCACTTTGCCTCTCAATATTCTTAGCCAGAAATTAATAACTCTACACATCACATGGTTTAAAATCAATCCTCGACCAGTTTCTCCATAAACCATACAGTCTGTGGTAGATGAACTTACTGATAATAAAGTTCTAAAGAATTTCTTATGAAAAACTTCAATTTGCTTTACATCTTCATATCCACAGACTTCACTACCATATACAATAAGATATAGGCAATATCAAATGGTCAAATAAGTGACATTGAATATCAACTGACAGCTGCATTTGCTCCGCTTTAGTCATCATACTGTAAAGAGCTTTTCTGGTCTGCACTACTTGCCTTGAGATTGCCTTCTTGAAAGAACCATTATACTCAAACTGTACGCCAAGATAAACAAAGTCAAGATAATCACTTTGTTGCTTTCATTGTCGTAGGAACTGTTGCGCAGTTCGATTGAATGTCCGCCTGTTTACATGCACTCATTACATTTCATATATTTGATTTAATTTTACATTTCTCGATGAAGAACCACTTCCCAAATAGGCATGTGGATTGTGTGAATATAGGGTAAAGCGGAAAACCCTCACATTCAAAAGCCTCGTGAATTTCTGTTCGGTGCCGCCATCGCGTGGGAACCCTTCAACAGCTGACTTGTTTAATACACGCGTCACGTGTAGTATAAAGAAAATATAAAGAACATTCCGCAAAATTTAATTTTCCTACCATAATACAAAGAGTATCTGACTTACCTCTCTCAGAGAGCATGGGGGATTATATTTTTCATAATATAATATTATTATTATTATCATTATTACTATTATTTATAGTGCGCTTTTCCCACAAGACCCAAAGCGCTTACAATCAATTCAAAGCATGTACGACAGTATGTGTAATTGGATAAATGTTACAGCTACGAACTAGTTGCTACTAAAAAGATGTGTTTCAAGGCTTTTTTGAAAACACTGACTGATGGAGACTGTCTAACGGTAAGTGGTAAATTGTTCCAGTGCTTTGAAGCAGACACAGTAGATGTCCTATCACCGGCTAAGGTGCGAGTAACAGAGTATGTGAGACGAAGTGGATCACTAGATGACCTCAAATTTCTAGTAGGTGTATATAAAGTCAAACAGGCGTCTAGATATTTCGGAGCTTGATTGTTGAGGATTTTATAGACAAACAAAACTAGTTTGAAAATTATCCGTTGCTTCAAAGGAAGCCAGTGCAACAACTTCAGAAGTGGCTGAGATGGGTAGTCCCTAGAAACCTGAAACATTAATCGGGCTGCCCAATTTTGAAGTCGCTGTACACGATCCAATTGAGTTGAAGGAATGGAAGAGAGAAGAATATATCAGTAATAAGTCAAAGGAAGATGTACTTTTCATAACAAATGGAATTTTATGGAATTCGTTTTATATTTTCTTTGTATCGTTGATATGCAGTGACGTCACGAGCTGTAGTAGTCTTCTTATCCAGCAATGGCGTCACCAAGACTTTTTGATTGGATTGTACGATTTTCCTCAAATGTCATTAATGTGTCTTACTGATATTGTTGCATTCCCTCAATCGATATGTATATATGGGGAAGCTTCCTCTTTACACAATAACTGTATTTTCGGACTGTAGGTTTTCCCCAATTTCCCCCAATTTCGCAAAAGTGTTATCCATCTTGATTTTATGTGCATGTTCAAAGATCAAAACGATTTCATGTTTAGTGCGTTCAAATTCGTTTTTATGTTATAGGCACCCAAATCAATGGTCACAATGTTCACATTGCATTTAAGCATTCAATTTTGGGTTTGGGCACAAAATCAAATTTCTAAACTATGTGCATTAAAATTAGTGTGATATCATAGGATGCAGGTAAGCACATCAAAGCACTTTCAATTTCTTTTTTGAGTGATCGATTTTCACAACTACTGAGCGTTCAATTTCTAAATTTCCACACACATAAAATTATAAGCAAAAGTGATTTTGTCCATTAAATCAATTAAGGTGACTTTTACTGATATCTTCATGATCAGGTTTTATTATGTAAAAATTTTTCTTTTGCTCGACATTTTATGTGAACTTCAGAATGAGTTTTTATTTTCACCATGATCATCACACCGTTTGTAATGATTTTCATTCTATATTCTATTTTATCGTCATAGTTATCGTGTATGTCCATGTATAGCTGGCATTTTAGGTTTCCTATTTCTATCTCCCTCTCTCTCCCTCCTCTTTCTCTCTCCCCCTCTCTCCCTCCCTCTCTCTCTCCCTCTCTTTCTCTCTCTCTCTCTCTCTATATATACGTATATATATATATATATATATATATATATATATATATATTCATATATCAATATATCAATATAATATATATATATATATATATATATATATATATATATATACGTATATATATATACGTATATATACATGTATATATATATATATATATATATATATACACGTATATATATAATGATACTTGGTCTGAATAAATAGAACTGTTGGACTGTCAAAATGCATTACAACTCTACGTCTTCCTCTTTTCTTACGTATATATATATATATATATATATATATATATATATATATATATATATTATATATATATATATATTTATATATATTTATATATCAAACTGAACATTCCCATGTTATTGGTTGTAATGACGGTATACAACAAAACATGAAGATATTAAATTGGCGTTTTTGTTGTATACCCTCATTGCAACCAATAACACGACAATGTTCAGTTTGATATATTTTTATGAAATACATTCAATAATATGAACTTAATTATGTATATCATTATTGTATTCTGTTATGTAACTACGGATTCGTTGATGACATAGTCATTATAGACTCACGTTGGTTGAATTTATATTGTTACGAGTGCAGCCATATACGAGTGAGTCATTTTTATCATTTCACAGCCCTGATGAAGGCCTTAATAAGACCGAAAGCTCGGCAATAAACACATACGTTGATCACTAGCTACGTCCACGAATGCTTTTATCTTCTCGCACCAGATATATATATGTATATATATATATATATACACACTCAGCAAAAAAAGTAAGTTCCCCCCTAACATTTTTGGATGTATCTCAAAAAGTATTTTACGGATTTTCATAATTCAAACGGGAATGGATTGGGAATTTCATTACTCATAACATGAATGGCATATAATTGCCACCAGATATTATTATTGGTGTAAAAAACGCATTTTATGTCAAAAAGCATGGGAAAAAAGTTGCACTTCAGGCTATATGAAGCATATTGTATACGGAGAGTTTGTTTGCAAAAACCGATAAGTCCATTTTTGAAGATTTTGAAGTACGATCTCTGTCATAAAGTACAAAATAATACCTTTTAAACGATACATTTGTCACTACATATAAAGGTACATTCTTGAAGTTATGGTCAAAAGAAGCTAAAATTTTCTTATTATTCTCTTTATTTTTCTTGACCTTTCATCGCAAATATCTCCATTTGGCAAAATATGGACTTACCGGTTTTTGCAAACAAACTCTTCATTACATTTCCTGTGTAAGCTAGCAAATGACCTTTTTAAATTGTGCAATTCTCAGGAATTTCTTCACGTACAATGTACTTCCCTATTGAACAGATGTTATGCATACTTTTTAAACAATAGCCTTTTCAATATGAAAATGTTGCTAGAAGCCATGTGATTTGTAATTCCAATCTGGGTTGATCACATTAATGTGCCTATGGTCATTTTGCGTCATGCGCTCAAGTTTGTTGAGGGAAATGGCATCGAACGTATGGAGTGGCCTGCAAGATAGCCTGACTGTAATCCAGAAGAGAATCTTTGGGATGTCATTAAGCGGAAAGCGAGCAAGAAGGTGAAAGATGACACTTTACTGCAAGAATTTAAGCGCATCTTGCAGAGAGCATGGGCCAACATTGAGCAGTGCCAAGTAAACTTTAGTTAACAGTACGAGGAAGAGATGCCGGCTGGTCATTGAAGCGGATGGTGGACATATCAACTACCAAATACTTCACTGTATGCTCATGAAAAGAAAGAGATAGAGAAATATGCAATCAACCATGCTTAAATGTTCAGAATCATGAGTGATTGTTTATTTGTGTAAAAGTCATTGCAAATCACTAAAGTGCAACTTTTTTCCATGCATTTTGACATAAAATGCATTTTTCACACCAATAATGATATCTGGTGGCAATGATTTGCCACTCATGTTATGAGTAATAAAATTCCTTATCCATTTCCGTTTGAATTATGAAAATCGGTAAAACACTTTTTGAGATATATCCAAAAATGCTAGGGGGAACTTACTTTTTTTGCTGAGTGTATATAAATGTATATATATATCACCGATTTCTCCTTTTCTCATGTCTCACAACATAATATTATATCTTATATATATGTGTATCTTATACATATAAACATCATGCATGTGAGAGATGAATATGCAGGATATATCCAACAACAAAATATGATTTGATTACAGCTGATAACATGGCAAGCGTGATTCTGTGAGTTGCTCGTAACGCTTCAAAGAAAAAGACCATGATAGTAGTGACATTATTAGTTCAATTTCATTTTAATTAAATCATCAGGTGTATCGGAATGTTTTATAATAATAATAACAATGATAATAATGTCTTATTTACCCAGGGTAGCCTCTTCAGTGTTGCCACTGTTCTACCAGAGGGCCCTGCTATTATTATTACCCTAGCATTGCAGGTACCCATTTATACACCTGGGTCGAGAGAGACATAGTGGGTAAAAACATCTTGTCCAAGGACGTAAGCACTGGGCGGGATTCGAACTCGGGTCCTCCGATCGGGAGTCGGGAGTCTTATCCACTATACCACAGCGCCCCCACTTTTAGATAAAGTTTCAGTTTAAATGGACTAACAAAAAAAAAAAAAAAAAAAAGATGATAGTGATTCCTAACAAAGTTTTTGAATGCATGTATGGCATTACAAAGCAAAATAAAGAAACACTCTTGTCTCTCCACATACAGAAATTGTCACCCAATCCATCTTTTTGCCCGCACAAGTCCGGGTTGAATGTTATTCCTCAAGGTTGAGCTGGCAAATAATATGCCATGAAGAACCGAGCATAAAGACTATCATTTTTCTTTTCTTTTTTCCCTTTTTTTTTTTTTTTTTTTTTGCAAGGTGACTAACAGAATATGTTTTTTAGATGACCTCCCATGCGTATCAAGTTATACATCAAACCTACACGACATTCGGACCAGTCGCCTCCCGCTAGGTTAAAGTGAAAAAAGCAACAACAACAACAACAACAACAACAACAAATGTATCACCCTTTTTAATCAGTCGCAGCCATTGGAACATCTATGAATCATTGTGGTAATTGCCCGGCATGTGATATTCATAATCAAAATGAATTCTTTTCTTCTGGATATTGATAGTCGCTTTTTGCCTATAGGGGTGAAACGGCAGGTTATTAATTTGTAGGTCGCATATACGAGAATAGTTTAGGCATTTATTCATGTTTTCTTCTTCTTCTTCTTCTATTTTTGTGGGGTCTGGTGTCGACGATATTCTTTCCTTTATTCTTATTTGTCTATAAATAGTGCATGCGATTTGATTTGAGATGATTCCCGCGTATAATCCTGCCAACTGCCCGTCGTGTAACAGGTCGCGCTGTATAAGAAATATCAGGAATAGAGTATTCGTTTAAACGATATAACTTAGGCGCATAAAATCAACACGATCATTGTGCCATCAGAAGAGTGATATTATTGAATGTGTGATGATTAGGAATATGAAAGAGAGAGATAGAGAGAGAAAGGAGAGAGACTCTCCACAGGAGACAGGGCAGTCATGTATTTTTTTTTTTTTTCGTAATGAGAGACAGGTGTGTGAACAAATGCATCAGCTCGCCATTTCGAAACTTGAATGAAACAAAAGAAACTTCAGATAGATAAACGAATAAAAAAAAAGAAACTATCAATGAACCCCAAATTATGACATACCAAATACAGCAGCGTATCCTATGGAGAAAATTAAATTTACTGTGTAGGATATCACCATAATACGATGCTGATGTTATATTTTCCGTCACCTTTTCCGCTGAAAGAATCCACTATGACAAACTTTATCAGAGGTTTTCAGATACAACTCACTATCATGGGTGTAGTTATTTACCTTACAGTAACGTATACAGGGCGATAAGCTATATATTGCATTATTAATTCGTCCCATTATGTTTCATGGCTTTAATGGAGACCATACATGAACAACGACAAATATTTTTCGCAATGAACCAAGGTCTCGAAAATGCAGACACCCATTTCCATCAATTGTTTTCGTCACATTCTGAAATAACTTCCATCATTCATTGCATTGTAAATACGGGCATAAAACGTCAATGACACAATTCGCTCCACCTATAGGCTTGCTTGTTTCTCAGTTTGTTTTACGGCAAGAAATTGACATGACCTGAAGAGAAGCCGATGGACATGACAAGGTCTCCTCTTTAACACTCAGTGGTATAATGGATGCCACTGTCGCCCGTAGTAACGAGATAATGGCCAGAAAATAGACGTCTTTCAAAGCGATGGTGTCAAAGTCCCTGTCAAGTGTTGGAATGCGGCGCTCTTTGTAGGGTTTCGTGCAGATTACCTTCGTCGGGAAATCTGCAATGAATGCAATCAATCTCGCATGCCCGTGTTTTTATCAAAGCATTTAACTCACGACTGAATCAATGATTATTCCCGATCCTTTGCAATTCCAGCGCCGTCGACAAACTTTTCTCGTAAATTGCATCATTCATAACAATCGATTGAACAAAGTAACAATAACGAACTTGAATGCCACGAGACAATAGGGAACATAATTACGCTATTAGACAGGGTTGTTGTTTTGTTTTTGCCTTTTTAATCTGCCAATGACAAACGAATAACTTACTTCACACAAGCCATGCATTCAAATTAATCCTTTAGCCACCGCTCGTAACTCAATGCGGATGAATTACCGACTCACTTAATTGATGTCAGCGTTCATGCATGTAAAGCATCTCTGGACACTTCCGTGATTTTTCAAACCATTCGAAAAAAATCCAAAGCAATGAAAATAAATCTGTAATATTATGAAATTAACAAAACACATGATACTCGAGCAAAAAAAAAGAAAAAAAAAGAGGTATATGGAAAATTTTGTAGATTAAAAATTTTGTTGCATCTTGAAAAACTTGTTTGATTCTGGATGGCTCCACATCGTCACTTATCTCATCTATCTCTTCCCTGATAAAAAGGAAGTTGTGGAGGGTATCACAAACAACCGCCATCTGTATTCATACTTTTAAAAGGCGTATCATACCCACTAATTTTATGTATACGAGGCTTGTACAATAGACTAGATAAAGTTCCTTTTTTTTTAATTCGAACAGGTGATTTAGCCTCAGGTGTAGAAGAGCGCGAATATGGCTCTTTCACAGTCTTTGATGGACTTAACAAGATCATTGCCAGACTTCGAACAAGGGCCAATGACTTTTGGTGTCAACACATCGCCGGAAATTAACAACAGATTTAATTCAAAGAATATAGAAAGCCGAACAACAGCATGTCTCTGGGATTATTTTCTTGACGTAAGTACAGCGTTCGTTACGTTTAGCCTTGTCACCCTACGGCATGATTTCTGCACATCTTTATCGAATCAGTGGGCGAGAATCATCCCACTGGGATTACTGTCTTGTCCAACGCCGGAGGAAAAATATAAAACATACTAAAAATGAGGACAGAACGAAAAGATATTTTAGTTTCGTTCTGTCCTGGTTTCTTTTTTAAAGTTGACTATGGAAGACCATTATGTCTTCATAATACAGATGCTGTCTATTTTAAATGATGTCATAATCATTGTGTTATTGGAATGGCAATACTTTTAACACGTAATCACTAATGATAACCGTGTGTTTTTCGTGTTTTTGTTGGGTTTTTTTTTTTAGTACATCTGATACTAAAGCACAAATAAGACGATTTTTTTTTCATCAGCATAATCTTTATAAAGCTGTTGCTTCATTTCGTATGTATATGGAGTTTAAACACACACACACACACACACACACACACTCACACACACCAGAACACACACACACACACACACACACAAATGTTTGTTCTCGCTGGTATATACGACTTATTCGTCACCATTATGATCTCAACTCGAGTATGCCCCTGTTTTTTAAATAATCATACGCAGTATCATTATGTCAAAAGACATGCTGAGATCATCCCACATCTTATATCACAGTTTGTCACTAAAGTGATATCGTTGTATATAAAAGCTATATAATATCAACAGAATGATGTGCAGCACAGTGTCGATACACGGA
The DNA here is from genome assembly GCF_964275005.1 of Diadema setosum. Lineage (NCBI taxonomy): Eukaryota > Metazoa > Echinodermata > Echinoidea > Diadematoida > Diadematidae > Diadema > Diadema setosum. Next base: position 34,846,948 of record NC_092702.1, on the reverse strand, counting down.
CTTGATCGCGTGTATGCCTATACCACAGCTCCTCTTTCGACAAGATGCTGGGTATACACCATAAGCAACTTTTATCCATCTTTTTATTTATAATTTACACTTTACCTATTACAGACAAAATATCAAATCTGAACTGAAACATTACATTTTGCCATCGAGGGTTAGTTTAATGATGTCAATGCAAATGAGTATAGCCTACCTGTATCATTTTGTAATGGCTGATTTCTTTTCTTTTTAGTGACATGACCTTCAATTGCCTTTAGCTTCATCAATAGTTATTTTGTGCAAATCAAGTTTAAACTCATTCTTAACTTACGATTTGATTATTATACCTATAGCATTCACTAAATAGGCCTTTGCAATCATCAGCATTATTAAATCAGCAGAAGAGTGGGCCTATTTACCACATTCGGAATACACCCCAATTACAGTAAATACACCACATATCCTCCGTGACTGATTCATACCTTAAAGGGATATCTCACCGGGCTTGAAATTAGTTCGCGACTATTTCGCGACTCCAGATTTTGCTAGTTGCAGAGACGCCTCCGCGACGTCTCCGAGACGTCTCCTGAAAACCACAGAGTCTCCGAGGAGTCGCAAGAAATTCAAACATGTTCGATTTTTTTCGCGAAGTCTCCGCGACGTCTCAGAGACGTCTCCATCAGTTGCGGAAAAGTCGCGGAGACTAGTTTATCCGCGACTGCTGAGACATCTCCGCGATGTCTCAGAGACGTCTCTGAGACGTCGCCGAAACCTGCTGGAGACCAGAAAAACCGGTGAGAGGTCGCGGAGACGTCTCCGCAACTCTATTTGACGCTGTTTGACCCACTTTAGAAACCACGTGACCCATCAGCGTGCTGACATCCTACCTACAGATCAAGTCAGGTGATCCTGCAAGGGCTCCATCATATTTGAAATTTTTTGACACCTGCCATAATCGTCTCAGAGACGTCTCCTTGGTGAGACCGCAAGCCATTTTTATGTTGGAGACGTCTCCGCGACTGCTGGGGCTGATAAGTTGGAGACGTCGCGGAGACGTGGAGTCGTCTTCTTGGTGAGAGCGCAAGCCATTTATTTATTTATTTACTTTTTTTGGGGGGGGGGTTGTTAGTACGCGTGCTCCTTGTTTGCATTTTCGGATGAACGAGTCTTATTTCATTTTCGAATTACGAAGCTTTAGAATAACGAACCTTATCATTTTCGGATTAACAAACGAACCCAATTTCAACTTATAGGATAACGATATGTGTGTATACGAAATTAGTGTGTTTCGGTATATGACGAACTTTCGGAATGACAAACCTTCGAAATAACTATACCAGTAACTGTATAAAGATAAACCCCTCATATCTCCATTAAAGCATCCAACTTTATGATTGTCCTTCTCTCGTCTCCCTCTTGTTATTTTTCCCCATAATTATCTCTAGTTTTCTCCATTTCTCGGTTTTTAAACAGAAAAAAAAAAGTAATTGATTTATCAATTGGCAATGTACACACAATGTTGTATGGGTTGTGGATGTATGTTGCTGTTGGCGGTGTTTTTTTTTTTTTGAGAGAGAGAGAGAGAGAGAGTGTGTGTGTGTGTGTGTGTGTGTGTGTGCGTGCGTGCGTGATGCCATACCAACGTATTGTGTAAAATCTAGCCTCCATGCTGTCCTCCATGCATTTCAAATAACTTCCCCTAAAAAAGTCACTATAAAAATCAATGAATCATTAATAATCATCTCACTTTTATCTCATGGCATTGCGTTGCAGCTGTATTTGACGAGGGGAAAAAAAGGAGTCACCGTAAGTGCAACGGGAATTGTGTGTGTTTTTTTCCCAATAGCATTTTGCTCCACCGCAATTCGGTCAACTATAATCATTATCATTATTATATTAAGCTCAGATAAATAAAAGTATGTTGATCACTATCAGAGGCTAAAATTTGAAGGTTATACCAAACGTGTATGGAGTCCTTGTAAAAACAAAGCAAACAAAAGAATCAGGCTGTAACTGGGCTACCCTGAACATCGATTATGTAGGAATGTTTGCTTGTTTTTCCTCTCCTCGTAGTAGCAAATAGGTTATCAAAATTATTCTTGTTTATCTTGTTCCTTAACAAATTCCTCTATCATAACAGCTTGTAGCCTATCGTACTGCACAATATCTCATCGCAGACTAGAAAGAATAGGTGTGCTCGTTCAAAATGTTAGAACTATATTATACTCTGTATAAGCTGTTATATTCGCGTACAGATATTTTCGCGAATTAGGAGTTCACAAACATTTTCACGAGATGTTATTTTCGCGAATTGACACCAAAGCTATTATAAATGCATTGCTATTACCATAGCGTATGACAACATTTTCGCGTATTGTTAAATTCGCGATCCAATAGTGATTCGCGAAATTCGCGAAAATTAAACCCTCGCGAAAATAATAGCTTATACACTGAATAACAACTCATATTGTGTTCCTGGTAATATTGTTGAATGAGCCCAGAGTACGGGTATACAACTATTTCACCTCCCTAGCCAAGCTCTGGCCAAAATGAATATCTTATATTTAATGTGTAATGATTCACACGAGAGAGGAAGTTCAACTTTAGCACTGACAAAAGAAAAAAAAAATCAGTAACAACAACGGCACAACATACGAAACCTCCCCGATAGCTCTCACCCAAAGCAGGAATGAAGTGCTGCAGTAAGGGCGTGAAGGACAGGAGAGAGAGAGAGAAGGGGGGTGGGGCCGAGAGGGTGAGAGAATCCCTCATTGATATGCGTGAAATCAAGCATTCATGGGGCATAATCAACAGAATAAAACTAGGCCTGATATGGAGAGAGAGAGACGGACAGACAACGACAGGGAGAGGGGGAGAGATTGACAATGTTTAGATTGTGCATTAATACATGTCAATCATGTTATCATTGCATGGTATAGGCCTAATCCATTATATCGCTACAAGGTGATATTTTCGATCGATGTAAGCTGTGCGTTCATCCAGGTGTTCTGTTGCGATGGTTGACTGTGTCTATGCTATTGATAATTTATAGACCATTATCTCTTTCTCATTCCCTATGACATACACACACACGCACACACACACGCACACACACACACACACACACACACACACATACACACACACACACGCACACAAAACGACTTAACCTGGCTCTTTTTGCAGGCATGAATAAGAAAAGAAAAGACTCAAAAAATGTTAGAACCTGGGATTTTTCATTAAAAATGAAACATTGTGAAATTATCTTCGTATTAATGTTCTTATGTTCGTTCGTATTTATTTTGCTTCTCAAAATCAAATCAAATCAAAATGAATTACATGGATGTGGCCATTTTAAACAAAAAACAAAACAAATGACAAAGGAGCAATACAAAAGTCCAGTTTATAGCAAAAATCTTTGTAAAACATTTATGGTTGCATATGATACAAAAAGGGCAGTACAAAGGATTCAATAAGAAAGCAGGAAACCGTCAGCATAAGCATACATGCTTGACTGGGCTGATGGCCTCATTGGGAATATAACTCGGGTTTGCCTCTCACAAAAAAAAAAGAAAAATAGTTTTATTTGTTTTCTATTGTAATATTACGCTTTAGAGGGAAAATAATGTAAGTGAGTGCTGTGCGTATGCAGTAATAGGTGCGTAAGTGCACTGTTTTATGTCACTATTAACACTGTTGCAGAGTTCAATTTGAGAGGGAGGGGTAGCACATGGATTTTTACCAAAATTTTAAACATAGCTTTGGAACAGGTTGCCCGATTTCATCAAACCCTCACCGATGTGTTTCATCAATCTTTCAACAATCACTGAATCCATCCACGTAGTTTAGGAACATTTCTCATTAACGCTTCAGGTCCTCTGCGGGAATATTTGCTGCAGAGAACTATCATTTTCACATTACCTAAATTTGGCATCTCTTTTGGCACCTCTCGGAAGCTTCACTGCATTTTCTTATACTGGAAATAGATTATACTATGGAACGGGACAAATCTATTTAAACTGACAGAATCAGAAAGATTTAATCAGAGAGAAATTTGTCAGAAAAAAAAAACAAAACCGTGTCAGAAAAAGGTGGTCTATGCTGGGATTTAATTGGTTAAGGATCTATGACCATGCCATTGGCTGGATGAAATAAGGTGCTTGATGCGGGAGATTCAGAGATTGTTGGCATACTGCTTTTAAAGTTGCTTTTAGTAGGCCTACACAGTTGTCTTGATGATATGGCGTTGATATAAAAATGTATGCGACATCGTTTTTAAACCACCGTACACAAAACATGTAATAACAATAAAACGGCTACAGGTTCGTTATTCCGAAGTTTTCTTAACGAAATGAAGTTCGTAATCCAAAGGTTTCGCTAGCATACGCACCTTCTTCTCATTTTCATTTTCGGATTAAAGAACCATTTTTCTTCTTCGGATTAACGAACCTTCGGAATAACTCCACAATTAATGTTCATATTAACGAACCCATTTTGACTTTCGGATTAACGAACATACAGGTGCGGCTTAGCAGGGATATGGCAGGGAATTCTTGTTTTTCGGAATAACAAACCTTCGGAATAACAAACCTTCTTTCATGTTTGGATCAACGAACCTTCGGAATAGTGAACATCACTTGATACAAAGAGCTTTTGATTGAATATGAGATTAATGCTTTGAGATTAATACATACCAATATTTTCATGTTTTTTTTTTTTTCTGCAGCAGCACTCAGCAGCTGACATCGGCTTGACGCCCACCATGGCCCCATGTCATGATGTTAGAATAGCAACTCTTGCTGCAATGGCAACTTCCAATATACAGCCACAGCCAATCAGGAAACTGAATTCTTGTCGTTACCATGACAATAATTGCCATTCCAGCAACTAGAAGAGTTGTTATCACAGCGACTTTTTATGAAATGGGACCCAGCTCACAATTGATTGCATATAGTATACGTAAGATTGTGTGATAATCATGTACTTGAGAAGACATAAGGTAAGATGAAGTAATAATCTATATATTAAGCTGAATAATGTCTAGGCCCCCAAAATATACCAAAAATGAAAATAACATCAAATCAATACAGAAAGATAAATTATCAAATTAACATAACTCAAGTAATTACCTAACCTTACTAACAAACCTATTAATTCATTAACTAACTAACTAACTGACTGATCAACTAATTAACTCGATGACTAATCAACTTATCAATTAAGTTACTCGCTAAATAAGTGAATAGATTAATACGTACACAAATTAATGAACAAATAGGTTCCTAAGCAGACTGTAGTCCTTACATCTTTCTTTCTTTCTTTTTTTCCAATGAGCCTCGGCAACACACAATGGCAGTACATCTGAAAAGTAACTTGTACTTAACACCTTCCCGCATTTTAGAAACTGGACGACTATAATTGTGGTTCAGATCTTCATCGTATAATGAATGCTCACTTTACGAGGTTTCGAAGTTTTTCGAAGTTTTTTCCCCCATGTCAATGAATCGACAGTAGATGGCAGCATACCGATTCAACGAATGGACGCGACGGTTTATGTCCACGTCGCTTTGCCCCTAAAGACCCCGTCACACTACAGCGAATGCCCAACGAATGCCAAGCGAAAGCCCAACGAATTCAAAAATGTGAAGACAGTTTGCATGTCTGACGTTCTTTGAATTCATTAGCTATTCATAAGGATTCGCAGAGATACGCTGGAGATTTTGGACATGTTTAAAAAATAAAATCGGCTCCAGCGTATCTCTGCGAATCCTGACAAATAGCTAATGAATACAAAGAACGCCAAGCATGTTACGAGCTATTCTAGTATTACCAAATTTCAAATTTATTGGACATACGTTGGGCATTCGTTGGGCATTCGCTGTTGTGTGACGGGGCCTTAAAATATATGTTTGCCGTCTCCACCCGGGCGTCTCCATAAAGATGCTAATGCCTACCCCCACCCACCTATACAAGCATATCATGTTTTGTAAGTGTGTACTTAATACTAGTGCTTATTATTATACACAGATACATGCAGACTTTAATAGGTTTCAGTACTTTATGTGCATTTTCTGAGTTTGGTATCTACTTTTTCTTTCCTTTTTTTGTGTGCTAATTTGGGAAATAAAAGGGTGTATAGCACACACTCATGTGCAACATACACCCACTAACAAATGTACTCATCTATCCCAGCTCAGACACAAATAAGATATAATGCGATACAGTTGCTATTTGCCTGTATCTTTAGCATGATTATGGAAACCATACTATTGTAGAGAAGAAATTTCTTATTCAAAATGTTGCATTTGTTGCATAACAAAAAATGTTTTCATGAAGTAACAATAAAAAAAAATCCAGAATTTTCTTACTCTTTTCCTTGCTTTTTTAGCAGGTTTAATCACAAGACAGGTGTATCTCAAACTGACAAGAATGGACTGACTTGTTTTGCAACAATCAAACTCTTCATTTACCACTTATTGTTAGTATTTCAAAAGGTATGGGAGTAGTCATTTCTGTGTCTTGTTGCGCCCTTTGTCGTTCAAGTATAATTGTTTTGGTTGCAGAATTTTCAAGAGGCTTTTAATTGCAGAATTGCCACTGATTCTTACATTGGAAACACCTTACAAGACAAGAGTTTTTGTGTCTCTATCAAATTAACAAACTGTTGTAAATCACTTTCTGACTTGTGCAAATTGAATTTTGAAATGCAGAAATGCCAATTCAAAGATGACCACACGTGTATAAATCAGTCATTGCAAAATTCAGCAGGACTTGATGAGTTGATTTGAAACAGGCAGAGAAACAAACAAGATTCACAGAGAATCACAGTAAACACACACACACACACACACACACACACACACACACACACACACACACACACACACGTATCTGCTTACCAAATTACAAAACACAAGCATAACGTCATAACCCAAAGAGTTCTCACACAATATAATGGAAGTCAAACAAGCAGAAGATAAAATGCATCAAGTGTTGTATTAATTCCAGGTATACCGTACTTCAGAGTACACAACAATAACACATGGTTTTGTCTCAATACAAAATATATTCCAAGACAAAAATCAACAAGTTAGTATTGACAGTCTATACTATAGAAGAACTCACATCTGTTAAAATGATATAAAAATACAACAGGGATTATACAAAATTCACTTTGCAAATATCAAGTTTCCATAAACATGTAAGTACAATTTTCATACACCATCATTACATATCAAACAAAGTCATGTTATTCTATAGACGAGGTTCCAATGACGTCACCAAGTCATGCTGAGGGGCAAAAATTGCGTAAGGGGACCCCTATATGAGTGGGCAAGCGCGTAAGAGTTACATAACCACGTCTCATGATAGGCAGGCAGGTATACGCCAAGCAAACACCGCGCTTGAGCCATGCGCGTAATACGCATGAAATTCACTTTTGCCCCTCAGCCAAAGCGTCATTTGACGTCACGGAACCTCGTCTATTTGCAGGAACATCAAAGTAGCGTGTAGAGATATTTAGAATGAAGTATATCAACAATTGTAGCAATTGTCTTACCATCAAATTTCTGAAACACAGGCAAACTTTTTAATCATTTGAAAATGCGAATAAGCCTCTAATATGTTAGCCCAAATAGGAACTTGACAATGGTACAATGTATTTTTAATCATACAACTGTATTCTGCACTAACTGACTCCCCCTGTAATTTTTTTTTCAACAAAGCCCATGCCTTCTGGTTCTTCATCTCATGTGAACAAACCTCACACCTAATGTGTGTCCTGACAAAGAAAAAAAAAACCCCAACAACAACAACAACAAATAAACAACAAAAAAACCAAAACAACAACAACACACACACACAAAAACAATGATGCAATGGCAAAATGGGAAACACTTTTCATGGGTAAACTGCAGCGAAGCACAAGCACTCAGTTGATACGAAATCATTGGAACTTATTTCATTTAAACACCAAGAGAATCATTGCACTTATCACAGCAGCAGTTGGTTAATAATCAGTTGTCTGGTTACTGATCATGCTGTTGGGGCTGGACATTTCAGTTGTTGCTTTTGAATCTGTCATTATTGTAATTGTAATTCCCAAAATGGACTGCATAAGCTGGTTACAAATCTAAATCACTTGAGTCACTCCTATGGCCATGTTTGGCAAGTCAAACAAAATAATATGAAACTCAAGCTCTACTAAAATCTCCTCCTGCCCTTACAGATCAGAAAACGAAACAAAACAGAGTGAAATTTAACAATCAGAGTTTACGTGAAAAGGTACCCCATAAAAGTATACAAACAACAGTTTGTAAAGAGAGATAAAAAAGAAAATATTCAAATTTCTTGTACATTCTTTTAATGATATAATACCTGCATGTAAATATATTTTTCATGAACATGGTTTATACACATGGCTCAGTCCATCCAAGAAATGGATTTGTCTACATACATAGCAACACCACATCTCACACTAAAATTAATATATGTTTGCTCAAGGCCTTCATTTTGTCTTTCTTCTATCATTTACGAGCCAGAGCTCAATTCGGATAAAATGTTTGGAAGAAATACTATACCGTCGCTGGGGTGACAAGACCTTGTATCTGCAATTTTGGTAAACATGACTTTTTTGGATTAATAGTCAAATAATGGGTTCAGTGATATCCTATCCAAATCCCAACTGTCTAGCTAAAAAAATGAGGCCACCACGGCATGTCAAAGGAAAGGCTATTCCATTTGTTATAGTGCTTTGGCCGCCATGTTTTTTGGCTCTCCTGAACAATTGACATTTTGTAGATACGAGGTCTTGTCGCCCCAACGACGATACATTTCATATATTTTGCAATTTTCAACAGTTTTCACATATTTTTGTGAGTCAACTCGTTTTGCAAAATTAACAACTCAAAAATTACTACAAAATATTACCTTCATGACATATATGCCTTCTATATCATATCCAATGTGGGAAATCACAAAATTTTCTTTTGAAAAGGGATAATATCCCCTCTTTTTTTCAAACTGTCAGTGTGGCTCTCAATCACAAATGCACACTTCACAAAATACTCTACGATGTGAATCACATAAAACTATGCAATCTATGCAAATCTCATGGCATATACAAAAGTAAGACTGATAGTATTATTGCCATGCCTTGAATTTATTGCACATTTGTAAGAAACAAAACTCATAAACATGTTAAAAAGCAAAAAATGGCAAGTAAGCTTTCAACTCACTTACATACTTTCTGTAACACTCCCCTTGATGAGAAAAAGAAAACAAAATAATGCTCTAATTGTTCCAATTTTCTTGGAGTAGGCTTTTGTTCCTCTTCTGACAATGGGAATTCCTCTCCTTTCTTACATTGAACATAAGCAGAAATTTTGGTTTTCAATCTTTGTGCTGCAATGAAGGTATTACATGCAAATACCTGAAAGACAGTAGTACAGCTTATGCATACACACATAGAGGAGTGTTTGCTATTTACAAAGATCAGCCTATTGATTTCATGACGAGTTCAACAGTTTTGGCTTGTGTGAAATCAATTTTGGGAATCAAGGCATATCTATCAAGAGACAGACTCTTACATTGTTTGCAATTTTGTTAATTTCTGTTTTTTATGCTATGCAAAATCAGTTCTTTGATATTTTGTGTATCGCTGTTGCAAATTCACACCTTAGGTATCAAGTTGAGTTGCACTGTCGACTCCATGTTCTTCTCGCACCATCTCAGTTGTGCCAATAAAAATGAATTGATTCTAGTGTGAAATGATGTGAGTACTTCATTTTCGTTGAAGCTATATTTCTCTCATTACATCCCAGCTGTGTTTAAGAACTGGACTGACAATGGTTTGTAATGGCACAAGTCTTTCATCTTTGTCAAAGGCAATGAAAGGCAATGCATAAGAAACACTCAAATGTCCATTTGGCTCTCCTACCAACCATGGGAATTCCTGGAGGCTCGAAGTCAAGAGAAAAAAAAAAATTTTGGTCTCATCACACCTCACATTCCATGGTACAGGTACTGGTACACATCTTATGACTCGGTTGCAGCCTGCATTTTTGATTCGTCAGTTGCCTCTGGTTCATCTAGCAACTTTGGCGGGGCCGACGCTGTTGTCGGGGCTCCAGCTGTCTTGGGGGCGACGAACGGTGCCATCTTGCCGGCCGCACATTCCACCTCGGCGCGGAACTCGTCGGTGGCCGTGTAGAGCAGGCCGAGGATGGTGTCCAGCTTTGTCAGGTCCGGCCGGTGACCATCAAAGGTGAACTGCATCGGGTGGATGCCTTCCCTGCGGAGCTCCCTGACCATCTGACCCTCGGCATGCTGGCGGTGGAGGAAGGAGATGAAGACCAGTTTCACATCGGTGTACACCTCATCACGGTACTTCTTGAACAGAGGGAGGAACCTGGGAAGAAAACATCCAAAAAAACACAGAAATACAGTCAGAATGAGTGAAATTATTTAACAAGATGGAAGGACCTCCTCACAGGCAAGCAAACAAACAAAAAATGAAATGACCAAATGCTGTAAGACAGAAAACTTGTGAAACATGTTGTTGCTAAAAGTCTCACAAATCTAACAATTTTAACAATTCAGATATCATTCAGGATTTGTAGCACACAAGTTGTGAACATAAAGGGGGCTGAATTCCACGACAGAGGGCATTTTCAACCCAGTTACCAGCCATGCATGAACGATACAACAAAATCTTAATGTTTTTTAATATCTGTTATATCATTCTTCATGCTATGATATTCCTTCTTCTTTTTTCTTCTTTTTTTACTCCACTTACAAACAAAAAGAAAAAATATCTTCTAAGGAAAACTTGCAGATTTGGGGGATTTTTTTTTTGTCAAACTTGTACGTGGTCCCTTGACCGAAGTCCTCACCTGAACTTGATGCTGTTGTCCTTCCCAAAGTAGTTGCATTCACAGTTCTCCTCCTCATCTGTCACCATCACGAATGTCTTGATGATCTCCTTGCGCTCGTAGTAAGGCCATAGGCTTGCCGCTGGTGCCGTGCTGCCGTCGGTCTTCAACTTCGATGCCATCTCCAGGACCTAGACAAAGAGAGAAAGAGAGAGAGAGCAATCATTAAGAGATTGATTGTGAGATTTGTATCTAAAATGTGAGGTTTTCCTTCTTTTCTTGGGGGAGGGGGGAGGGAAGGGCCAATGTGTTGTTCAGCTCTTAGCCGAGTGCGGTGAATGTGACATGTTTTGCTCTTTGAGTCAACAGGGCAACCCCACACTGTGCCAAAAAAACAAATGTACACTATCACTAATAAAAGTATGTACACATAATAAAAGAAATGTTTACTAAAGCTAAATTTGAAGAAAATTATTTTAAGTACTACATCTCAGCTCTCCCATTAATCTGTAATATAAACATGCTGAAAGCTAAGTTTGGGACAATTATCAAGCGACAAAAACACCCCTTTGAGAGTACTCACTATTGAATTGGATGATTTTTAAACTTTACGAACTGGACCTCAGAGATAATATGATGCAAAGGACATGAAGGAGAGCGAAAAAACATGGTGGCCAAAGCACTACATCAAATGGGATCACCTTTCCTTTGGGATGCCATAGTGGCTTCATTTTTGGGTTAAGACAGACAGGATTTGGAGAGGACATCACTTAACTGATTATCTGACCATTAATCTTAAAAAGTCATTTTCACCAGAATTTGAGATACACAGTCTTGTCACTTCAGTGACGATATATGACTAGGGCTGAGCCAGGCAGCACTCTGAATGTCATAATTTTCTTGTCTTATGTCTGATTCTATTAAAACTTTATGCAATTCAGTCTGTTTGATTCCTCTCCTCATTTTATTTCCCTCATCTTGAAATAGGGAGTCCAGTTTCTCTTCAAATATCCCAGATATTACTTATGATAGTTACAATAAAAAAAAAAGAAGAAAAACACCCATGCATACAAGCTCACACAAACAGACACACAAACATACAGACTAAAAATCAGCATGCAGCACCTCACACCAATCGTACCTCAGAGATAGTCTTAGGAAGACTTTCCGGCACGTAGTCCTTGTTGCTGAAGAAAGACAGCTTGGCATCTGTGATGGCCGTCATGATGCCCGCAATGATGGTGCTGGTCCTGATGGCAACGTCCATGGATGGAGAGCGGTCACCAAGGATGGCCACTGGTGCCTCCAGAGACAATCTGCCCAGACAGACAAAAAAACAAACAAACAAACATACAGAACATCAGGCAAGACTGCAAAGCATAACTGGACCTCCATCCTGAAAAAGAAGATCAAGAGCATGTGCATGTGGTGGGTATTGCTGTTGCTTTAATCTTACGAAATTAAATCTTATATTGCCAACATTAGTTTAGCCTACTGATTTACAGCAATAATAGAATGCAAGCTGCAGAGTAGTATCTGCTGCTCTTTACATGACCCTGGACAATATGTCTGTTTGGCTCAGAATTTATGCTAGAATACACTGGACCCCTAAAACATCAAGAATGTGAGCAGTGTGTCAAAATTTCTCTCCACTTATTGGCAAGAGAGCAAGAGAAAATTTATTTGGCATCAGTGCTTCGACTTAGAAATGACTTTGTATTCCCATTGCTGTTGTGAGGATAGGCTGTAGGAATTAAAGATACCCTGAAACACTTTGCACAATCTTAAACAAGAATAAAAATATCAAGGAGGGCTCATATTGAGCAAGAAGCTAACTCTCTCATTTTGAATAATGTTCTTCAATCTTTTCAAAAAAATGGGCAGGGTTTGGTTGTTTGTTACTTTGTACGCATTTATCAGGGTCTGTTTAGAAACGTTGAATTCCTTGACACACTTAGCACAAGTTTTTTTTTTTTTTTCTGCTTTCAAAAAATCTAGTGAGTCCACATGAAGTAAGAGATGATCTGTTCTCCACTCACTTCATATTCTTCAGCCTCTTCTCAGCCTCTGGGATGAGGGCCTCCAGGACGGGGCTGGAGGAGTTGGTCATCTTCAGGAGCAGCATCCTCTCCAGCAGCTTCCCGGTGGGCAGCGTCACCTTCTCCCCATGCAGGATGCGACGGCAGATCGCGAGGTCAACCTCGTCACCGCGCAGTTCCTCGTAGTACCTGCGGATGAACATTTGAGCGTGGTGACGCATGTCTCAGTCACAGAACATGACACTGATTGGCTGATAATATGATCACAGGATACCACTTGTAGTGGTATACTCCTATCATCTGGAACAAAGTACACTTGCAAACATCAATAATGATTCAATTCAGTCAAATTCAATTCATTCCAGGTCAATTCAGATATCGTCGGTTGAGATTGATAAGGGCGTTAAGTTGTCACAAAACCCATAGTGTTCAAGATGACTTAACGCCCTTCTCATTCTCAACAGACGATATGTTCCATTCTTTTTAGTTCCTTTACATTCAGTTCATTCAAATTCAACTCAATTAAGTACAGTTCAAATCAAAGCACACTTAGCTACAGCAATTACAAATATAAATTGAGGTAAAGCTAACTAATCTAACACAGAGACAAATTAACTTATGAAGTTATTATATTGAAGTCTCATAAATCACATACAGTCACTGTAAAAGAGGACATTTCTGCACAAGTTATTGGTTTTTTTTTTTCTTTTGCTCTTGGCCAGGTAAGATGAATTTTGCAAGTATTTAATTCTGCAAAATCAAAACATAAAATAGAATTACATTTAACGAGCAATAAAATAGTAAGCTTTTGCTTTCACACATTCAAGAAATGTACCCAATTTTCATGCTGCAAAATTCCCATGTTTACTGAAATACAATAAAAAAAAAAGGCATGCTCACCACAGCAGAGTATCCACTTTCTTCTCGTATTCTGCGATGCGAGCCTTGCTTTCGGGAGTCAGTGATGTTACGAACTGCTTGATGTGGGTGTACGGCACATCGGTGTTCTGGACTATCTCATTGATGTTTGCGGCACTCATGCTGGCGCACCTGGCCACCAGACTATCCTGGGGTGCTGGCTCGCCGAAGCAGTGTGGCAGAAACCAGGGGCATCCTGGGAAATCCTGTAGATGGCATTGTAAGACAGTCATTCTAGCAGTTCTTTTTGACTTAATGAGAGATGTGATTAGTTGACACCTCCCTACCTACTTTGTCCATTCTGTCTCTTGCATTTGTGCTTTGTTATACTTATTACAGTACTAGGGTTCTAAACACCAACATCTAACCTGATCAGACTTTAACAGGAGACAGTGATCAGATAATATGTATTATTATCCATACAGAGGATTTTTGGAGCCCGAATACAAGTGTTATTTTGTCGACGCACCTCATAACCTCCGACCCACTTAGAAAGTTTGTTGAACTCGACCAATATTTTTTTGCCGAGGCGACCAATATTTAAAATATTGGACGGCAAGAGGGGATTCCCCAAAGTTTTTATAAACTGCACCGTGATTGGCTGAGATATATACGAGATGACCCGAAATATGAAGTAAAAATGTCTCTGATTGGTCAATCACGAATTAACTAAAATATCGTTTCTTCTAAAATTCTGTGTTTATACAAACAAATTTCATATATCAATTAGTTGAAATTGTTTTGCATACAATTTTTCAAAATATCACTTTCATACCAGGAAATTAAATTTAGGTTTGATGAAAACAAGTTGCATTTTTTTTTTTTTTTTTGTGCAGGCCGGCGACGATTGATCAGCTCAGCGCTACTGCTAGATAGCCCGCGCGCGATATACAAATACATGTAGCCGGCCGCCGCCGCTTGCATTTACATGCATAATGTGTTATTACTAAGTACAGTAGGCCATAGAACTACAGTACTACTGAAGTAAATCTTTCACGATCTACGGTAGATGTGACGTGAATTGTGTCTCAGATCTCGGATACAAGAACATCTAATTCTGGTCTAAATTAGCTATTGATAGATCTCGGCCTAACAGTAACATGACGACTACCATGGATACATATAGATCACTGTTTTATCAGGGAATGAAGTAGATTAACTTGCACTGAAGAGTGTACCGGTACCATACCCCATGTCAAGATCAAGTACAGTAGGAGACCATACAGCACTCAGAGACAGAAAGGGTTAAGTGAAAATATTCTTTGCTAAAATCCTCTGTAGGATAATAATGATAATATTGGATGTCCTATTTTCGATTAATACAAGGAAATATTGGACTCGCTAAGCAAAATATTGGACTCGTCTTCAACTCGTCCAATATTTGTGCATAGCTTGTCCAATATTTCCTTGTATTAATCTCAAGGCCATCCAATATTATATAAATATTTCTTTGAACCATACCTTAATCAATTATTAGGCCTATTCAAAATCTTTTGCATACCTCATTTTTCTTACAATTGCAGGCCTATTTGTTTCCTGTGATTAGATCAATTCATGTCTTGTTTACGCTCTTGCAACCTAGCAGTAATTTCCCTTGTAACAATGTAGACAACGTTGGCACATTTTGAAACAGACATTACTTGAAGGTTTCCTATTTTTATCATGACCATCAACAGATTATTGTTGTACTTCACTACAATCATACTTCTTATTTTCCTTAATCATGATTTTCCCCCCTGGGTTAACTATGGCCGAAAAATTCATATTTGTATGTGCTTTTGGTCCATAACTCAAGACATATACAGTGGAAAGTTGCTGTAATTTTGGGAGTCAATTTTGATAATCAAGACATAATTAACTGCAGACATGCGTCACATGAAAATAGCAAAGTGCATGATGAAGAGGAAAAGGGTCACATACATGTGGTGTACAAACCAAAGAAAATGTCCTATTTCCCATACTAATCATAATGTCCTGAGCTACACTAAGCATCTATACACAACAACAGAGGCATGACAGAGAAATTCTATCGACACTCCCTCTTTCCTAAAATATATGCAAAATGTGACACATGTAATAGCAGAGCAGAAGACATAAAAAAAAAAGATAAAAATGCAACATGCAAGCAATTATCATGGGAGAATGGAATAAAATTGCTTTGGTATCCAGCACGACGCACCTTCTTTGGATTCAGATGGCAGATGTCGGCAATCTTCTTCCAGGGTTCCTTGGGGAAGCGCAGGGCATAGAACTCAAGCTCCGAGGCAGAGAGACCGCGCACCCAGCGCTGGATGTGGCGGCTCAGAGCTCCACTCACAGACCCAAGCTGCATAAATGAGGGGAAAAAAAATGACAAACCTGTTGAGGACGAGCTGAGTTTGCTATGACAAGCATTTCCCACAGACACCAGCCTGACCATACTGGGGACTAGTCTTCAAAGAGTTATCTACACCTGTTGGCCAGACTGTGACAGTATAGACGAAATCATCCCTCCCTGGATCATGACTTCAAGAATGCTGATGCTGCTCCATTTGGCACTTCTAGCTCAGGCAATGACAGCTCTCAATAGGTGAATGAACTCAAATCTTGAAATTGACGTATCACACACCAAAGTTAAAACTTCCTCTATTTCTGTACTTATATTTGTAAATGAAATAGAATGTGTCCTTTACGTTCCCCTGAAATGTTACCTGATACTGGATATGTAATATTTTCTCCTACTTTCCACTTAGAGAGTCAGTAGTGGAACAGAAGTTACCTCTATTACTGCAACAATACAGTGAGACAGTGGGACAGACAAAATTCTCTACACTTCAGAACTTAGGTTGCTGTAATCTTTTTTTTCTTTTTTTCGGTCAAAAACGACTTCCATTCCTAACTTTTAACTGACCAGGAAATGACAATGCATCATGACAATGGGGAAACAAAAAAAAAAACAACAACAACAAAAACAAAACAAATGCTGTAGTTTGCATGCTATAGAGTAAAATTTTCAGTGAAAATAAAGTCATTGGCTGCTGGCACACAATTTCTAGGTCCTCTCACCTTAGGCTTTGTCTTGTTGAGGTTGTCAATGTCTGACTTGACCTTTGACATCTTCTTGGGCCTGACCTTCCCCTTGTCCTGGATCATGATCTGGAGCTGTCGCAGGCGCCGCTCCTTCTCACGGACCTGACGGCCAGCGTCGAGCATCATGAGGGCCTTGAGCACCTCCGCCAGGGTGAAGTGGTCCGACTCTGCCAGCAGAGACTGGGCCAGAGTGTGGTCCTTGCGGGCCCACGCAGCCGCCAGGGCTCGCACCTTAGAACCTTCATCGTGGAAAAGAGAACCAAACACAAAATACAGGTTAGAAAACTAAGTGAAGCTTCAACAACCTATATTTATGCCCAAATCTATTCAACACAGGAAAGCAAGAAGAAAGGTATGCAGTTTTCAAACAACATACCCGCGAGCAAGTTAAACGCCTTTTCAATTGTCAGAGACATTTCATTCATTGAGGGGTTTCTGCCAGATTCACAAGCTGGCAATTATCACTTCCAAGTCTGTGCATTTAGATGAAGCTAAAAAGAGTGGCAGCTGTCATTTAGTTTTGCATATTTTAGGTACAGAAATGTGGAAATTTTTGCAGTGTTGAAATTTTCGCAAATTTTGTGCAACCTAAATCTAGCGCAAAAGTAAAAGCACCCAAATATTTTTGCTTCCCGTATGTTCCAGGAGTTGATGTCTTGATTCCGCGGAATTGAAAACATGCAAAACTCTTCTTCCTGGCTGAGCGTGAAAAATTAGTTGTGCGAAAATATCCACTTTTACAGTACTTCCACCACTGTCATTTAATCCTTCATCTCAAACATCAACAAAATTGCTAATTTACTCATCCAGCACAAGGGAGTTACTGCAGAGTAGACATCAAGAGGGCGACAAAAGAAACCGTTATGGTCTCATTAAGAAATCCATACATGCGATATTTGTGTAAATGTAAAAATAATCATTTTCTATTCAGAAAGAAAAAAAAAAAAACTGCTGCCATCTTGTGCTGATACAAGCTACTTTATATGGAATTCCCATATGAGCAAGCTAGCTGATTTTCATTGCTTTCCATTTCCAAGTATACAAATATATATTTTTTCCCTTGTTCTAGCAAAGGTGTTTCCCTTTGAAATCAGATTATGACCCCAAAGCTTTCAAATTTAGAGCGTCTTCTGGAGCACTATAGGACAAACCATGGGTCCCTCTTTCAACCCCTCTCCACCCCTATCCCTCACCACCCTTCCCCTTTCACCTTTGTGACCATCAGTTGATGCCTTACCTTGGGGAATGTCCACACCACTTTTTAGGAGAACCTGCAGGGAGGCAAGGTAGATATTCCTGTTTGTCTCCTGCGTGGCCAGGTGCTGGTCAAAAGTTGAATCCTTGACGGTGAAGAGGAGGTGGGGAGACCTCTCCTACTCGACAGAAAAAAAAGAGTATACCACAGATTACAAAAATAGGTAAATAGGGAAATTTTTTTTTTTTGAAATCACATCATCTTCAAAAGCTAAATTTGTTCATGTGATCTGAATGCTCATTTAACTGGTTGTATGCATCCAACTGGAAATTTGAAAGTAAAAAAAAAAAAATCAAAGTGATGAAAGTGTGGAATACATCATGTCAGAATTTCTAATACTTTGTATCAAGAATTTTTTTGTGTGTTTTTTAGAAACCTTTCTTTACAAAATATATTTTTCTCACAAATAATCATGCGCTGTTGTAAAGAATGAACGAAGTCAAGGCAATGTAAGAAAATGCAAGGATTACAGTCACTTCTAAATGCTAGAGATATATCTATTAGACATTTTGAGCTTAGGCTACTGTTGTTTCAAGGACCATCTTTTGATAAAATTTGGTAGCCATGGGGGAAGGGGCATACAAATAAGGGAGAGTATACTGTGTGATTCTAATAGGGTGTATTTGGCATAACGTTGCTGGTCAACCAAAATTATTCACTACTATGTCTACTGTGGTTCACAACATTTTGCAAATAGACTAGAATTATCACTTATCCGACACTTCACTGAGGCCTTCTAAACACTCACCATTTCCTCTGGAGTGGCAGTAGTAGTAACATCCGAAGCAGATGCTGCTGCAGCTGCCTGCCGGCTGTTGCCACGGCCATAGCCACGCCTTCCTCGACCCCTCCCACCACGTCCACGTCCACGTCCACGCCCGCGTCCTGGCATTGTTGTTGTTTGTAAAAATTGCACTTGCTCCAAGAGATTTTAAACTGTTATCTCATCGGATATCTTTGTTTGAGGAGCTGCTCTGGATTTTCTCTCACCCTTCTTTTGGCTCAGGTTCTGAATGGCTGCAGATCCCGAGTGTCAGAGCTATGGATGAAAAATGATTGAGACACAGAGAAACCTGATATTAGCAAAGTCCTTATTCAAGATGCTGACACAGCTCGCAGTTTTGTACTGTGGCAGGTCTAGCATTAGCCAAAATACACCTGCAGGTAAGTGGAAAGAATTACAAACAAATGTCACTATGGCAAAAAAAAAAAAAGGGGGGGGGGAGCATGGTGATCAAGGACACAAAAGTAAATATTAAAAAACAAGTCTTGTGAGCATTAGGAGTTTGATTCAATGATTTGAGAGATTTTGTAATATTTCTCCCCATTTTGTCCCTATTCATGGAAGTCCCCCCCCCCCATCTCTCTCTCTATATATATATATTTTCTTTTTTTTTTAATACACTCAACAAACTCTAAAAGGTACAATCTCATGTAGGCCCTAGTATTAGTTTGGGTTAAGTGCTCACATGCTCATATGGCATAATTTCCCTTAAACAAGTTTAATTCTTTGTGTGCCATGTTCACATGTCGACTCAGGTGACTGCATGTCAACTCGACTGCACATTTTGCTCAAACACAATACACACAAATCAATTAATAAATCGTAATAATTTATGCTACAGTAGTGACAGTACATTGCATTGAAAGTGTTACGGCCATAGCTTTGTTGTGACAACTTTGCTGCAGGGGCTGAAGACCCCCCCCCCCCCACACACACACACACTTTTTTTGAAGTGGCAAAAATATTTTAAAAAAGGGGGGATCAGGAGGGGTAGGGTACAAATGACTCGCACTCCCTTCTCTTCCCCCTCATGACCCCCCACTTGAAAACCTTCTGTAGCCGCGCCACTAGTAGCCCCTGGGCCTGGCCCTGTGCTGTACTGCAATAAATTCTAGCATAGTTTTACATGTAAGATGGGAAGCTTCTAATAAAACGAACAGTCTTGGCTTGTCAATGAGAAGCAGAAAGAAATCTTACTTGGATAATTTGGTTTAGTAAAAAAAACCCTAGTTTTTCCCCTAGTATGTAGTAACCTAGCCTAACCAATCTCGACTAGTGTTCAGCCACAACAAGCTCGTGCCGCGCCGGGCAGTCGGCCAAGCTATCGCGGCTCGGGATCTCGGAAGCGAGAACTCGCCTGTCTTGGGTTGGGGACGTCCCGTCAGTACTAGCGTGCAGGCACTCGTAGTGGAGTAGCACGTAGACACTATATAGTGACCAAAGGGTCGGCGAACGTAATGATGAGTTGCAATTGCTTACCTTCCGAGCTAGTCGTAGACTGCTTCCTCTCAGCGACGGTGAACAAAAAGTGTCTGTTACCTTCACATTCTGCCCGAATTTATTCTGGTTTGGCAGCAGGCGTGAGCATGCCTCTTCAACACCTCTTGCACCATCATTACACTCACTGACACTGTACCCTGCACTGAGAGTAAAACACGATCGACTTGCAGCTCGATGTTGCAACACTTGTTGACATTTTGATGAGCTTTGTAGTCTAACAAATTCAGACCCATTGACTTGTTCGTCAACGATTCACGTTTTAGATTTAGTACCTTATTCACATTTCTGTATGGTATGAATGAATAAAAATGAACAGTAGTGGAATTAATGTTTCGAAGGGAATATACAGTAGAATAAAGAAGCTAGCTATCTTGTACATCATTGTATATCTTCTTTTCTGCTGGATTATAAACCACACTGAACAGAAAACACTATTTTGTTATTTTTTTGAAGTTATGTATTGAACCCGGAAGTTTGAATAGCTGGAAATTACTTTACATGTTCACTTTCATTTCTGTACAAAATATTTTGGGGACGCCAAAATATTTACGTGAAGATATTACCAGAGAAAAGTGACACATGATATTTATACGTGTATGTATTCATAATCATACTGTGAACCAGCCTCAGGGCAATGTTCTTAAATAACTGTTTTAACATTTTGAGTATTATAGAAAACGCTATCTGTGATAAAGACTAACTTCTTTATCGCACGGTCTTGTGTATTTCCTGATGCAACCAGGGAGGTGGAAGCCACCTCCATGATGCAACGCAGAGCAACTCGCTCTTTATTCCATGCCAAAGTCCCTGGCACAGTAAGGGTTCAATTGTGAACCTTATAGAAAAAAGAGCCGAATATTCTCGATCAATCACCCAAAGAAGGTGAAACAAAATACTGTTACAATCGGTCGAGATGGCGCACTGATGTGGCAACCGCCAGTGGCAACCGCTATTTATAGCCTAGGCCTACATCATAATGGAAGAATTTTTTATTAAAAAATTTACAGTATTTTTGTGGTACTTTTTCTCATGTTCAGTTTTTAAGCCTCCATCAATCATCTTACTTGGTATATTTCAGTTGAGTCCCTCAGTACATTCCTCCTGACTATATTGTGTTGAAACGTAATATTTCAGTTAGTGTCTCAAATCCATCCTCTGCCCATCAATCACTGAACTTCAGGCAAGTAAGCTCAGTAACTGGTTGAACCAGGGAGGTGGAAGAGAGATCTCTTTCACCTCCCTGGTTGAACACTTCCATAATGTGCCGATACAATAAAGATCATCAGTAAACCACAATCCATGCACTATTCACAAAGTAAGACATGAATTAAGAAGTAAAATTATAAGACTTTTGTTGAAGTCTTGACGTTATATTGTGCTTTTAATTTTAGTCCCGGGACACTCTGAAATGTTGTGTAACGTTCGTTTCACCAATTTCGTCTTTTGTCGATCAATATAATTTGAAACCGTGCTCATCACCGATTTCTGTCAATTGCAATTCAAATTCATCGGCCACATGTAGCTGAGCACGAGGCAACCTAATAATCAACTTTTAATATCAGATATGAAATCTGTTATGCCTCTAGCAAGAGGCTAAACACTATGTCCCTCGGATAGGACATAAATGGAGGTCCCGTGTGTGAGAGAGTCACAACTCATGCACGTAAAAGATCCCGTCATTCATCGCAAAGAGCAGGGTGTTACCCTTACCCCGGTGAAGTGGTCCCGCCTCACATCTACTGTACCCTATGGAAGACCAGCTTAGCATAGCTGAATATGGGCTATCCAGCCATCTTCTCAGATGGAAAATGAAGAAGGAAAAAAAAAAAAGAGAAAAAAATCGGTTCTCGACCAACATTGTGACAGAAATATATGATCACACAATGATCATACTGCAGGCGACACATAAGTAATCAAGCAAAAATTAGCGATAAGGAAAATACATGTAGCAATATAGGGCATCCTGTTAATGATGTACAGTAGTAATATGCAGGACATTGAATCATTGTGTTTTGAAGTTATAGTGATATCAGAATAACAGACTTTCAAGTTTCAACATTATTGATTAGATATGAAAAATCTCCATACAATCATAAAAATGCTATTACAACACCATGGTTATATTAGGCCTATAGATATTGATGTTTGACCCAGGCTGACTAAGGCCCGTGACAATGAAACGAATTTGAACGAAAAAAAAAAAACACCAAAACAACAACAACAACAACAACAACAACAACAACAAAATGTACCATTTTAATTGATCCTTACAGCATTCACCAATTCAAATCGCTATGCGAAAGAGATGAATTTCGGCGACACTTTGTGAATCCAAACTCATAGGACCTACTAAAACGAATATTATTATGAATGACAATTTGAAGAAATTGGACCTATAAGATTTGAACGCAATACGCTTCTACGGACAAAAATTATTATAAAATTTTTGAAACTGAACTCTAAAGGTGATGAAAACGAAGAGAATAGATGTAGTATATAAAAACATTATTATCCCCAAATCGAATTGATAGCTCTTTATATACCACATAATTCTTCTATATTCCACATAACGGACCTCATTCATGTACCAAATTCTTATAGGCTGGGCCTAAAAAGTCTCCATAAAATGTATCACCACGCATTATGATACCGTATATGGGCTGGTTACAGATCTGACTTACTCCTCTAAAGGCCTATACATGCATTACACTTGGTGAACTAATTGAAAATAACGATGAACTTGTTCGCCAAAAATGATAATACATTCCTATAATTCGCTAAGCGGCAGAGATGATTTCACTGACTGACTATAGATCCATTGAGCAATTTGAATCATATCTATAAAGTGGAATTTGAAGAACAATTTGACGAAAATGAACACAGAATGTGAATACGGGAATTGATGAGGGTTGAATAGCAAGAAAGTGACGGAAATGAGCGGGAAAAAGGGAAAGATCACACATCGGCAGACGGGGAGCTAAGGGGGGGGGGGGGGGGGGCTAGCGTTAGGCTGGACAACTCGACCACAGAATAATATGACCCTAGACAATACGACCCGAATCCGTGTTAGCTCGACCGGCCCGAGTACTATAAGTTGTCCGGGTCTGGGTTGCATGAAACACATCTCGACCCAATTTGATTTGGTTATCATACAAATTGTTAGTGAAGAAAACACACTTTTTAAATAATTGTGCTTGAGGTGAGATGAATGATGTGAAAAAGTGTTTTACTGATCTGTTTAGTCAATATCAATTTTTGTTCAATGTTACTGCGAATTACCAAGTAGGCCTATACTGTATATAATCACGGTATTTTCTCCGATATATGTTGTGCTAAATCCCAGACAGTTCAATTGTTGCACATTATATATATACAATGTATATATATATCTTCATATAAGCGGCTCGACATTAGCGGGTGGCCCGATCGGGGAACTAAGATTCAAAATGTATTGTTTTGTTTCCGTTTATTTAGGGTCACTACATTTCTTCTCGGGCAACCATAATTTCAGATCAGTAGAGATTTTATAGTGGCCCGAATGTTGTAAAAGTGAAAATTTTCGCGCATTTCGCGCAACCAGAAACTAGCGCGAAAATAAAAGCACGCGAATATTTCTGCGTCTTGATTCCGCGGAATTAAAAACACGCGAAACTCTTTTCTACCCCGCCGAGCGCGAAAAATTAGTCTTGCGAAAATATCAGCTTTTACAGTGGGCCACCCGGCAGAGAAATGTTGATATATTGAACTCGGATGACTGGTATAGAAATGCTGATTCAAGTGCATAAGAATACTCAAGCACCAACGTTCATCTGAACTTTATACATTAGTAAATGACTCAAGAGCATACATCATAATTTCATGACAGTGATGAGCCTTGAAGATCCAGGGAAAATCATTATGTGTATGGGCTGCTGTCAATTACCCATTGAGGGAGAAGAGTAATCGTATACACTGTAATAAATTTAGTATGACCAGTGGCGTATCTGGGGGGGGGGGGGGGGGCAAGGGGACACGTGCCCCAGGCGCCACTCCTTGGGGGCACCAAAAACGAAAAAACGTTTCCTTTGCAATTGTGATACAAGAATTTTGACTCTCTACAACTTTCGATATGCCTCTTACCAATCTTATATAATACCTTTTTTTAGCCACCATATATTATTGAGAATTATACGATATAACTATTTGCCAACCTAAGTGAAAAATAAAAGGAGCTCACTCGCTGCGCTCGCTTGCACTAACTCTTATGCTTTGTTAAATTGTTTAGTTTTTTTCAGTTTGTCAGTATATATCACCATTCATAAATCCAGCCGGACCAGCCATCATGATTATCGTGATATTAATAATTACTGACCCTTATTGAAGAGAATCCCATATATATACGAACATGTTAAAAAAAATGCTCACACTGATTTGCAAGTTTTAGCAAGCTTTTGGATTCAATTGTCGCATGATCTGTTATTTTGAGATATAGGGCAAGCCACCATGCCAGTGTACCAGCATTGTATGTTTTACAAGTGCAACGAGCCTATGAGATATTTATTAAGTGCAATGTTTCCTATTATACACAGAAATATACAAATTTCGGCTCCCCTCGTACTAATTTAGAGTATATTTTCAAGTCCTCAGTTTGTTGGTATACCCCTCAGTTTGTTGGTATAAATCGTTATCTTATAAGGCCGTCACTGTCTTGATTAGAATTTATTGTAAGATTTAATAACCAAAAAAATTGACAAAAATTCCATGTTTTGTAAGCTGAAATACAAAAATTTTCGGCTCGCTCGCTGCGCTCGCGCGCCAAAATTTATCAACATTTATTACATTAAATCACCCTCAAAAGACCCATTCTAAGTGCTTGAAAAAGCATATCATGTGGACTTTTTTTAAAGTCTCATAGATACCGGGATGGGGTTGGGTTTGAACACTTTTTAGGGGCGCAATTTTCGCGCTTGCCCCGGGAGCCGTTTTCCCTGTAGATATGCCACTGAGTATGACCAATAATTTCATAAATGAATACCCTGTAACTGAGGTAAAAAAACTGAATGCGATGGAAGAAAAAAAAAAACTTTCCCGAGATTTCGTGTTAATCCGAAAATGAAATATAGTTCGTTGATCAAAAAATGGGGAAAAAAAGAAAGAAGTATCAAGTTTATGCGTCTGTATACAAGCGAATATTTGAAATAAAACGAACCTTATTCCGTTTTCGAGTTTATACGAACTTCGAAATAACGAAGTGCTCGCCTAGTAACTCCTATAACTTAGTAAGTTTTGCTATATCATAGACTGTGTCATATTATTAACTTTGTCATAGAATTAATGAAGATGCATTTTAACCTAACCTGGCATACGCATGGGTAGATCATTCCATAACTGGTGCAATCATGTTATAGCTCAGGCGAATGAGCGTTCTCCGTAGCGTGTCTTGGTGTAAGTTCCGGGCAACAGTGGATGGGCAGTAGCTTGGGAGCGCAGAATGATGTCGAGATGTAGACGAAGTTGATGAGGAGATAGGTTCTGCATATGAGGGGACTTGCATAGCTTTGTAGACAAGGAGGAGGATTTTGAAGACAACGCCTTCCTAGCTGTATTGGCAACCATTGAGTTAAGTGACTGGATAGTTGGGGTAATGTGCTCAGATTTCTTGGTATATTGTGACTGGAATCTGGTGGCAGTGTATATGCGATGGGCGGGTGCAACTATAGAGATTGGGGAAGACCGGCTTAGGAGACTATTAATCGAGGTGAGAATGAGTGTACAAGAAGTTCACTAGGCCTATACAATAAACTGCTGCGTAGATGTTCCCACTTTTTTGCACCATACAAAGGAGTACATAGGGTGTCACCACTTTGCCCCCCCCCCCCCCCCCACACACACACACACACACACACTTTTTTTACCCCGGAATATGTGAGCGCGGTAAGGCTTTGTTTTTGCGTTGAAGACTGTTTTTTTTTTTTTTTTTTTTTGCTTGTCAGTTGAAGAAACCCGGAAGTGGCACCAGAAATCTGAAGTGTCCCCCCCCCCCACTTTTGAAAACGTGGCGCCATGATTATTGTGTAATTCTGTTTGAAACTGATCTATCTGTTCGGATTCTGAACCTTTTGATGTTGCCATGATGCTATATGGGCATTTGGATGAAAGTGCATGCAGTACGGGGCCCACACACAAACAATCATGGATGGTGAGCTGATCAAGCTTCCCATGATGTTTTCTATATAACATAATAAATCGCTAAACAGACTCGTAAAAATGTGAAGGGACCTGCAATAGGGTTGCGGATCATGGCAAGGGGGGGGGGAGGTCAAGGGGATGAATCATAAAAGCAATATAGGATGTATGCTGTCGACCGGGTCGAGTTATCCGGGAGTTGAGTCGAGTTGTTTAGGGCGGGTTATTTAAGGGTCGAGCCGTTTAGGAACCACACGCATACAGTGTAGTGTGTGGGTTGGACAGCTCTTCACTTCACATGGATGATTCACCTATTGAGCAGCCAGCTAGTATAGCAGGGAATCCCGAACTGTCTCTGTGAGCGATAGGGGAGCTCGTGACTCGTCGACTGCACGAGCATAGCGCAATACGAAACCCCGATGTGCTTGTGGAAATCAATCGCGATAACTAGCTGAGCTGAGACATATATTGATTGGAATGGGTGGAATATCTGCGGCTATCTGCATGTTCTTGGATCGGAAGAAAATGCTTGGAGTACTAGAACCACAAGAGCAAGGACTAGATTCTAACACTTTAGCGAGGGCCGCAAGCGCAAGTCTGTGCTCGCGACGACAGCCATGTATGCCTCGATCTCTCGGATGTATGTAGCTGCCTCTGTCTAACCGTAGGCGCTTGGTGGTGCCTAGCCTCACTATCAATAGAATGTCACATCCGAAGATTTCCGGAATCAAGAAAGTAAGTTTAGTTCCATAGTGGATGTGACTGAAGCCAAAGGACCCATTTGGTGGGTCTATAAAATAATGGAAGGGTAAATTACAGTTTAATTGATGTTCCTAGCCCTAATCATAATCCTTTCAACTAAAAACCCAATCCTCCAGCATGTCCAGTCATGCTATAATTATAAACGTTAAGACAAAGTGTGTCTTGATCTTGATCTTGATGGTGTACGTTGATCAGCCCTGCTAGAGCAACACTCAACTTTGGTTCATAGGTCATGGTAGGAGGGACATTACTCAAAATGTTTGGATAATGTATCTTTAAATGAACGTGGATCAGCTATATTGTAAGAGTGTAAGAGTCATAAGACAGACAGTCCCTAACGTTAGATCTATAAATGCAGAGACTCCAACTCTCCCGTTTTCGATGGGAGATCTCCCGCTGAAAATCCATTTTTGCAAAATCTCCCGTTCTCCCGCTTGAGGTTTAATTTCTCCCGCCCTGGCTCTTTGTCTCCCGTTGCGTTGGAAAGGATTTCTCACTAATTTCTATCGTATGTTGAAAAAATAAGCCTTAGATAGCACCAGAGAGCATCTAGAACCCTGGGAATTTCGCGCTTCGCACACATCAACTTGGAATCTCCCGTTTGCTAGAGGTTTCAGGTGGGAGAATCTCCAGATCAGAAGGTGCTTTGGGTTGGAGTCTCTATAAATGCCTAACTAATGTTAGATCTAACGTTAACATGGCTAAAGGGTATGGCTACTAACTGATCAGTGCCGTTGGAATCAGTGGGAATGCTGGGGGATGATTATTTCATTCATTAAGTGTATACTTGGGTGACCCGCACCTCGTTATAGTTAATGTTCGTACATATTTGAATTACATTTCGTCACTGAAATTCTATGAAATCCCACTCAGATAACATGTTACAGGGAAAATGCTGAAGATTCCAATGGAATCACAAATTCACTGATCGATATCGAAAATTTGCAGCTATTGTCGCCAAACGCGAATGATGCGGAATAGTTGTGCGCTAAGGAAGGGGCCTGCAACTCGTCACCGGCGCTCCCATATAGACAAAGCACGTAAAAGATGTGTGCGGGTGACTGTGATGCTCCCATAGACATACAAGTAAAAAGATGCGTGCTGGTGACCGTGATGATACTTACAACACGTATTCCTCATAAAATTTCAGATTTTCATGAAAAACTGTTCAGTTTTCACCACAATTTGCTTGGTTGTGGTAGCCCTGTCAAGTTTCAAGTGTACTGAACGTAGTCCTGGGCTTAAATTTTTGTTTAGCGCGCTTGTAACAATTTTAAGCGGGGTGACGGTATTCGGGCCCCTGACGAGGTGCGGGCATTTCACTATACATTGTACATTATATATGTGAAAATTATTTGCTTCAGAATGGTCTCGTATTCAAGTAATGTGCAGTTCAGTGTGTCCAGGTAATAGCATGCCAAGCTGTACAGTGATGGGGCGATCGTTGAAACCATGGTTTAAAGGGTGTGTACAGTTCTGGTCTAGGTGAGGATTTAGCTTTTAACGTTTTGCGAGATATTCAGAAACCACTCTATGAGATGTCAAATAGCATGCAATTCTAAGGGGTATCAAAAGTTTATTCGATGAAAATCGGTTTTGAAATGGCTGAGATATCCAAAAACAAGGTGAAACAAAGAGATCCTAATAAAGTTGTGGCATGTCGCCTTTTATTATTAGCACTTTTTGGGATATCTCAGCCATTTGAAAACCAATTTTCATCAAATAAACATTGAATCCTTCTTAAAATTACATGCTCTTTCATATTTCATAAGAGGCTTTTCATTATGAATGTTCAAAACATGAATCCCCACCTCAACCAGTACTGTCAGTCCCTTTAAACCATGGACAACTCGTATGGAGCGCCAAGTGTCGCGTGGCCTACAATACATGTACATGTACTTCATTACGAAATCAGTCATTTCGCCGAAGAAATGATCATTTCGTAACATTTCGTTATCATCCTTTTAATGGCTCCATTATCATTCGGGCCAGTGATTTTGTAGGTAGGGGATAGATCTAGTTTCTTTGGGCCATGGGGTCAAAGGCCAAGTGAAAATCCGGAAATGCTACTTTTTTTTTTTTCCATTTACTGACTCAAAGTATTGTAATGAAAATGGTATATTTTACTGGATTATTATAATTTATGCCAATCAGGTGAAACTGTCTTCTAACATTGGCAAGCTGTACTGTAGTCCTATTGGGAGAAGAATGCGATATAGCAGAGGCGTACCAGTTGCCAGAGCAACATTTTGTGAATTCATCTCGCAAAAATATTGACCCACTTTTGAAACAAAATGCACTGTATATAAAACCTACATTGTACCAAGGTTGGAAATTCTGACCTCTCTTGAAAAGAAATACCGGTAATTCTTGCTCATTCTGTCCATATTGTTCTCAATTGCAAATTCAACCGCTCACGAGTACATTTGTCCTTGGCAATGCTCTAAGTATTACACTAGTGACTTGTCAAATATGTGGTGTATGCAATATGCTTCTTGAAACCAATTGGGGTATGACATGTTAAATCTATTTTTCAGCAGTGCATTCCTAATTTCAAGCGCATTTCTGTTCAGTTGTATTGAGGCTATTGCTGCATAATATCAGCATGTCACTGAGCTGATTACAGGTATTCATAGTTTACTCTCTTGTAGGTACACACCTAACCAGGGACCATCTGTGCATTACAGCTAATTATGAAATGTAGTGTACAACTTGTATGCATTAGTTTTCAGTTTATCTGTTTTATTATGGATTGTGCCAAGTGTTTTAACACGGGTTTTCAACATTTTTTGTTTTGTTTTGTTTTGTTTTGTTGCTGTTTATGCTGTTTGTATTTGAGTGAATAGGCATCATGCTGCAATGGGTAACACAGTGATGGAATACTACCAAAACAGTGTACCTGGGATATTGCTAACTAGAATGTGAAAATGTTGGTACATATTGTCTATATACATGAGTGTCTGTGTATGTGCCTACTCGTGTGTGTAAAGTGTGAATGAGACATCTTGCTACGTACTGTATTTCATGCATCAGTAAGAATTTCAAGGCACGTCTGGTGTTACAAGTGTACATGTTGAGACCTGTCATGTACTTTAAATGCAGTGGCCATTTTGATCTTACATTTATCTCAGAAATTACCACCCAAGACTGGATCAAATCACGACAAGGTGTGCATTCCTCTGGCATCGACATACCGTAGTGGGACGAAAAAGGTAAAAGCTGTCGGAGAGTTGGATGAGAAGGCATCCAGTGGTGCTTCCAGAGAAGGTCATAACTTGTCATCTACGTTACCAGATGGCTCACAGGAACGGCTTGTCCCACGGACAGATGAAACTCAAACAAGTACACAGCCCACTGATGTGCCCAGTGTATCACAAGAAGGTGGAAAGGAGAAGTGGCATGCCAAGTGTAAGAAGGAGACATTGTTATGGGTGATGCATCTAAATTCTGCAGAGGAGGATTCTTCATTGCCTCCACAGAAACCTCAACAGACGAGTGCCAGCCAGTGCTCATCACCCAATTCTGGGCGTGCTAAAGGCAGTTATATCGAGGTGCAAGACAAGGCAGGATGGGTGAAGCGTATCTATAGCGACGGTTGCTATGGTACAACTCTAGGCAAAGTTGGGACAGATCCAGGATGTCACAACAAAGTAGATGTGAGTTGTGGCTTCAAGCGGTCTGCAAAACCTAGTGAGAGTGTGCCAGCTGTGAAGAAATCAAAATCTCAAACAAAGAAAGTCTGTCCAGCGGCTGTGAGGCGGCAAAGACCTAGCTATGAAGATGTCCTCTCTCTGGCTAGTAAAAATGTGGACAGGACAAGGTGCTCATTAAGTCCAGAGAAAAACAGAGAGTATTCAGCTGCAGAAGCAGTGAATGACAGTAAGTGTTCACAAAGTGGTGAAGGACATTTGCCTAATTCAAAGCCATCAAACTCAAGCAACAGCTTTGCAGAAGTTTCCATCGCAAAAGTGGACAGGCTGTTTCAGAAGGCCACGCAGAGAGTTTCATTTTCTAGTGATGAAGTCAATCAGAGTTCAGTGGAAAGCCAAGATGTCACACATTCTACTGCAGACTCAACTCAAAAAAGCGCAGACGTAGATTCTGTATCTCTTGCCAAAGTTGAACGCCTGTTTAATACTTCCTTGAAACATAAGGCAAAAAGTATGAAAAGCCCTGCAGTGTGTAAAGGATCAAAGTGCCAGGTGCCCTGTGAGAATACCCAGAAGAAACCCTTGCATGTGAAAGACAAGAGGAGGACACACAAATCTGAAAGACAACTTCTTTGGGAAGCCGCCTTTGACACCAGAGGGTTGAGTATTCCCGTCATCAAGCTGAGCCTGCCATCGGAGCGTGTTGTCATCACAGAGGAGTTGCTGAGGAAAGGGGCTAGAAAGACAGGTGTGCTAGGCAGGAAGCACCACAGACGTCCAAGAAGGGGGCATTCCACAGGTATAGCCATCATTAAAGGGTGGTATAGCCGTCATTAAAGGGTGGTATACAGTAGTTTTGGTTGAGATGCCCGGCTTCAGGTTTTCCAGCTTTTTTTGTGAAATAATGAGAATCCTCTTACGAAATATGAAAGAGCATACAATTCTCAGAGGAATCCAAAGTTTATTTGATGAAAATTGGTTCTGAAATGGCTGAGATATCCAAAACAGAGCAATCCTGATAAAAGATGGGACATACCTTTATTTAGGATCACTTTATTTTTCTTTGTTTTGGGATTCTCCGCCATTTTAAAACTGATTTTCATCAAACAAACTTTGAATTCCTCTTAAATTGTATGCTCTTTATGTCATTTAGTGGTTTTGTAACTATCACTCTAAATGTTACAGCTGAATCCCCATCTCAACAAAAACTATACCATCCCTTTAAGGTCTTGACTAAGTTTCATTGTAGGTTAGATGCTTGTACAGTATGCTAACATCCCTATCATTATGCTTCTGCCATGAAGTGTTGCTGGAAGCAGTTTGTTTTCCTCTTGTCCGTCCATCCATTTGTCCATTTAAATCAATTTTGTGGACATGTATTTATAAACTATAATACTGTAGCTTGGGAGGGACAGTCTTGCATTTCAAATGGAGGAAATTAGACACACAACTGATTGATAACAATATCAGACAGGGCTCAGCACCAACTTTTATCCCTGGCATTTGGGCCACTAAAATCTTTAAATCTTAAATTTTGGTGGCCCAAAAGAGAAATGTAGTGGTAGTAGTAAACAGAAACATCAGCAATCCACCAAAACATATCCTTTTTGGAAATTTGGTGGCCTGATAGTAATCCTTAGTTGTGGTGGCCCTGGACCACCGGCCACCACTAATGTCATGCCCTGCAGATGATCAGGTTATCAAAGGTTTGCTAAAATGGTCCCACTAGGCAAGGACATTGTTTGTATTATATCACAGCTGCTTTCATCTAGAAATTCCTACTGGCTCTACAAAAGGACACCTGTGGTAAAGCTCACCAAATTTGGTTTTGTGATATTCACTTATGAAGTAATTTCCATTTCTATCGTAGAATGCATGCCTATACCTTTGTGTCTGTATGATATCCATCGAGTTCAGAAATTACTACTCATCACTGGAATTATGCAGAACCTATGTTCAGCAGATTTACTACCAATAGACTTCAATGACAATTATAATGACCTTACAATAGCTTTCACTTTGTTGTTATTAAATTGCAATCATGTTTGATTGTCACAATAGCATCCTACACATGTAGAAATATGGATACACACAGAGTCAAACTTGAGAACTCATTTTTGTATGAAAAAATACATGTGAAAAAATTGTATATTTACAAGTTCTGTTGGAGATGGAAAAAATAAATGAATGAATAAATGAATGAATGAATGAATGAATGAATGAATGAATGGATGAATGGATGTACATTGCATGCATTGTAGAATTCCTTTGAAATATGCATGTTGTATTTATATACTATCCAGCTTTAGGGAGACATACGCCTATAATTACTATATTAAGGACAATTTGTGTCTTCTTAACATTTTCAACTAACAACTGACTGTATATAAAATCCCATTCAGTCGCATGTTTTACTGCTGAAATTGCTTTTTTACACTGTCTCCCTAAAGCTGGATCCAGACTAACATGTATTGTATGGGCTGTGACGCGAGAAAAGGGCCCTTAGAGCATAAAATACCGAAAATGAGTTTTCACCTCTCCAAATTGTAGAATGAACTCCGACATATGCAAACTGTTTTCTGAAATTAAACTCCTAAATGTCTAAATTATGACATTTAAAAAAGCATGTTTTGTCCAAATCCTGCCACATTTTGATACGTCTATGCATGTGTGCAAAGCTTGATAGTTGATCTTTTTTACGCATATTGTTTTGTCAGACTTTTACACCATTTTATGGCATTTGTATGCGAGAGCACTAAGGGTGCGTTCGAGTGCTCTCCTAAAGCGAATTGTACCGTACTGTACCCGCGTCAGGGGAGCGCTCGAACGCTCCTAAAGTGTACTGTACCATACTGTACCGAGCCAAAAGTGGACCACTTCGCAATGTGCTCCAAAAGTGTACCAAAAGCGTACCAAAAGTTCGCTGTAAAGCGTGCGCGTATCATGCGCATACGTCATAGTTGTACATGTAAGTAGTTCAAGCGCCAGGTGGATGGCATTCTTGCTACAAAAATGCGTGACCTTTTCTAAAAATAACTCATGAGGTACGCTCGTGAGGTACGCTTTCTCGACAGAGCGCTCGACGCTTCAAATCTGGCACAGTTCGGTACAGTACGCTTTGGTTCAGTTTGCTTTGGTTCGCTTTAGAGCGCTCGAACGCACCCTATGAGCTCTTTTCTTGCGTCACGGCTCATATAACTATGTATATATTATTTTATTTTTTTTTATTTTTCCGCCACGAAGTGTCGCCAGAGGCATTATGTTTTTGGGTTGTCCGTCCGTCGTAATCAATTTTGTGGACAGCATAACTAAAAAACCACTTTAGGTATCCTAATGAAACTTGGCATGTATATAGTTAGAGTGGGCGAAGTTGTGCCTATCAACTTTTGAGTGCACATGCTCAAGGTCAAAGGTCGAAAGGACAAGGTAAAATGCTCAAAATTTCACTATATCCCCCATATCTGTGCAATGTCTGAAGGTATTTTCTAGAAACTTAATAGTGTATACATGTACTGCCAAATTAAGATTCTCCAGAGAGAGTTTTGGTTCATGAGGTCAAAGGTCAACAGTCAAGTGAAAATGTAAAAATTTCACTTTTTTCTCCATATCTCGCAATGGTTCAAGTTGTCTTCATGAAACATGGTACATATGTATGTGTATGTACTGACAGGTAGTGATTATCTAGGGAAGTTTGGGGTCATGGGTCAAAGGTCATAGGTCAAAGGTCAAGATCAACTCCTCAAAATTTAATTTTTCCCTCATATTAATGCCATGCCTGCACAGCCATCCCATTGTGACTCACGTGATATTTAAAAATACAAAAATTTGACTTGTTATGGTTGAGTACTTGAAAAACTCATCTTTTATTTTTCAATTTTTTTCTTTATTTCATAATTCATTTTTACATATTTCAATCAAGGTATTGACCCTTCACATTGGTTCACAGAAATCTTTGATGTGAAGTCATTCTTGTAAGAGATACAGTACTTCACTCTTTTGTTGTGACTCGCGTGACGCCACACTATTGAAGATTTCTGACCTTGCTGTACTTGACTGGATTTTCGTAAGAAAGTACTTGTTCGGACTATGTACACAAAATTTTCAGGGTTAAATTTTGAGACAATAGGCAAAAAGAAGTCAAAATTTCATCATCCCTTGACTTTTCATTTCAACTCAATTGGCATATATGTGACTGGCATGACATGTGAATGTGACTCGCTTGATAAGTGTCCTTCAGGACCAAAAGTTGAGCCAACTATAATGATTTTATTGAGTAAAATTAGTCAAATGTTTAACCGAACTTGTTATTTATGGTTAGATTAATCACACATATTTTTAAAACAAAAGAATCATCTAATTCCAATCTCTGATGGGATCATTGGAGCTCATAGAACATACATAAAATATCCAGCTAAAATTGACTTCAAGCTCTTTTTTCCCCTTTCAAATCAAGAGTTATGGGAAATCATTCTTTTTTTCAACTACTATAAAAGTGGAAAT
This sequence comes from Diadema setosum, assembly GCF_964275005.1. Taxonomy (NCBI): domain Eukaryota; kingdom Metazoa; phylum Echinodermata; class Echinoidea; order Diadematoida; family Diadematidae; genus Diadema; species Diadema setosum. The sequence continues at coordinate 34,811,450 of NC_092702.1, read as the reverse complement.
TTTGGCGGTGTTGAAATCTTTAAACTTTTCTTACCTGGCCAAGCGCGAAAAATCAGTCACGCGAAAATATCCACTTTTACAGTAGTTTTCTTTTTCTTTCTTATTTACTGTAATTGTGTTTGACAAGTCTTCTATTCAAAATGAATCAAATTCAAACTTTCTTTAGGTTAACTTGCATACTTTGCATTTGGATTTGTATGGATCCATTTAGCTCTTTTAGAAACTTGAAAGTTACTTTGATGCACAAAGAGTCCTCAGTCCTTCTTATAATAAATAATGAATTATCTTTTTCCTTCTTATCTACCATTATTGAGTCTGATATAGAGCTGAAGAATGATCATGTTTTGTTTCTTTTTATAGTAAACTACATTTGTACATGATAGAATTCAGCTTTTCTTTGCCAGAGTGTCCATTCTGTAGTTTGAGAAAGCTGGTCACTGCTTCGTAGTGACGGTTTTGATGCCTAGTTTGTTGGGGCCGTTTTATTCATTTTATTTTTTTATTATGTTTTTAAAGACTCATCTCTTCATTCATGACCTTTAACTAAGCCTCCTATTGTTGACAAGATATGGCTGCTGTAAAAGATGTCTGATGCAGGCTGCCATGGCTCTTTTATCCAGCCAGTGGAAGATCTATATTTTCATGACATATTTTTGTGACTCACGTGACACATTTCCAGGGTGTTTTCAAGCTAAAATATTGTCAAGCTCATTACATACAAATGAAAAAAAAACAAAAAACGAATTTGATGTGGTAAATTAGGTATAAAATAAGACCTTTGTGGAAAAAAATACAAATCTACAGATAATAGAACATGCCTTAAACAGTGAAATTAAAAGAAGTACTAAAGAGGCATCATTTTTGTAGCAAAAGTGATCTTTATTCCGGGAGGTGTAACTTGGCTGTTAGAAAGTGAAAAGCAGTGAAAAATTAGATTACTGTATACACCATATATGTGACCGTGCACCACAAAACAAACAAAAAGTTGCACCCTTTGATTTTAAGTGAGGACTCAAAAAAGGTGAAATGGTTCAACCAAGTAAATCACGAGTTTTTCATATTTTCCGAAAGAGCTATCCTTCTTCTTACTCTTCAGTTTGATATCTTAACATGAATTGGAAAATGTGTTTTTAGCAGTTTTTCTACAACCCTTTTTGGGGGAAGAGTAGAATGATCAGGTGTGACTTAGAGGCCGCTTTTCATGTCTTGAAATCCTTCACACACTCTTCACTTTCAAGTCTAATAACTTTTGAATGGATAATGCTACTGCTTTGAAAGTTAAATTTAATCATGGGCAAAATGTGTTGATAGAACATGATTAATTTCAGCTTAATCTGATAATCCCTTCATTGTTGTTGCTCCAGTGGTTTACATCCTGTGTTTTGTCCCTTTCATGGCACAGCTAGCACGGATTGGTAAAGATTAAGCGCTTGAATAGACCATGTACTTCAGAGCCTCTTTTCTTAGATCACACTTTTCCAGAGTGTGTGCTTTCTTTCCAGTATTTAGGTAGTTTTTGGGAGTCCATTTGAATTGAGTTATACATCATTTTATTGCTTAGAGTCTGCTCTTTCAGAATCTGCCCTTAACTAAAAATCCATGTCTGGCGACTTTTTGTTATGCCTCCGCCACGAAGTGGTGCCGGAGGCATTATGTTTTCGGGTTGTCCGTCCGTCCGTCCATCCGTCCTTCCGTCCGTCCGTCCTTCCGTCCGTAATGAATTTTGTGGACAGCATAACTAAGAAACCTTTTGAGGTATCCTAATGAAACTTGGCATGTATGTGTATTAAGGGGTGAAGTTGTGCCTATCAACTTTTGGGTGCACATGCTCAAGGTCAAAGGTCAAAAGGTCAAGGTCAAATACGTAAAATTTCACTATTTCCACCATATCTATGCAATGCCTGAAGATATTTTCTTGAAACTTAGTGTATACATGTATTACCCAATTAAGATTCTTTGGTGAAAGTTTGGGGTCATGAGGTCAAAGGTCAAAGGTCAAAAGGTCAAGTAAAATATTAAAACTTAACTTTTTTCTCTGTATCTTGGAAATTGTTCAAGGTATCTTCATGGAACATAGTATATATACATGTACTGACTGGCAGTGAATATCTAGAGAATTTAGGGTTCATGGGTCAAAGGTCAGGGGTCAAAGGTCAAGGGCAACACTTCAAAATTTTACTATTTCCCTCATATTTATGCAATGCCAGCAGGATTATCTTTTTTTTTTTTTTACGCTTGGTGTCATGCATGTATAACCTAATAGAGATTCTCTGGAAACTTTCTTTTTTCTTTTGTTTGCCTCAAAGGTCAAAAGGTCAAAGATCAAGGGAAAGTGCTGAACTAACTTTTTCCTCCATATCTCAGAAGTGGCTCAAGTTATCTTGAAACTTACTATCTATATATGCATGTTGTGCCTGACAGGGATTATCCTATGAATTTTAGGGTCAAAGGCCAGATGAAAATGGTAACAATGAACTTTTCATTATAGAAATTGCACTTTTTCTCCATACCTTGAAAATTACTCAGTGCATAAACTTATGAATGGGTCAAAGTCAAGTTAAAGTCCTTAAATCCCCAAGTACATGCTCTCCTATCCATCCAATTAAACCTAGGTCAAGGAAGGTGAACATTCAACACATTTGTGACAAACTTGTCATTTTAATATTTTGCCAATTTTGTGAAAATGTAATCACACATTGTCTACATGTACTATAGACCTATTAGGAGAATCGTGCATTATGGCGGAGGCATACCAGTCGCCTTAGCGACATTTCTAGTTTGTCTTGTGGTGCAGGGTCACATATTTCTTGAGTCTAAATTTTTGCGAATTGAGACTTCCCAACGATTTCGCGAGTGGTTTAATTCGCGCTCGTGGAGTCCTGTACTGAATGAAGAAATGCGTATGCGTACGTCACATTCATATCAGGATTAGAGTCAATATTTTCACGTGTTTTTAATTTCTCGAAAAGCAGCTGACTCCCGAAATTCACGAAAATAAAAACCTCGCGAAGTATTCGAACATGTGTACATACCTAGCAAAATATGAATCCTTTTTCTTAATTGGTTGAACTTGAAATTTTAAGGTCCTGGTGTCTAGTTACATGGAATGGCTGTGCAGGATTTTTTTTTTTTTTTTTTAAATGAATGTATTCATGTATTACCCAATAGAGATTCTCTGGGAAATTTCTGGTCGAAAGGTCAAAGGTCAAGAGAAAGTACTAAATTTTACTTCTTCCTCCATATCTCAAAAGTGATTAAAGGTATCATCATGAAACTTGGTACATATGTATGCATGTTCTACCTGACGGTGATTCTCTTGGGAATTTTAGGGTCATAGGGACAAAGGTCAAGGGTCAAAGGCTAGGTTAAGATATTAAAAATTTACTATTTAATACTGAAATTACACTTTTTTTCCATACCTTGAAAATTATTGATAATGCATGAACTTATAAAAGGGACAAAAGTCAAGTAAAGATCCTCAAATCCCCAAATACCTGCACTCTTTGACAATATAGCCATTCATTCACTTAAACCTAGCTCAAGGAAAATGAACATTCACATTTGTGACAAACCTGTCATTTTAGTACAGTCAACCTCACGTAAGTCAACATAATCGGGACTGAGCAAAACATGTCGACTTACGCAAAAGTCGACTTACGCGTAAGTCGACATTTTGTCGACTTATAAATGAAAACTAATTTCCCCTATACAGAGTAAGATTTGGATCACGATGCGGATCGCTATCCAAATCTCACTCCTTTTTGCCGCCAAAATAAGCCTACTGACATTAGCAACAATAATATTTTAGTTCATGCATACATCTCGGGCGGATTAGGAAGGACAATGCACAATTCCCAAACCTCTAGAGAGATTTTGAGACAGCGAGAATCCTGGGTCTGTCTCTAGTCCCTTTACGTTTTAAACTTGATTTGAAAAATCAAACACAAATTCCCCAAATTACATGCAACTTTGCGATTTAAATTCAAGTGCGTTGCTGCAAAGATATGCGTGTGAATTCGTATGATTCTGTAGACATGATTTTTCAGTGCTGACTGAGTTGAAATATGCACGATTTTCCTTCCCTAAGTCGCCATATTTGTTTTACTTAAATTTCTATTGCCGTACTCAGATAATGAACTGTTCTCATGCTCCTATTCGCAACATTACCGCTCTGTACGGCGCGGGCCTGTCTGAAAAAAAAAAAGAAAGAAGAAAAGTTTGTTAATCCGAAAAGACATCTTATTTTCGGATTAACTAACCTTCGTAAAAACAAACCTCTTTCCATTGTTGGACTAATTTGACTTTGGACTGAGATTTAGACCTTCGGCATAGCGAACTGTAACAATAATGTGTCACCATTTAAAGATTTTTTTCATTGACATTTCGTGAAGCAGCGTGCGCTTCGGTAGTTTGAAACTTGTAAATGTTGCGATGTCTTTCCCCTGCGAGTGCAGACTAAGTTCTGTCATGGCGAAAGTTTCGTTTGATATTTTAAATTTACGTACAAAATAAAAAATAATACAAGTCTTTTCAACACTAACGCGCTTCCGTAGATTTTTAGAAATGCGTTTAAACGCAGTTTCTAGTTTCGTACGAAAACCGCAAGTCTTTTTTGCAATGCTCTTGGGTTTTTTAAATACAGCATTGCGTGATGTGATTTGATGGACTTGCATTTGATTTTTAGAGTTACGTTTAAATGCAATTGAGTTTTAGTTTCCTACTATATTCTAGTTTCGTATTATTATCAAATGCAAGTCTTTTCAACATTCTGTGTGATTTATGGACTTGCATTTGATTTTAAGAGTTGCGTTTCGTTTGTAATTTTGCGCACAAAATGAAAAATAATGCAAGTCTTTTCAACACTAACGCACTTCCGTAGATTTTTAGTGATGCGTTTAAACGCAGTTTCTAGTTTTGTACGAAAACCACAAGTCTTTGCTGCAACGCTCTTGCGTTTAAATACAGCTGTACAGCGTTGCATGTGATTTGATGGACTTTATGTTTGATTTTTAGAGCGCCGTACACTAGTGAATTAGCGAGAAGAAATGCTGGGAATCGGAGCGGGAAAACAATTTTTCAGAGAACTGCGATAAGAATTTGAGCGAAAAATTATGTCGACTTAGACAAGGGAATTAACACGTATTTCAGCTCAGTTGGCACTGAAAATCACATCGACTTATGCAAGTTGTCGACTTATAAATGTCAACTAATACGAGGAAATTTTCAAGGAATAACAAAGGCAAAAATCAGGACTTTTCTATCGTGTCAACTTAAGCGAGTTGTCGACTTATGCGATGTTGACTTAAGCAAGGTTTACTGTACTTTGCCAATTATGTGAAACTGTAATCACACATTGTCAAGACATTGTACTATAGACCTATTTGAAGAACCATGCATTATGTCAGAGGCATACCAGTCTCCATAGCGACATTTCTAGTTTCATTTAACATTTATGAATTTTTAAAAGTAAAAATGTGTAATCCGTGGTTCTTCATTGCATGCAGCAACGTCTTCAGGGAGAAGTCAGAGCTCCATTTCCCAGAATGACCCTTGCAACTGTGTGACATCAGTGACTACTGCTGGGAGTGACAGTATTGGCCATCATGACCCTAATGCCAGCGGGTCATCTGGTGATGTTGTCAATCTCTTTCAACGGCTGAGTTCAGACTCAGGAAAAGATGATCCAAAAGTAGTTCTCCCACTTGGCAGTCATGACCATAGCAGAGATGCTCATGAAGACAAGTTAGTCACAGCTTTGGATGCATCAGACTCTAAGCCAAAGAAATTGGGTGCTTTTGACCTGGACAGGTTAAAGAAACGGTTCAGTAGGAGGCTGCAGGCAGCCGTTCAAAGAGATTCTCCGGACAAGTCCACCGATAGTCCTATTGTTGAAAATGAGAACAGTGTAGGCTGTAGCACACTAGTGACATCTGACAGTTTGGGATTTGGCGTCTCCGATATCATTCCAGTGACAGAGATTCAAGAGGAGGTGCTCTTTGAAGAAACAGTTGTAGCGACAGAGAAAGTGTGTGAGTGTGACGATGGTGTGATGATTGAGCAGTCTCCTTCATTTGGCTGTCATGCAGGGGTGGAATCAAACGCTGGTATCTCACACTCTGTGACAGAGGCTACCGGTAGCTGTTGTGATGAGAAGTCTGGAGTCAGTAAACTGCCCGACGGTTCTTCAATCTCAAATGCTCCCATTAGTGCTGCACACGAAGCACAATCTAGCAGTGTTGCCACAGACTTAGCCATCAGTAGCCAAAGTGAAAGAGTACATGTGCACATTCCAGAGGACAAGGAGAGAGATCAGACAGCATGCAACACAACACAACCTGGTTTGGGGATTCCCCACACAATGCCGGTGAACACAACAAATGGTAAAGCCACAGACAGTGCACAAAACAAGGAACAAAGTTCGCCAAGTACCACAGACGCTAGTGGCCTGCCAGTAGCGGCAGATATAGACAGTGCAGGTTCAGTCCGAAGTCCCGGAGAGATATCTGTCTACCTTGATGCTTGCAGCGTTTTGGGCAGCCCTGTGCAGGATTACGAAGGTAATGGAAACAGTGACAAGGAGCAGAGTCAAAGTGAGGATTACGAGACTGCAAATGAGGATAGTGATGCCGGCACACCTGTTTTGGATGAATTAACTGATATTGATGAACGATGTCAGGCAGGGGATATCATCTTTGTGAACAGACCCAGCTCCCATTCTGATGACGACACAGCAGACTCAGATGTAAAAGCAAGGGCAGCCTTGGAACAGTGTATACAGTGTTCAGAGGGCGCCCAGTTAACACAATCTTGTTTGCACGTAAACAAAGATGTGCCAACTGACACCATGCTACATGAAGACACTCAATCTGCATCGGACTGCATTTATGCACACGCAGACTCAACTGGCACACAGTCTGGAAAGAGTGCCAAACCAAACGTTGGATCGGACGCTGAAAAGTGTAATTCACATCTTTTGAAAGAGGAATATTTTGTGTTGTCGCAGAACGTAAAGGGACCACTACTGTCACGTTCTACCCAGCCAACATCAACATCTGAGCCAACGGCAGTGCAACAAATGGATAGAATAATGGATAAAGAAAGCGACATAGATGTACCTGTACGTGAAGAAGTCTCTGGGATGATGACTGCTGGTTCGGGCAGCGGGGACGACGATGACGACAGTCTGCCTGAAATTGCCATGAATACCTGTGACGCCGATGACGGCGATCTAGACAAACCAATGAACAGTCCAACCTCTGATAGCAGTGAGGACTCCTTCCCTAGTCCTACCCAGGCAGGAGAAGAAGATCTCTGCAATACTTTAGATTCATCCCAAGAAAGTCAAGCTCATGCTGCCTCAGTAGGGATGCTCTTACAAGAAGTGACAGACCTTAGGTAAGTTTCATCCCGCTCTGCTTTCATTTCATTTCATTTCATTTTTCATTTTATTGTTTCGGTATAGTACAATATAATCAACTCTGATCACTTTCAGAAATAAACACATGATTCATAATAATTCATTAAAGGTAGGGGATACCTTTTACAGACCTCCCAAAATGCAGCAAAACATTAAATATGAACCTCAGGGGACTTGTTTAGGCCACTGCTGAGAAATTTGGAAGTCAACAGTTATCTACAATTTGAATAATGCACAAAACTCAACTACTCAGTAGTTCTGTGTGTCAGCCACACTTAAAGGGGAAGGCTAGTAACTGATCATTGGGAATCAGTGGAAATGCTGGGAGATGATTGTTCCAATCCTTATGGGATTCATTTAAGAGTTCATTGTATATCTAATGTTGTGTGAAAATGATTTGCTTCAGAATGGTCTCATATTCAAGTAATGTGCAGTTTAATGCTTCCAGGTTAGCGTCCCTGGTCAGTGACGGAGCATTAATCTGCACATTACTTGAATATGAGACCGTTCTGAAGCAAATCATTTTCACACAACAATAGATATACAATGGACTCTTGAATAAATCCCATAAGGATTGGAACAATCATCTCCCAGCATTTCCACTGATTCCCACTGATCAGTTACTAGCCTTCCCCTTTAAGCCTTTTTGTTGCAATCTTCTGTATTTTTATCTATAAACACAAATCTGAAAGTATAAGAGCTGATGTAATAACATATAGAGTGTGTGGCAAGAATGTATGTTATAGAAATGTTTGTAAGTTTTGATGAACTTTCTTCACAAAATATACATGATGGACACACATGCAGTGCATGGGTCCGCAAAGGTAGCTTAGTAATGTACTGGAATTTACGGTGAGCCCCGAAAAAAATTCAATTCAAAATCTAACGGTCAATAAAAATGTACTAAATGTTACCTTCCACTTTCAATACTTTATAGGAGTTTCTAAAATGATACTCTCTTCAACATACCACTGTATTTATACAACTCTTCATTTAAGGCATGCAAATGAGATTCCCTACCTTTAAGTCTTTGTATACACAGTAAAATTCACATTTCTATGTGGTGGGTCTTTCAGTTTTGTAAGATGTGTTATTTTCCCCATCACGCGGGTTTTGTTTTGTTTTGTTCTTACTTGAAATTCTTCTGCATTAAAAATGTGCGCTACCCAGTGAAAGCAATGTGCAATCTGGTTATTTGTGCATATCTTGGTTGTATTAAATAATTGTTTCATGACATGAAATATGATTTGATGGTAGGGGGGAAAAATGCTTTATAATAATGGGGAATTCCTATATAGTCGATACCTAAGGTGCATGCTTAGTTTATTTCCTTGCGTGCTTGCTTGGCAAAATTTTGATGCAACTTGCAGTGTTGCTGTTAGAGAAATTACATCTTATGCTCCCTGGTATCAGAAACAAGCAACTTTGTCACCTTTATCAATTTCCTTTCGTTGAAATATTGTTTATGACTTAATTTGTAAGTGTTACTCATTTAAGAGATTGATCTTTATTACCCCATGAACAGCAAGCTGCATACATAGTATGAGTCTTGTAATATTTACAAAATTCATGATCTGTGATCACAGTTTTATTTCATTTTGTTTTTCTTTTTTCGTGCAGCCAAAAGAATGTTCCATGTACACCAACCAAGTCTCACCAGTCTGTGATGAATGTAAGTAAAGAAATTAACACTTACCTATAGCAAATCCAGGTATATGTGTAATAAGGTGTTGCATCTAGTGAGCTATTAGTTTTGGTCCCAAAATTGATTTCTGTGCAATTCTATGGTGGCATAGCTACACTGTGTATCTCTCTCTTATGATGAGGTGATCTATAACAAGATTTCATCTATAGCATTACAATGTTTGCAAACAAAGTTCAGTTCCCAAAGCAAGGAAAACCTGAAAATACTCTTTTAGTATTTGAGAACATGTTTAAGTGCAACTCATCTCTTCATACTTCTAATACAAGGCAGAAAATATTGTTACATAAACCAATAGTAGATACGACTCAAGCATTGAAATCATTACGCTACGCAGGAATAAGCATGTGGAATTATTTAAATGAGAATATAAAAGCATGCTCAACTTTGTCAAGTTTTAAAGTATTATGTAAAAGGGAAATATTTAACAAAATGTTTTGTGAAGTGAAATTTTGATTGTTTTGTAATCATGTTTGCTGATCTGTTTATGGATGATTTTTGTGTAGTTGTAAACTGTTGAAAAGTGTTTGTGTGTGAGTTGGTGGGTATGTTTGTATAATATGAAGCTTGATTTGTGTCAGAATAAGATTTTGTTATTGGGCCCCATCGATACAAGCCCTGCTTCACAGGGGTCCATGACCTTTCAATGTCTTATATATTGTAAACTTTCCCATATAATTACATGCATATTTTTGCTTGCATGTGTATCCGTATGTTTTTACTGAATGGTTGAATAAGATTTAGTTAAATTGAATTGAATTGAATTGTATAGTGAGCAAATCTTCCTGCATGAGCATTTCATAGATAATCATCATGCTTTTAGCATTCTTTTCCACAGAGATACTGAAATTGCACTCATTCTGTACTTCTTTGTTCAATTAAGATACACAGATAAATGTACACACTGTTAAGCTTGCTAGAGTGTGAACCTGAGGATTCTATTTGTTGTTGTTTTACTGCTTTTAATCTCCCTTTGTTTGTAAGACAAGCAGCTACAATCAATGAGTTTAAGGTCAGGTTAAAAAGTCATCTCTTGAAGTAATGTATTTTAGGTTTGAATTATGTATTTTATTTTGTAATGCACAGTAGAGTATATTTATAGAGCTCTGCGCAATATAAATGCCCTCTATTGTTATTATTATTATTATTATTATTATTATTATTATTATTATTATTATTGTTATTATTATTATTGTTATTATTATTATTATTATTATTATTATTATCATTATTATTGTTGTTATTATTGTTATTATTATTATTATTATAGTTATTATTATTATTTTAATGTTCTGTATTGTTTATACATTTCTTCATCAGTTTTGTTCGTTGCTTCTTTAATGATATTCTACCAGTGTTATAAGTCTGTGTTTTTTTATTTTGTCTGCACAGGATTCACTTAGCCCCTGTATTCTCTCTCAAGAGATGACTGGTAAACTACAAGATGAAGCAGACAAGAAAAGGCATAAGAAGTCAAGAATGGACAAGCTGCTGAAGCAATATAAGAAGAGGGTAAGAACCTCTAGGTATTCCTTCTTGTTGATTTTCATCTTTCTTTTTGAGCTCACTTGAGTCTGTTGCACATTGTGCATCATCTGTCATATATCATGTGTCTGTCTGCAGTCGTCTGGTGTCACAAAGTTTTGGCAGTCTAATAATAGGGAGCTGTAGATTTGCGATGCGGACGTTTGAGATTACAATTGCATTGGACGTTCTCCTCTCTCCCGGCATCGTGCTGAAAAGTAGCTCCAGATTACGTGGAGACGCAACCTATAAAAAGTAAAATGGTGCCCCATATGATCAGTGCATCAAGTAGCTCTCCACGTTGTGATTTGAGCAGATGTAGAATTAGCCCAAAACGCGTAGTGAAAACTCGGACCACGTGAGCTATAAATAGATCGCTTTTTATATAAAGCCATTTTGCGCATTCTCAGGGACAGGTTTTTTTTTTCTGTGAACTCATCGCAAAAATCTAAATCTCCCTATTCTCTCTTCAAACGTATCAATTGGATTTTTACCAAACTTGGCAGAAAAAAAAAAAAAAAGATAGGGGATACAAAGATGCAAAGATTATTTCAGGTGGCCTCCATGGAGGCTCAGGTGTGGATCCCAGATGACCCGAAACAGCGCAAATTTCAAGTATCCTTTTCTCCAGATCCAGCATTGTCCCAGCCAGATTGTATTGCATTTGGATAGATACTCATAAAAGTTGAAGAATATGAGTTGTTCATGACAGTGCCAGTTGTTGCACAATGTGGCACCACAGGGATGACAAGTTTGGATGGGACCCCAGTGGACAAAATTGATAAATGTTTTTATTTTAATACAGTTAAACTCGCATAAGTCGATCTTCTCCGGACTGAGCAAAACACATCGACTTAGGCGATTTTCGACTTGTGCGTAAGTCGAAAAAAATCGACTTACAGTTTCACCACAGGTACATACATGTATGTTTAATGTACATGTATGTTGTCTACTCTGGAGCCGAGAGCTGGAGCGGTGTGCCGCAGCATGGGTCGCCCAGCAGGGCCGCGGCTAACTTTCCATGGACAGTGCATTAGTATTGGCACAGGTCCGATTACTTTACACCCCTAATTGTTAAACCTTGGGGAAGTGAATATGAACGATATTTGAGCAGTGATTGATTCCAGTTTACCATACCGTGGCTTGAAATGCGTGTAGAGGTGCAATTCTGATTTACCCGTGCCCGTAACTTTCCCCCTACTTTCCGCTTTGAAAACTCGGCAGCTTCATCCATTATACCACTCCACTGCACAGCGCTGCAAATGCCAAGCTACATGTACACTGCAAGCTTAATACTGTACATGTAAATGAACGCATGTGTACTGTACGAACGCTGAGCGTACGTAGCGCGACAGCTGACAGGGCTGTACCAGCGGACCTCCAAATACGAAGAGAGTTAAACGATCCCATGCGATCGCTTTGAATTTTGATTTTAGATCATTTTTTTTTTTGTCACCTCCAACTCATCTGACAAACAAAATAATGATGAGTAATAAATAATTAGTAATAAATGACAGTGATTTATTACACAATAAAATCTCATTCGACTTAGGCGCAGTGAATTCAATGTTTTTTCCGTGAAAGTGTTTTTGGAATCTCATCGACTTAGGCGAGTATTCGACTTACAAAATTCGACTTGTGAGTGAATTAATACACGTACGTCAATGGGGAAAAATCGGGACTTTTTAAAATCATCGACTTAGGCGAGTTTAACTGTAGTTCATTATGCATGACAGTGTAGTAGCAGGTTTCATTCTCTATGGCAGGGTGATGCAATAAAATATGGTAGCCATTTGCCATGCCTTTACAAATTAGGCTTATATTCCTATATTCCTCACCATGCAATTTAATTGAAGATAAGCTTGTTAAAGGACCAGTTCACCCAAATATCTACAGTTGTATTTGGATTGAGTGAATGCAGCAATATGAGTAGAGCATGTCAGTATCAAAAGTTTGAGGAAAATCAGGCAATCTGTTCAAAAGATATGAATTTGTAGAATTTATTGCCACCATCACTGTATGAGAAGACTACAACAGTTTGTAAGGTCAGTGCAAGACAAAGATATAAATAAAAGAAAATGTAAGCAGAATTCAACATATTTTCATATTTTTAGCAAAATGAAAGAGCACTTGATTTTTGATACCTCTTGCAAAAAGCAGGGGTAATAATATCACCCTAAACATGAGCCAGTAACAAGTTTAGGGAAAATGTACTTTTCGTAAAAAATTAAATTTTGTTGATTTCTCTTTAAACTTTCTTTATATTGTTTTCCTGCGGTAATGTCACAAACTGTTGTAGTCTATTCATCCAGCAATGGTGGCACAGAAACTTTTGAAATTTGCATCTTTGAAATTGATCATCCAATTTTCCTCAAACTTCACTTAAATTAAATGTGTTCTACTAATACATATATTGCCGCATTCACTCAATACACACAAATATTTAGGTACACATACTTGTCCTTTAAGTGGAGGACAAGGGATGAATGTGCCACCCAGTGGCATCAGCCACTCGGCCTTTTCTGACGGGGATTTGCATCACCTCACCATATCATGTATTGATGAATAATTTACAAGGCACCGTGTGTGTCATTGATGAGAGTATTGTAATCTAATAGCTGTGCAGCAATTAGCCAGTCTGAATGAACTGATGGTCTCCAAATCATCCATTTATTTCACAAGGTACTTTAGAGGTACAGTAGTATATGTTTTTCTCATGAAAGGTAATTTTTGAATTGTGAACTTAGATGGTGACAGCTAAATACATCATTAGATGAAATGATAGGTTCATGTAACAAATTATTAAGTGTCATTGATTATGCATACCATTGTATATATACCCCTAAATCAAATGTACAATGCATACAAGGCAATGGCCTTTATATCACACTCTCCCCACATCCAGTGAGAGAACTTGTATGTGTGTGTTGTTTTTGTTGAGCACAGAATGTATCACTTTCAGCTGCAAAAGATCTTAATACCAAATGTAGGCTGGTTGAGCTATGAGCTTGCTGATAGGCCACTATAATTTTGCTGGAGAAATCAAAGAGGAAACATAGCTTGAAATGTAAAAAGCCCAAATCTGTGACGGCCCTGTGGCAGGCCCATTATCTCTCCTGCTTTCACCCTTTGCCTTGCTTCTAGCCACCGTGAATTAGAGGCACTGTGTAGAAATATAAACTTAAACCACAGGGCCTTTACTAAAAGGCCATTCCAATGGGGTGCAGGGCCAGCTTACCAAGGCCGAAACTGAATTTCAAACTTCTGTTTTCTGGATTTATAAGTAGTACAGCCACACTGTCTCATATTTAGACACTGTTAGATGTAAATATGAGAATAGTCCTTGTCAAATGTCTTCTTGCTAATTACAAGCAAAGCGAGCAGGTTTTCACCTGAGACAAAGCCATGAAACTAACAAAAGGTCATCCCAGTGAGAGGGCTTTCAGAGACATGTTCTATTTACAACTGTGTTTCAAACAATTAGCAGAGTTTTCTATAATTATATAGAAGCCTTTTTAATATATGTATGCTAATCAAGCAACAGACTGTCAGTGACGATAGAAAGAAAGGAATATATACTAGTGTAGGGCTATTAAACTGATTTACCCAAACTTTACATCTCTCAACTTTTGTGTCCCCTTCTATTTCCACTTCTGTATATTTATCTTGATCTGCTTCATCAGAAGAGACAAGCCAGCTTGTATTCCCAGCTGAAGGCAGACGTCAGCCGAGGTGGTTTCATTAGACACATACAGGAGAAAGAATCACTTGCCAGGACTACTGCAGGAGGCGGGACCAGAGACTTGGAGGAGAATGACGATGAGAGAGGTCCGGAAGTGGGGGATGGGCTGGTGAGTGTGGAGTTTTTGAACTATGAGATAATAATAATAATAATAATTATATTTATATGGCGCTTCATACTGACGTTTCTAAGCGCACTTTTGCTACTCGTACAAATACACTAGAAAACACAATAGCATTAACAAAATCAGCGTTAACAGTAACAAAAGAAGAAGAAAGGAAAGAAAAGAAAAGAAAAATACATTTGATGCAATGGTACAATAATTGATAACTGTGTGCGCCTCCAGAAAAAAAAAAAAAAAATTACAACTGATTAAACAGGTGAGTATTGAGAAGAATTTTAAATGATTCAACAGATGAGGCATTCTGAATATAAAGAGGGGGTTTATTCCAAAGAGTGGGAGCAATGGAAGAGAAAGCTCGGTCACCATAACGGGTTTTTGTACGTGGGCCATGAAGTAGTTGGAGAGAGGAAGATGAACGGAGGGGTCTGGCAGAAGAGGAGGAGCGGAGAGAGACTAGGTTTTGAAGATATCTCATGGGTGCAAGATTACGTGTGATTTTGTACGTCAGAAGAAGGATCTTGAAAGTAATACGGGAATGGACTGGAAGCCAATGGAGTGAGCGGAGAACAGGAGATATATGGTCATGTCTCCTACTAAGGGAGACTACTCTAGCGGCTGAATTTTGGATACGTTGGAGAGGGGATATGTGAGAAAGAGGGAGGCCGGCAAGGAGGGAGTTGCAGTAGTCCAGATAGGAGGAGACGAAGGCATGGACGAGCCGCTCAGCTGATGATTGATCAAGCAGACGCCTGATCTTCCCTATTTTGAAGATACCCCATGATGCAGACTTACAAATGTTTGTGGTATGGTGTTTAAGAGTTAAGTGTTTGTCCAAAGTAAAGCCAAGGTCTCTAACACAGTCAGAGACCTTAATAACCCCATCCTGAGTAGTTAGATCTGGTAGAGGAACTGTGCTCCTGAACTGTGGTAAGAAGTGGATGAGTTCAGACTTGTCTTCGTTCAGAAGGAGTCTGTTGGCAGTGGACCAGGCTTTGATGTCGTTGAGATATTCTCTCAGTGAATTAACAGCAGCAATCCTATCACCAGGTGACATAGTTATGTAAATATGAGTGTCATCAGCATACATAGCGTAGTTGACTCCATGATGACAATTGATGATTCTGGTGAGTGGACCTGTATAGAGGAGAAAAAGAAGGGGGCCGGCAACGGATCCTTGCGGAACTCCGCAGCTGATAGGACTAGGACGTGACCAGGTCCCATTGATGTGTCTCCGTAGTGTGTAGCATTAAATAAAAATGCATGCAAAAGTTATTGTTTTCACTATACTGCACTGAATGCCAGTGGCAATTCACGAAAATGTCGTGCCACCAAAAAAGCCGTCGGCTCCACTTCTCACAAATTTCATGCTGCGAATATTTCTAATTTTACAGTGTTGCATCTGATTTTCTCTAGTAAAGACAGTGTCGGTAGTTTGCCAAATTAAGTGCGATAGATGCAGCTAATCTGTATGATTGCATTGTAAACTGTAGCTTGTTATGCAATGCATGCCACTGCCCAAGGAGAATGAAACCAAAAAGATATATATGCGTGAATCTGACCAGTTTCACTACTTATTGAAAACAAGTAAAACTTGAAAATTCAATTTTTTTTACATGTATTTTGTGTCCCATATTGATGGAAGTCATAACATTCTAATTTGTGTGATTTTGTGCAATTTGATAAATGTAGCATAAACATGATGTGGAGCTTCAATGAGCAACCAAAACTAGGGCTTCTGCCATGATGGTGAATTCCAACTTGTAAATGGTCTACATGTATGAGCAACCAAACAAATTGTTGCAAGCCTTGCCAAATCAAGGACTTGCTGTTTGCTGATTTTTTTTTTTTTTTTATACAACTGTAACTCTTTGTAAATGTTGTAGAATGAGGAAGAGGAACGAATACCGCCCCTTCATCCCGGGGAAGACGTGTTTGACCGACACAAGCTGAGACAGGTAAGCACATTCCTGAAATTGACACAACCATGAAATCTTCCATGTTGGATGATGGAGTTCTTCTGTTAGAATTCTCACCCATTGTGGGCATATAAACAATTTACACACATCACTGTAGAGATTTCCATCACTCTCAAACTAAACTCTACAAGCCGAAATTTTCACCAGAGATATTTTGATAGTGAATTGATTTTTGTCAGACATTTTCTGAAGGAAAAGGACTAACCACTTGCAACAATTTTGTGCTTTACTTTGTCAAATATCCTGTATATTTTCTTTACCTCATTGTCCTGCTGTGACATCACACATTGTTGTAGTCTTCTTATCCAGTGGTAACAGTACCAAATCTTTGAAAAGTTTGAATTCTAGCATGGTGATGATTCCTGATGAGAAAGATGGCCTTTCTCAATGCCTTTTGTGTCTCTCCTCCTTAGGTGTTCACATACTGTGATGACATCGCTTCACTGACAGGTTGTGGGTTCAAGCCAGAGAGTCCTAGCGCCCTCGAGAGTCTCATGCTGAAAGCAACACCTGGTAAGCTTTGCCGACACACGGTTTCCATTCACAATGCCAGATATGGGTCTGATGAATGTTTGGTCTGTAGGTGAAGGAAAATTTGCATGTGACGATTATTTTCATCTCTATCTGTCTTAAAGCTAGAGGATGATGATGGAAATTGTGTTGTGTTTCAGAAGAAAATGTCTAAAAATTAACTTTTTAGATAGGCTTTATTTTTAGAACATCACTGAGTGATAGATATGTTGAATCTGGGATCTTACTCTGCTGCCATGGCAGCACAATGGCATGCTTTTTCTCCATCAGTCACAATCTGTGAGACCAAAGAAGTGTAGCCATGTAGATTGTGTATAATCCATATTAATATGATTATATGAAGTCATTCATGTTAATGATCAACAGTTGCCACAGCCGTAGACAATTTTCAGCTGCATTAGTTTGATGAAATGGCCAACAAAGCTATAGTAGTATGTTAGTCGCTCTGCTGCAGCACACTGCTCGGTGGTCATTGTGCACAGTTGTAAGTTGTCCAGCGGAAACCGAATCTGTGACCACTGGTTGAGTTAGGCAGATAGGTGCTATACCACAGTTTACAACTACATGTTTTCTCTGTGGATGAAATTTCCATGTGGTTTGCTATGGGCAGGTAGTCATTATAGGCAGGTAGCCACTAGAGCAAGTTAACGACTGTATTTTTTTTTTTTTTTTTTTGCATTCTTTTATTGTTTGTTGTGCAGATGAGCTTGTGGAGCTGGTCCGGACATGGCAGGTGGAGATTGCCTACCACTCCAAGCCCTGCCCTCCTTCCTTGATGCTCTGGATGCTGAAGCTGAGTATGTCTGAGATTCTACCCCTATGAGGAACACTAAAAACTCCGACACCATTAATTCTAAGCCTGGGCTATTTCCATTTTTGAAATGGGTGGGGGGGGGGGGGGGCTTATTTGGCCCCCCAGATCTTAGCCGTCGATCGCGCTATCCTGGCAAAATTGGCACACACATTACCCATTATATAATCTCCAAGAATAGATCATTATTTTTTCAAAAACATGGTAGTGTTTTCCAAATTATGTTAATTATGCTAATTTATGCATAACATCTTTTTTGTATGATGCTCTGTATTCACTTGTGGCCATTCTGGCATAATCAGCTATTGAACTGGTAAAATCTTCACATTTTAGACTGTTCTGTTATCACCATTTTGAAAATGTCATTGTTTTGATCCCTTAATTTTCTGCCTCACCTTGTAATGGTTACTTACCCAAACCGATTTGCTTCTTCAGAATGTTGCTATCTCACCAGAGATTGAATGATTGCAGTCTTGATGAAATCAAGATGAAATTTTCTCCCTGTAAGACAATGGAAGATATCATAGCCACCCACATGCTGCCCCTAAACTAGGGAGGTGGAAAGACCCCACCCCTGCCCTGAAACCACCTTGCACCACCATTCAGAGATTTTCTGATTTTTCTACAGACCTGCTCTCACATCCAGGCACAATGTTACACTTTTTATTTTTACAAAAGAATTGACAAGAGTTTCCGATACATGTCTTTCTTGAAATGGATTCTGTTTTTCACTGTTACAAAATAGCATTCTAGGCAATGTTTTTAACATTTCTACCACTGCAAGTGACCTGTCTCTATGACCTGTCCTTCTTTCAGTGTCGGTGCACCGAGACTGCCAGGTGGTAAAGGCAATGTACGACAATCTGTGGTCCATCCTGAACTCCTGGCCTGA
Organism: Diadema setosum; assembly: GCF_964275005.1. Taxonomy (NCBI): domain Eukaryota; kingdom Metazoa; phylum Echinodermata; class Echinoidea; order Diadematoida; family Diadematidae; genus Diadema; species Diadema setosum. Next base: position 34,792,731 of record NC_092702.1, on the reverse strand, counting down.
GAAGAACCCCGACTGTGAACCGTTTGCACCTCCTGTCAAAGATCTCGTCCAGATCTCCGTCAACTACGGTGAGTGCAAGTTAGAAGAAGAGCCGTTGTTGCACAGGGAGATGGCTAGATATGAAAGGAGAACTTGTTGTCACTGTCATACACAGGCTAATTTATGCTGACAAATGATTTAGGGTCGTCTAATGAATATTCACGATGTTCAAAAGTGTCTGAGATGACACTGTACTTTTAGGAAATGCATTGACAACACTCAGGGAATGTAAGTGAAGCACAGTTCATTGTCATTTCCTATCAAAACCTAAGACATACTGGTACATTGTGTGCATTGATACTGTGTGTACAACTCCAACAAGCCACATGCTGGAAGTGCAAGCATGCGTTTTGCACATCAGCACAGGTCATTTCCTTTGTGGCAGACATCGATGTTTTAGAAAAGGTCAGAAAATCTGTGCAAAAAAAAAAAAAAAAAAAAAATGAACACAAAACATGACTACACATTTTGAAATAAGCTAAACTACCCAACAAAGATATATGTTCCCTAACACATAAGCACTTTACGGAAGATGAAATGTTCTCCCCGTAAGACAATGGAAGATGTCATAGCCACCCCCATGCTGCCCCTAAACCAAAGATAGTAGAGAGTAGAGGAAGATAGGAAGGCACATGATAATAATGGAAACAAAATGGCTACCCTACATGACGATACAAAAGAGAGCTAAGTACAAACTCAGTACACCTAGAAACATCATTCATTTCCAAAGGTAGTGGTATTTTTATTATCTTAAAAAGATTTAAAAATTATAGTCGTAGCTTTTTTTCAATTAAGGGGATTATTTTGAAGAACGAGATTTTAAAGTAATAAGAATGATTTCGTGGAGGTAAAAATTTTTCAACAACATGATCTAAAAACAGTCAAAGACGCTTGATAAACAACAACTTCATAGACAGCGCGTCTCAGGCAAAGACGCACATCACCTGAGACGTGCTGTCTTTGAAGTTGTTGTTGTTGTTTATCAAGCGTCTTTGAGAAGTCTCAGGTGATGTGCGTAATACGCTTGAGGACTGCGCGCTGTCCGTTTGTTTTGTACAGGATTAGTGCACACTTTCCTGTCTTTTCAGTTAAGCATCTTTGCCCTAAACTAGGGAGGTGGAAAGACCCCACCTCTGCCCTGAAACCACCTTGCGCCACCATTCAGGGATTTTCAGATTTTTCTGCGGACTTGCTCTCACATCCGTGCACAATGTTACACATTTTACCTTTGCAAAGGACTTGACAAGAGTTCCTGATTTGTCTTTTTCCAGTGGTTTACCTCACAACGGCCGCTAGAGCCTGCCGCACACTATACAACTCATGACTATACAACTGACAGACTTTTGATCCGAAATAAATCACAAAAGCCTCAGAATAAACACGCTTGTTTATTTCAGATCCAAAGTCTGTCAGTCGTATAGTTGTGAGTCGTATAGTGTGCGGCGGGCCTTTACAGATATCACTTGGAATCTTATTGTTACATTCGGCATTTATTGTCAGCCAGCATTGGTCAGCTCAGCCTTCATATGACCTCTCCAGCTGACATATGGGAAATTGATACTTCTTCTTGGCTTGTTGTACATGCTTACCCTCAATTCAAATTCACAAGTTTATGCTTAATGAATCTTTTCTATCATCTCTGTTTGTCATCACCAAGGTACCTCGGTTTGGAACCTTCTACCAGCTGATCTTGTGCCTGTCTTATTCACAGAGGAAGACATCAGGTAAATTTGACATCTTTCTGAATTATAGATGCTTCTTCTCATCAAATTAGGACTATGTATTCTTCAGGACTGTAGATTTTCTTTTGCATCATTAAATCTTTCTTTCTTTCTCGCTTCATTCTTTCCTTTTTCTATCTCTATTAGTTGTCATGGAGCTCTGTACACTTATCATGTACCATTACCCCTGAAGGTTGAAAATCCCCAGAGAGAGGAAAAGTTGTTATTTGTACTTCATCTTTGTTTAGTAATGTAATTACGTATGTCTGTTTTTGTGTGTGTAACTTGGGTCTAGGGCATTACCCCCTAGGCAATTACCCCGGACCCTTCCCCTGGCCCTAATCCTAATCCTAATCCTAAACCTAATCCTAACCCTAGCCCAAACTCCTAACCCTAAACCTAACCCTAACCCTAATCTTTACTCTAACCTTACCACTAACCAGTATTTAACCAGGGGGTAATTGCCTGGGTACGATAAATTCATATACATGTAGTATTCATTTGATTGTGTTCGTATGTGTTTTGGGTTTCTGTGTGCATTTATTCATTAATTCATTTATCTATTTATGCATTCATCAAGTTAGCTTTGTAGTCATGTGTTACTTCATTTCCTGAAAGGTATATTCACACCTTGAGGACCGGGAGGAATTTATATGCCACTGATGTGATTGGCTGCAAAGTTCTTTTAATCTTTTGGTGTTTTCTGTCCATTCATATGATTCACCTGGGTTTGAATGATTATTACTTGGTATGATGATAATTTAAGATCACCTTAAAGGAATTATTTACCATTTGCAGATGAAACAAAAACCCAGCTTTAGTGCTTCAAAATAGTTCTAAAATGTGAGTTAGGGATAGAAACAACCAATGTAAAAATGTTAATCAGTACAATTAATGTTAAGTATTGTTAAATATACAAAATGTGAACAACAGGTGTTCTAGAATAAATCGTCTACAGTTATGGTTTATTGAGAAAACTAGTAATATCTCCTTATATTTTTGACTTTGCTGCAAAATTTTTGATATGGTAAAATGTTTTGTGATACAACTGACCTACACATATGCATCAAATGTGGTAACTCAAACATTTTTTAAATCACTGCTCCCAGTGGTAAACAGTAATTTTAACATGTTGACATTTGACTTTTGTATAGTGTGAAGTATTCTATCAGGTGCATTGAAGAGTCCATTGGTATAGATTATGAAAATGATAGTAATGATAAATAAAAATATACATAGCACTTAGTGCAGACTTTTCTAAGCACATTAGTACAAATCTGAAAAGTTCAATTAAGATTTAGGATATAATTGCAAACATTCCAAAATGTATATAGCAGAGGGAAACAGAAATTAAGATTTAGATGAGCATTGACTATCTGTAGTGAGAACATGTCACAGATTAGATCATCATTTCTGTCAAAATTAAGGAGTCAGTATGGTAGAGTACTTTGATGGTGAAGGATTTAAGTCCAAGTGCTCCACATACAAGTCACACAAAATTCTGTTTCAGCGTGATTAATGTTTTCCCTGTGTAATTACTACTGGAAGTTATCAAACCTGTTAGTTTGCCTTTTTCTCACTTTCTCCCGTAATAGGTCCTTAGAGAACAAGACACCAACCCCTTCTACCACTAATGCCAATGACATTCCAGAGAGCGGCACGCATGAGGATGAGCTCTCAGAAGCAGAGATCAATCGTTACTATGGCAACAACCTCATTAGGGTTGTGAAGATATTAACCCAGTGTCTTATCACCATGAAGATACTTGACAAGTGAGCCTTTCATATTCTGTATACGCTATATACACAGCATGTCTAATTCTGTTAGGATTTCCCAATTTTTATGAGTGATTAAATGTGCAGTCGTGGAGTACAGCGATGGATGGAGAAATGTATGTGTGCTTGTCAAAGTCTTGACAGGATCAGAGTTGATATTTTCACTCATTGAATTCACAAATAGCACCCTACTCCTGAAGTTTGCTGAAATAAAAGCCTCACGACATATATAGCATTTACAGTATGCGGGTAGAGGAATTTAGAGATAGCAACAAACTATGGGTGACAGTGTCAATCCACGGTAAACGCTAACATTTCAATCTGAAACCATTTGAGAGTGACAATATGAGGTGAAAACCAGACAGCAGAAAGATTTTTAGCTCACTTCTCCAGTATATTTGTTAACCAGCACACTTCCTGATATGGGCAATTCCGCGGTTAGAAACGTTACATTTAAACAAATTTGGATATTCATTTTTACTACTAAATCACCATTTATTCATTTCAAGTCAAAATCTTGTTAAAAATATGTTCATCCTTCCCAGGTTTATGATATGGAAAAGAATGAATACAATCCAATAAATATTAGAATTGCTATGGCAACTAAAAGGGGTGGTTAGTAACGTTACGAAAAATGGACATGACAAAAAAATCAATGTCTTGTAACAAAAAAGTGTGCAAAAATTCAAGTTAACTTCAAACAAAGTGTTGCATTAATTTCAATTATTGCATCATGACAAATATTCACACAAATATTTTTAGCAGTTCGACCGATAATTTATTAGCTAGACCCCCAAAAGCATGGTTAGTAACGTTACGGTTAGTAACGTTACATTTGTCCGGAGTAATTCTGCAGGTTATTTCACCCTTTTGTAATTGACAAAATGTCACATGACTTCTGGAGTATATAAATGTATTCATCTTTCACCCTTTAGCAGAACTTTGAGGTAAAGTTTTCAAAGGAACCCACTGTAATTTGCATTTAAGTGAATTTCAGCGTCCCCAGTCCCACATGTACATTTTAAATGATGGTTTTAGATCTCGCAAAACCAATAAATACGAAAAATAAAATCTACTGAATTTGAAAGATTTAATGATTGGTGAACATCCATGGCATTAGTTGATACCTAGATTAAAGGGTAAGATAAAGAGGCACATTTCTTTTATCCATGTCATGTCCACCTAACTGCGGAATTGCCCATATGCAGTTTTCTCTCGAATTGTTTGTGAAGCAGCCCTGTTTGTATTAATAGCCTTGCCTGGTCACCGAATTCAGAACATTGAAGGCAAACATGATATTCTTTGTGAAGCATTATTACCCAGGGGGTTATGTAAAGGGTTCTGTATGTTTGTTTGTTTATTTGTGTGTGTACAAGATAACAAGAACAGATGAACGGATTTGCACCAAATGTTCAAGGAATGTTTGGATAGTGACAGGAAAGAATCAGTTAGATTTGGTGATAATCGGTTGACCCCTGCAAATTCTATGTGACCTTGTAGTTTTGACCCCATAGTATAGTATGATGGGGTGACCACTCCAAACATTTTCACGTTTCTTACTCTGCATATTTTCCGCTACCATCTGAAATAAAGAGTATAGAAGCGCACTGTGTGCGCTTCTACGCTCAGATATGAAAACAGAACTCCCAGACGACGGACTTTGCTGTTCAAATGTTCGTAAGAATTCCGATAAGAATTCCGAAATTTACGTTTATTTGAGGGACTAGTCCTTCTGAATTTGTGAAAATTTTGTGAAAGTTCGCTTTCTGTCGTCACAAAATGGCCCGTATTTGTTGATTTTTCATATTGATATTTTTTTTTTTTTTTTTTGTAGTTGGATGAACATTCCTCAATCTCGGAAAAATTTTGCTCAGTCCAAGTCACACTACAGTGCGTATGCTTCCATTTCATAGTGCGCTATCTCACTGGGCGAAATTTGGACACAGCACCATATATGTCAAGATCACTGCTTCGCACTCTTTTTTGTTACAGAGTGTTTTAGTGGAAGTGATGCAAGAAATTCTATGTGACCTTGTAGTTTTGACCCCATAGTATAGTATTGCAACTACTCTGTAGCGCCGCTAAGGCGTGGGTCTGCCGCCCTTGACGGCCCCTGTTGTTTGAAATTGAATCGGTGATATGTGAATGAAGTACAAAAAGTTAAAAAGGAAACAGGCTCTGTACATCAGTGAAGATGTCCAGTCTCTTGTGACATTGGTCCCCTATGTCAGATAAATACAGGAATTATTAAAGAGAACAGTGATAGAGCTTGGCCACCAAATCAAGTAACGAGGTTTCTTGTAAGCTTTATCAGCTGCCTGTATGACTGTTGAGTTTGCTGAATTTCATTGCCCAATGCTTTCGTCTTTCATGAGCCGTGTAAAACATGCACTGTAACTGCTTGGTGAGATCATTCGAATAAATGTACTGCCTGTCATATGTTGGGTTTCTTGATCTTTGAACAGGTGCATGTACCATGAGGGAGAGCTATGTTGTATAGCAGCACTCATCTGTAAGACTGCCCTGGACAAAGGTTTTGTCGGGTGAGTTTCGGAGTAGTCACAAAAGTCTTAGCTTAGATGTAGAAGAATGTTGGTGTAAAAAATGTCTGTTCATTTATTTGCCTGTCATACCAATTCTAAATCATTGTTCAAGGTTAGTTCACACATTTCAGAAATTAGCCCTAGCCGTGACATACCTGCAACTGGAGAAAGTAGTTTGTTGATTCTTAAAGGGATCATATAGTTTTGGTTGAGACCTAATTTCAGATCTTTAACATTTTTTGGTGAGATAATGAAAAATCTCTTATGAAATATGAAACAGCATGTAATTCTATGAGGAATTCAACATTTATTTTATAAAAAGTTAAAAGCCAAATTCTCATCTCCACCAATACTGTACCATCCCTTTAACTTCTTACATGCCAGGTACTGATGATAGTGTCAAATCTTACCTTTACACCTGGGTCTGGTGGTGATGAGAAAGAAAAACACAACAACAAAATCCTCTTGCCTTCTTTCAGTATTTTGCCATCTTATTTTCACATTTGTATAGCAGCTGGCAGTTTGTGTATAAAAAGAGGTGAGTAGCATTTTCAGTTTTAATGCCTGACATGCTGCACTCCAGTTGCACCCTCCATTTCAAGAGTGCTGAAGGTATCTTTCCTTTAGGGTTGTTTCGTCTGCTGTATAAAGGAATATCAATTTATGCCTTTTGTCATATCTATTTCAGGTCACATTTGCAGACAGATTTTAGCTTGTGCCTGGCAGCATTGTTTGACTGCATACCAGATGAATTGTGGAACTCAATGGTGAGAAGAGGTTACCTTGTATAATTCAGCCGGAATCACACTGCATTTAATCCCTTTATAAGATCAGTCCATTAATCTTAAAGCGGCAAAATACCTCTTTTTTGAAAAAAAAAAGGCCGAACTTGAATGTAGTCATTATGAAATTATAGAATATATGTATACTTGATACTTGATTTGATGTGAACTGATGGGGTAGTCATTGATAGATGAATATTCAATACAATTCCTGTAATGTAGTTGCATTTATTTCTTGAAATTTGCATTAATTGTTAAAACATATTGTCTATCAAATAGATGTTCTATTGCAGTTTTAAGTTATGGGAAATAGTTAGTATCTCATTGATCAAAAATGAAGCCATGGAATGTGGCATGAATCTTTATTCAACACTGACATGATTTGCAGAGAATGAAGTCAAATTTTGATAAATCAGATTATTTGTCAGATTCAAACATTAGTTGATGTGTCAAGGATATTGCTGTTCCATTCCCTTCCCCCTTGCAGGCTCAGAACTTGTACGAAAATCTACCCAAAGTTACCGAGCACCATCACAACATAGCCTTCCTTGTACAGCTTGTGCCTTGCCACACGGAGAGGGGTCGTTACTTTTCAAGGCAACTGGCGTGAGTGGGCCAACCAACATTTTTATCACTTCAAGAAAGTAGTATATTATGCAAATAATGAATGTTTATGAGGGCAATGGACAGAATATTTCATGAGGTGAAAGATGAAATGATCCATTCAACGGGGCGCAGCCGAGGTGATTAAATCAAAGATTTCATCATTCACTGTCTTTCATGCCGTGAATATATCCTGCTTTACAGTAGTTCAAACACAACCTGATCGTGTATGTGTGTGGAACTAGATTGCACTTTATTAAAGCTATGCAATGGATAAAGTGACTAGGGTTATTGTTGTAGACAATTTTACTATGGCTTCATCATTTTACTATCACACTATATGAACTGTTCCTTCTTTCCTACTTTTGAGCCAAATCATCCCTAGTTTTCAGTCAGAAAGGTTTGGAGGTCTACATCAAAATTTACCCCATGAACTCTAAGTAGTACACAGAGATGTACATCTTTAAGAGTGGAATAGACAATGACGGCATGCTACAAATGTGTACTTACATACAACTGCACTCGATACATTTTGCAGTAACAAAATTTCCCATTCTCCTTTCACCGCCAAATATCCTTGCATTACTCTCACGAATATTACAGTGGCAGATCCAGGCGAGGGGACCGGGCGCACGCCCCACTTTATTTTTTTGTGTAAACAAGAAATAAAAAGAACAAAATTGGGGTGGCAGGTGGTAGGGTGCGTGCGCCCCCCCCCCCTTTAATTTTGTAAAGGCGCCCCCTCTTTACGGAATTCCTGGATCCGCCCCTGATATTATATGTTAGCTCCTTCTGTATAACATTAACAGGAAGGTCAAGTTTTCAACTATTTGATTAGTAGGTTACAAACTAATTACTAAGATAAGAATTATGGTGATTAGAGTTTTTGTGGAAAAAAAAAAAAGTAATAGGAAGACAAGAATATGACTTTGTCTTATGTTTTGTTTTCTGTTTTTTTCCAGGTACTTTTGCTTGAAGAATTTGTGTACTCCAGTCATTGATACTACGGAGTCTGAAGAGGACACAGTAAAGGTCTGTAAATTTTTGGACTAGTTAAGTGTTTCTACTACCTTTCTGCATATAAAACATATTTTGACATTGTTGAAGGTGATATTGGTGATGGTGATTTGATTCTTTGATTTGATTTGACTTGACTTGACTTGGATTGCTTTCTGTGTCATCCTTATATGTCATACTACAACTACTTGACAGACGCATCCGACACTGAGCACACACTGCCATGCCAAATATGTCTGTTCATCATCAGTGTCTGCACGTCTGCTATTGTCCAGATAGACAGTGTACTTCTATTGTATAAACATGGTTATAACAAAATATTGAAGTAACAGTTCAGGCTCCAAAATTATCATCTACATATCTTTATGTGCTCTACTGTTTGGATATGATGGAATGTTTGAAATAATGAAAGCAGACTGCTGGTTCCAAGGAGTTCATTATAAGCGATATAAAACAAATATATAACACAAAATGCAAAGTAACGTGATCACAGGAGATACAATGCTATTGTGCACAATTATGACGGTGAAATACGGAAAGATTATTCTTGGTTTAAAAAAACATTGTTAGCAGAATTTATGCACGAGTCAGCTTGAAAACTTGTAGCTGTCAATTGTCATTACGGTTGTCATGTTTGTGTCGTTTTTGTCTCTGATGTTTAGGTGGAGCAACTCTTGCCCCTGTTGCAAGCCTGCAAGCCTGTCCGTGAAACTGACCTCTACAAGTTCAACAGCCTGGTCATGCTCATTCATCTGAGTGTTGGCAACGAAACGCTAGACAGCACTGAGAAGGTGTGAATATAATTCTCCTCTGAATACCCAAGTTCTCTCTTTCTTTACCCACCCCCACCCAAATGATCTGTCATCATTTTCAAGCAGGAAGGGTTGTGATCTTTTAGCTTCCTTTAGATAAAGACCCTTTTTGTTTGTTGTCATATGTGTGTTCGGCGTATTCTTTTGGTCATGTTGCTTTTTCTGGGACAAAACATTTTAACTATACATTCGTGGAACATGAACTGTGAATTCCAAGGATTGAAAACAACAGTGATATTTTTATTATCTAAAACAGAGTATTGATGCCATATCAGTTCCGAGTGACACAAACCCACTTTTCTGCTTGCCCAGTACTACTGAAGCTCATTTTCTTTCTTTTTTCAAGTATGATAAATGGGTTTTTGCCTATCAAAAGTATGGGGCACTAGTCAAAATGCCTATTGTGGCATGCAGAACAAGATGTCTTATAGTGCCTGTCCAACTGATAAACATGCAAAGAGAAAAGTTATTATTCTTCTAAGGTCATGTTATGTCTTGTATTCACTTGCCCCAAAGATTGTTCAGTGTGTTATTGCGAGTGAGGTCTTGAGGAGTTATTTCTCGGTTTTAAGCCAGTGACCTTGGAGCGACAGGCATGAAAGCCTAGATTATGCTGGGGGGGGGGGGGGTGGGGGGGGGTGGGGGAGGCTTACTGTTGAGGGCTTCATATTAACACAAATCCTAATTACAACAAACCAGCCTAATCCCTGGCAGTGCTGGTTGTAGTGAGCGAGCCACTTTGTTTGACAAAAATCATCTGCTGCTGTGATCGCAGAGACTTATTATTCTAAGGGTAGTTTCACATAGTAGTGTTTGTGTTTTCATTATTAAAACAGAAAACAATGTTGTTCATACTTATTTAGAATGCTTGAAATATATATGGCACTAAGTAAAGTTGGACTGAAACAGTTTATGGCAAAGTTCATCAGACTAAAGAGCTCATCTATTCTTCTTTTTTTAACAATGTATTGACATGTCCAGGACTAGAGGACCTCTGTCTTTGATTGCTTTTTATGTGGAAAGTTTCGCACATTTTATGCGACATGAAACTTGTACAAAAATAAAAGCAAGTGAATATATTTGCTTGTTATATGTAATACATTATGTACTGTTTATTTGATTCCACAGAATTACGAGCGCATGAAATTCATCATAACACGGCTGAGTATGAAACATCACTCGCACGAAAATTTCCACGTGTACAATAATGGTCTTTAAGAAGAATTCCTGCCAAGGTTGCAGAGTAAGATCACGATTACCATTTCACACTTTCTGCCCACAGGACTCTCTTCAGAATCTGATAGCCAAGCTGAGAAATGTGCAAGGGACCATCCGAACCAACTTGCAGACAAATGTTGGCCATGAGGTCAAGGATTACATGCTCAGGTTCATCACAAAGCTGGATTGCATGAACCAAATCATCAAGACTGATAAGGTCAGTTTTCTCTCCCAAGCCCAACAAAATTTTTCCTTTTTTTTGTTCTTTTTTTTTTTTAAATGCCTCTGCACAGAAAGGTGCTGGAGACATCATAGGTTCTGGTTGTCATCAGTCTGTCCACATCTTGTTGTGGCAACATTAAGAAAACGTTCTTCATGGCTTTACTAGCAGCATGCTTTCAAATACCTACAAAATGATTTTCAAAACTGAAATCAAATACACAGAAAAAATTGTTTGTGACAATGAAAACTGAATTTGATCTCAAATGTTTACATATGTGATTGGAACTGGACTCGTGTAATCTCTTCTCATTCGTCCAGTTGAATTACAAGGTGGTTATAATTATTTGAATAAAAATCCTGGAGATGATCTCACTTGTTGCGATATTTTGCCAATTATCAAATGGCTTCTTTAGGCGAATGAAGCTCTCATTGATGGAACGGCCTTTATATAGTGCTTCAATTTGTCACACACATGGGATCAGGCCATTTGCAGGATTCCCAGCCGTCTTTCACACGCTGGTCAAGGTCAAGTGCGTGCTAGCTCTGCGCAATCTTGCACTACTGTAAAACACAATATTTTCGCGGCATGAAATTTTCGCGAATTTGAGCCGATGGCCTTTTTGCGGCATGAAATTTTCGCGAGTTGCCTCTAACATTCAATGCGTACAGTGTAGACAAGAACTTTCATGTGCATTTTAATTTCGCGAAATTAAGATGCATACGAACATTCGTCGTTTTACAGTATATAAGGGCTGTTCCATCCACAGGAGCTTCATTTGCCCAAAGAAGCCAATTGGTATTTGGCGAAACATCACAACAAGGGAATTCATTTCTAGTTGGGGGTTTTTTTTCAAATAATTATAATGACCTTGACTGGAACTGTTCACAACTCTTGTCAAAACCTAAACTTTGCTAAAACTTGCTGTGTTCTTCACAAACATTCGCCCCTCAGTGAGATACCCTCTTAAAAGTCATCTTCTCGTCATGCTATAGGTGGACCTCTTTCACCGGGCGGTATCTCAACCGGAGGAGGACATTGAGGAGCACTTTCCCACCAACTCACAGGAGGAGGCAGCGTCGGGGAGCTCTGGGGAGGAGGATGAGGGTGAGGCTGATGGGATGGAAGACGATTAAGTAAGCTCAGAGTCTCAGTAGTAGCATCTCAAACCGCCACACCGTCAGTTGACTTCCAGAAAAAAAAAAAAAAGATGAGCTGTTGATGGAGATGTACACAAACCCAAGGGTGACACCCCCATTCAGGGATTCCTAATCGGAAAGCAGTGGAGTTTTCTATTCATATATCAGGTATTGGAATCACTTCTTGTGGAATGCTGGAGAGTTAACATTGGAGTGCCTCTCGTATGTTTTCAGTGTGTGTCCTTCAGGATTTGGATGCTACCCATGCAAACAGGAGCAGTCAACCAGATTAATGAACCAAAAGCTCTGTAGTTATTCAAGAGTGAACACATTGCTTGGATTGAAAACTGTTCTTTGTTTTTTTTTTTGTCCAAATTTGAGGAGCTGCTTTGTCTCTGTGGATAAGAGCACAGACTGCCAAGGACAATGTTCCTAGTTTGAGTCCCCTGGATGCTGCAGTTTCAACCCTGTGCAAGGCCTTTTCTCCTCAGTTGCTTAGTCTTTTGGAGGGGACTTAAGTTGTCAGTCCTAAAGTAGCTGGAGTTTCAACCCTGTGCAGGGCCTTTTCTCCTCAGTTGCTTAGTTTTTTGGAGGGGACTTAAGTTGTCAGTCCTAAAGTAGCTGGCTCACAAGCACTCAATACTTCCATAGCAGCTATGCAAGAAACAATCTAATTCAATTCAAATCCAGAACACTGTATGTGTACAGTTGTGGTAGCTGACAATGGACTACACCATAGTCTGCGTTGTGCATGATCTGATCCACATTTTCCCCAATATGACGATGTGATGGGAGGTAGCTCATGTTGCGTAAAATGAAGAAAACAAACAACTCAGTGAAGATATAAGCAAATTAAGAGCTAAATGTGAGTTTAAGCTATCAACTAATGCTTGTAACTAACATCTCAAAGTTGCTGGAGCAATAGGGGGCTTACCACATTGCTTGCCTTGCACTCAGTTGTTTGGCATAAGTTTTGTAATTTTGTTTTCTTGCATGAAATATTGAACTCTGACTCTGCCCAACACTTTGCAAGAGTTGCTTATAATATTGATGGCAGTGACTGTCCTGATTGCTCAGTTTTGCCTATATACGCACTATTTTCCTGGTAGTGTTTGTCTAGTTGTGCATTCAATCAATTTTCCCTTTGAAATAGTTCTCTGTTTCTGCAAAATGCCATGGAATGTACACACACAAAGTTGTTAGTTTGTTTTTTGTTTTTGCTTAATCTTAAGTGTAAATACTAAAGTCAAATATCTATCTAGGAGATCTAAGTAAAATCTCATTAAGAATCTGAAGGATGGGTTCAATTAGCCTATGGCTTTGTAAATATGTACAGAACAGAACAACAACAAAAATCCATATCTTGCTGTACATTCATAGCTCAGGCAAGTGCAATTATCATTGTGTGAGGTGTTTTCTCAGTATAGCATTTTGAGTTTCATCATAGTTTTGACATGTTATACTCAACTTAGACTGTACCCCTCAATGTCTTGTGCCAAACTTTACATTCTATTCTGCTGATAGTGACCATGTTTTTGCTTTTTGACTGATTTTCTTCTCACTTTCTTACAACCAGGAGGTGATAAGCAGGCCAAAGGGGTTAATACCTCCAGCTTAACTGACCTCCTACCTTTAACAATTAAAAAGGACTACTAGCTTTAACCTACTGAATTACGTGTGAATGATTGTCACACTGTTCAATGATGAGATTCACAATATAGATTGTCAGCTTAAACGGTTCCTGTGTGCCAGGTCTATATATGTGTGCAATTTGGTTCATGTTTGTATGTGTGTGAGAGTGTGTGTTAAACTGATTGATGATAGTGTGATTATATATATTGATCGAATTCTTGTATAAATGTGTTTCTGTTCTTTCTTATAACTTATGAGTTATATTTCCATTAGGGGTCTCCTCAACTAGAAATTCAGTGTGGACATCGGGTTGTCGGCATATTTTGGGCACATGACAAATAGTTAATAGGTGTGTACTTGTGATGATAAAGACATGACAGAGTGAAACCTCCATATTTCTGTATTCACCCATATGAATCATATTGCTGCTTGTAGACATTGACAGGTATCAATCGAAAGTATCTTCCCATGGAATCCAAACTAGGAAATCTTCTTTGATTTCCTTCCTTCACCCAGCAACTAGGAAGGACTGTTACAAATATTCCTTCCTCCCAAGAACAATGGCAGAATGGAATCTTCTAACGCCCCAACTGTTGAAGGCAAGGTTACTATTAGGTGCTGTGGACATTTGGGGGGGGGGGGGGCATTTTTAATGCACTGCTAGCCACCTTGCGCCTGCAAACGAATATCTCAGCTGTGGAGTCTTGTTTTAAGTAGCCAGAAGAAAAAGAGGAATGCTAAACGTAATTTAGGAAATGTTTGAAGTTTTGGATGTGGCTGACGATTTACCATCTTCCAGATGCTGCATAGTTTGAGTGCTTTGGTGTAGCATGTAAAACAAACTGAAGGTCCCAAGGTTCAGTTCCTGTGTGGTGTGGTCATCTTTAGACAAGTTGTTTAGCCCACAAAATCTCCTGTGACAGAGGCACATGAATGGATACCAGCGGAGTTGCCGATTGTTACTTTGTTCAGTAATTTGTACTATTTATTTCCCCAAAAATACTTTACGTTTCATGGAAACATTGTTATTCCAAAATTATGTTACTACACTTGTCAGTGGTAGGAAAGGTGAAGAAACTGTTTTTCCATCAAAAATATGCATTTTCAGCCCTTAGAATACTGCAGTGCTGTTTAGAAGGTTGCATCCGTGTGCCATGATAATGACAGGACTGTGAGGGAAAACAATGGTACTTGTAAGTCTGACGAGACTACCCTTGGTAATTAGCACCATGTCAAACCCTAGGGTGGAGACATTGCAGCAGTAGAGTCAAAACGTATTGTGATATGATAGAAATCTTAAGGACAAGTTGTGAAGAGATTGATACAATATTCCCCTCATTATGATGACATCTGTCTCTAGGTTGGGGGTCAGAACCCCTCTAAGCACCAGGCTTGTGGCATGTGTGAGATGTCAGTGCTCAGTATCAACCAGTATAATTCCAAGCACCTTGAATCATTGTAGATATGAGATAGTAGTTTGTCCATTAATTCTGTCGTCAACACTCAGGAAATGTAATTGCAATCATACTTTGTCTGTCATTCAGACTCAAAATTGCGCAGTTTGTCATGTTGTAGGTTTTTTGTTTGTTTTTTTTTTCGGGGGGGGGGGGGGGGGGGTTGATGTGCCCTCATGTTAGTCCTGACACTCTGAACGGATCATAAGCTGAATAATGCCATCATTTATACCCAACCTGAGTTGCAGATATGCAACCCATTTACTGTTCATCAGTGGTCTCTTGGCATTGTTTCAATAACATTGCTTTCTCACGGTAAACACACAATGCCTTCAATTCCCTCATAGCTTTGTGTTAATTCAGGACATGCTGAACTGTGTGATACATCAAGCCAGAATTGTATTGAAAAAGAAAGTATTTTCACATCCTTGCGGAGAGGGTCCTTTACTTTAGAAACTTGTACAGTTGGAAAGGTACGAAGGACACAACCTCCAAACTCTGCACAGGCAAGCGTGTTGGTGAACTAAAGCCCAAGAACGGGTGCTCATTCTTTGGATGTACTCAGTATACCCATTGATGTGCTAGTGTTAGCAGTGCCTTGAAAGGTTACAAAGACACTTGGGACACTTTGGCACAGTTCAAAAACTAGTTTGAGAGACTTTTGGACATGGCCAACTTGATTACTGTATTTTTCTCACCCTCAGTATGTGACTATTCTCATGCTTGATGAATAATTCTGGCTGCTGGTAGTCCCTTTCGCATATACGACAAAATGCTAGTGAGTTTTACCAAGTTTTCTCAACAGTGCAGTGTGGAGGAGCTGTGGTATATAATTGGTACTTTGATTATGCACAGGAGTGATATGCTTGTGATGGACACATAGCTGTAGTTTTGGTATGTTGGTATCATGAAATGGTGTGTCAAGTACACAATAATCATTGTGCACTGAAGCATCGGTACACACGAGCACACACACACTCAGTCGGGTCATGCAACCACAACATTACATATTGTATTCTCCTTTCTTTTTCAGCACAGTGCAATGCATACACAATCCATTTGTCATGCTGTTGTTATCTTGTAAAGAGAGTATGGACTCTGATGTTAGTGCCTGTATGACATCATGTTTATTTTCAGGGTCTGTTCAAGGCCATAGTCTACTCGATGTGCTGTGACTTCAATAAAATTGCGCCATGTTTACACTGTACTTTATCTTCAGAGAGATTTGAGCCTCAGTATATCATTTTATTTCCTCCAGAACCTAAACTAGTCGTGCATGGCAGAGGGCTAGTTGGACACATCAGTGTACGACCTAGTCATGCAAGTTGACTGTCAGTGTTTAAATTTGACTGCCAAATTCCAAGAAAGCAGCCAATTACATCCGTCAGTTGTTGTAACAAATTTTCACATTTTGTTTGGCAGAGAGTACCAGCAATGCATTTTGGGGCAAGAACACTAATGTTGGGAAGTGGGAGGGACAGAGATATGATCTTAGAAACTTCAGAGTCATGACAACGGACAAAAAGATGACACACCATATTAAAACGTTCTTATGTATCACAACCAAAACAGAAGTTTATGTTTTGACAGTTTTGATGTCTGAAATTCAGGCTTTTTCCACAGACTGGTGGATTGATGTGAGTCACCGATTTTCTGTTTTCCAGTAGTTGCCAGTTTGCCAATCACAGTACTACAAATGTGAGTCAACTGTCATACTGCTCCCATTCCTAGACTGTTTGTTTGTTTGTTTGTTTGTTTTTTTTGTGTGTGTGTTTGTTTTTACTGGATGAGATACCAGAGCCTATTAGCCAGACTTTCAACCATCCACCTCAAACTCTTCAGTCAGAGACAGCATGATGG
Source organism: Diadema setosum (assembly GCF_964275005.1). Classification (NCBI taxonomy): domain Eukaryota; kingdom Metazoa; phylum Echinodermata; class Echinoidea; order Diadematoida; family Diadematidae; genus Diadema; species Diadema setosum. Next base: position 34,775,916 of record NC_092702.1, on the reverse strand, counting down.
TATCCATGTTAAGTCCCTTTTGTACAGGTGTAGTAGTAAACAGTTCCTTTGTATGACTAGAGTATATCAACCTGGCACTTTGTTCTGTATGAATGAGTAAATGGCTGGCCTTTTGTTGTGTGACTAACATAAACTTGGCTGGATTCACAGTTGAGATTATTTTGGTCACAGTGTAATTGCACAGTGCAACTGTGTAAACTGTCATGAATAAAATAATACCTTAGCAGAGCAGTGTTTTCTTTACATTCAGTATCTTGTATTTGCACCGTTTGTGAAAGTGTTTTTTCATGGTCCCACTTATCCGATTGCAGTATCTCTCACATATTTTCTCCTACCTTTCTATAACTTCATCTCAGAAAAGCTGGGGATATGTTTTATGGTCATGAGGAGCATCCATTTTTTTTTTTACTGCATTGAAAGTTCTGTTTTATCTACAGTGATATGTGCAGATTGAGTCATGGTATCAAAATGAATATGATGTATGCAACATGAGTGTGATTGCGCAATATATATTCCATCAGCATGGGAGAACTTGTCACATTTCAGGTAAAGATAAATTACAGGTAGCTCTTTCTGTGTTGTTTAGTATTGCATCATCTCCTTGTAAGCAATCTCTTGAATTGATAGTTCACATTTTTAATAGCAGAGGAAGAACTGTTGCACGAGTTCCTTTTGAGTGTATCGTTTGTGTATTCATAGGAAGGGTAAAAAGATTGATTGTTGAGTTAAATCAAGGAGGTTTAAGAGATGGAGTCACAACAGTCTTATTCCCTTTGATTCATGCCCGATGCCGCTACACAAAAATATTTGAAGCATGAAGCTGCCTCAAGAGAAACTGGAGTTGCCTCACAGATAGGAAGACAATCTATTCAAGTGTTATTGCATAATGACCAACCACTCTCTAAGGAAGATATGTCTTTATTGGTAGTTACTTTATCGCTGTCCCTTATAAAAGATGAAGGTGCATACTGGTACAGACACTGGGATGTAAGAATAAAAATTACGCAAAAGTTGATGACTAAAAATCAGAATTACTCAAATTTACATGACTTTACTCTAATCTGACATATATATGAATAAAGATCTATACTTGGGAGATTGTACCATATCAATTTCATTTGTCGGAAGTGATGGGAAATATTGTAAAATGGGCTTTCTGCAGTGAGGGTATAGCTTCAAATATTTTGACAACATGCAGCTCAAACTTAAACTTTTGCACACATTTCTGGATAAGATTGATTTTGTTTTATATGTTTTGTGTTTAGGTGAAAATGTAGCTGACATTATATCAACGATCAAAATGAATCATCACTTTGCTCACAAAGACAGCAGCATCGAACCCAAATCATCAAAGGCACAAATTCACCTATGGAATTCTTTTGTTCATCAATAGAAGACTGACAGCAGTTTGAATAATTACAGCCAGTTGGAACTCCATCTCTTGAACCTCCTTAGTCAAAGTCATCAAATGGTGCAAATATAAACCCGAAGTCACTACCCTGTGGTGAACAAAAATGGGGGGTGAAGTCATAGCAACAAGTAGGAATTATACAATGAAGTGGAGTCACAGCATTGATAGTACTAGTAGTTTGAATTAACACTAATGAAAGCTTGTACATCCTTTTACAATAGGCAGACTTGTAAGTAACCACCAGTCGGTACAACATGCAGTTTTGAGCAATGTGTGAACAGGAAAATAGGACTATTCATACATGTACATGTTATACACACACACACATACACACACACACACACACATATGCCTATCATGTGTCTCAGCTTGGAGTACCAATGGTACGATGTATGTACACAAGGCCCCTGTAGTGGAACGAAGCCACCTGTCAGCAAACTGAACACTTCTGTTTGACCCTGCCTGACACCTGGCATTTCATTCAATAGAATTTACTCTCAACAAGAGAACATGGAGGAAATGGTATAAAGAGTGAGGCAAGAATTACACTGCACAAATGTTTTTGGTGTCTGTATGACCAAGGAGATACCGCTACTACGCATAGGCTTACTAAAGTACCTCCTTGGTATGCCTTAAATTCCATCAAAAATGAAATACCGGTACTACAGTGTACATGTATTCCCTACATGTAACACAAATACATTGTCATGTACATTTGCTCAAAAGAGGTACAAAATAAGCTACAGTGTTTGATTATCAGTTAGATGTGAAGTACATCCCAGTCTATTAGTAAGGTCTTTTGTTCATGTTCAAATGACTAATGTATGCAGGAATGTTGGAATTTACATGCCATGTGTATCCTCGAATTGCGTTTACATTGTGATGTTCATGGTATTCACTTGTAGGTGTACAAGACCGTTATTCAGCAGTCAGCAGTGACAGAAAATGCCATGCAATCTCCCTCTATGCACTGTTGTGTGGATTTAATATGACTGTATGAGTGTATAATTAAAGTATGTCCTACTCACATACATGCAAAGACAATTCGAAATATTTGACTCCATACATGTAAAGAGTTCTGTGTAGAATGAAAGCTTTTTTTTTTTTTTTTTTAACAAGGATTTATTCTGTCTGGTGGATTGGACTGCAAAAAGGCTTTTATAGTCTAAAATCTGTGTTTAAAGCTGTGATGTAGGTTGGGGTCTTGGGTTTCCACAGCCGTCTTTGTCTGCTAGTACATGGTGGAAGAGATCCTATTTACTCTGTGTGTGTGTAGGAAATGCCTTGAGGCTCGCATGCCTTCCTTGCACTCACCCTGCAACAGTAAACCCCTGCTGCCCAATGCAGGCAGCCAGTATGAGTTAGAGGGTGTGGGTAGTAAGGACATCCCATGGCTCTCTCATCCACAGCCCCACTACTGGTTCTACCTACCGCATACTGTGTGTGATTCTGAAAGCTGTGCATGTTCATGCACTTCTAATGATACACTGCAGGCTTGGGCATTTCTTGGTAGATCATCTGTTTATATATGAGCTCATAGCACTCACATGGGTAGCTCAATGTATGCATGATATCATCTGAAGAGGAATTTTATAGCACCATTTGAAGGCAGTTGTGTGTTCGATGATAATGGGTAAATGGAAATTTAGAAGAGAAGTTACCGTACTGTCTAATGAGAGCAGATGACAGTATTATACTTGTATTTGCGCAGATTGTTACAAAGGAAAATAAATAATACATAGTGTGAATACTACGTATGTTGCACAAGTGAATGCGCATCAAATTTTAGGACATATACCTTGGCTCCCCTATCCATGAAACACAGTCTCTTGAAATTTACACGACCATTAAATCTAGTGTGTATGTTTGACAACAAATTCAGTGTAAATACAGAGTTATTTTTGTCTGTGCCACTACATGTATGCTGGTAGTTTAGAGGTAATTGTAAAGTCTGGATTTCTAATTTATGTCACAGTTCTTCCAAAGCTGATCAAATCATATATAAATAATATATTGTACATAGGGCATCATTGTTGACGAGTGGTGATGTGTACTGATACATCAATATTTGAGTTGTGTTTCTTGGCAAGCTCAATTAGTCAACAACCACCGGTATCCACAAACTGTATGTAGTAAAAACAAACAACACATAAGTTTTGCTCGTTTTGTTATGGATTTTTTCCCCTTGTTTTTCCCCTACATTAAGGGTATATGTACAATTGTGAAAAATTGTGATTATCATATTTTTTTAGCAGTTGGTCTATATTTTGTCATTGTTTCCAAACACATAATGGTGTAGATGTAGGCTATACACCTGTTACTCCTGAAAAATGTCTTTCTTTTTTGTGTTCAGTTGTCGAAATCAGCCATATATTTTAGGAAGAAAAGAGTGAAATCAGTTTTAAAAAAATAAAAAAATGAATAAAAGCAGAATGAAATGAGCAACTCATCTCCCATTGATTTGAAGATTAAAAAGTATTAGGCCGTATCTATGTTCTGAGGACTGCTGCAACAGCAGGAGTGTTGGTGTGAAATTTTTTCTTGTGTAAGTCTTGCTCAGAATAATGTACAGTAGATGTTTGTAGATGCGTACAAGGCAATATCACCTAGTCAATATTGATATTTGTGTGAATGTTTCATGACAAAACAGATTTCTACCCTTGCCTTTTTTGTGTTCATAGTAATTTAAGATTGTGTGTGGATTGGTATGGCTGCCACTTTATCAAAGTATACAGTTGGGTACATGAGGTAGTCTACTGGGACTGCAACTGCCTGTGTAAATGATCAAGTGACAGAGTTTTCTGATACATGGTACCCTTTTTTAGAAAGTCCTAACATGGTCTGCAATATGTAGGACCAGGCAGCTTTAAATAGCCATCTGTAACCAAATGTTTCTAGAGGAGAGGTTTGATTGACGTACACTGTAGAGCACCTTGACTTTGATTGGCTCACTGTTCATCACATGACCATGCCTCTATGCATGTGACCTGGAAAGCATTTGCATGGGCCAAACCCGAGCCTTGTCATGAGGAAATGTGAGCGGATGTCATAAATGTCCAGTCCACCTTGGCTGGACATTGGCAGCAACCATGGGCAAGGTTTGATTGGTGGTCATTTGTTGTCAGCGCTGCAGAAGATAGTGCGTTATATCATAATATATCCACTGTCCAAACCTCTCCCACACACTGACATATGCTCATTCATTCCTGTTGCATTTAATTGTACTGCTGTAAATATTCACTTATCACGCATGATTTTTCACGTATTGTTCACATTGGTCATCAAGACCTGTATCAGTTTCATGTCTGTATTATGCATGTTACATTTCACATATTTTGTCCCATAAAATTGTGATAGGCATAACGTTTATCATTTGTACACGTGCTCATTAAAATCTACGAAGTGCTGTATATATTCCTGCGTGTGCTCGCATCTGTTTAGTCTCACTGTTCAAAGCTTGTAATCTACAGTGTAATTGCGTGCGCAGTGAGAGGAATGATATAAGGTTGTGTGAATTCTCTTTTGAAGTAAAATACCACTTCACATGCAAGTTACAGTATCAAAATCACATTGAAAATAGCGAAGTCATAGAACTTCAAGTGTGTCACATTGTTTTCACAAATGGTTGATATTGTCAAAGTCATTGTGTATGAATAAGGTGAGGTAATGATACGTCCTTATAATTCTCCCATCGGTCGTTACCAAAAATATCCCCAAATTTTTTGGTTGAAAATCTAGCAATTGGACAATTAAGCTCCTTCCACATATTATATTTAAACACACACACACACACACACACACAAAGTCATTGCTTTGTTGTAACTGAACAGTAACTACATGTGAAGTATCAATGCTTTATTCTTCACTAAATGGGAGTGTTGTGAAGATTTGTATGCGGACAAAAAACAGACTTTCAAGGCAATGATGTCACCACCTCATCTTATCCACATTAATACCATCATAGCCAATTTTAGTGTTCTGTGAAAAAATGTGAAAAGTTTCGATCCAGTAATGCTCTAACATTATGTTTATTATTTAATGAAACCTGTATCATTCTCGGTAAGATTTTCACTACATTTATTTGAGTAAAGATGAAAATGGAGCTTTCATTGCAACATGACAGTGTGTATGGTTGAGTGTCTTATACTGTACATTGACACCATAACATTTTTCTGTTAACATTATAAACTTAAAGGGACATTCCAGATGATTTTTATAATTTCACATCATGTAATACAAAAATCGACAACTCCATGTATAGATTTGTGGAATTTATAGTGGTTCTTGAGCAGAGAAACAATACTTTGAAAAACCTTAAACAAATTACACTGAACAAGGATGATGACATAGGAGGTTCACATATTTCAGAAATGTAGCAGTGTAATTCCCATTACAATACCGCTTGCTTGCGAGTTCACCTGTGTATAATCTATGCATGCCTTCTTCTTTTGTTCTGCTTCCTTGAGCCCCATCTCATACATTCTTATGGTGACTCTGCTATGTCATCATCCTTGTTCATTGCAATTTGTTCTAAATTTTGAAAATATTCTTATTCTTCATCCCAATTATCACAAATTTTGAAACTCTGTCCTCAGTATAACTAATTTATAGTTGTTCAAATGTAAAAATCTGAAAATCATCTGGAGGTCTCCTTTAACATGTCACAATTTGCCTGAAATTTTACTCACATGTGGAGAAAATACTCTGAATTCACAAGCGCATACTGAAAATGTGATTTGAGGTATGTGCTCTTAATAGCGGCTTCAACACATGGGGTATTATTTTTCCGCACTCATCGGTTGCACTGTACTTTGAAACTGACTCCCCTGCCCTCTATTGCCAATACCTGTGATGTGCACGTAATGCGTTTCCAAACTATATTTATGATTTATGGTATCATTGTTTTGCTGTTGCTATTGGTTTTTTTTTTCCCCCCAGTAATATCTGAATATATTTAAATCCCCAGTGAAGAATAAAATACATTGTACCACTGTGCATAGTCCCATGTGTACATTTTCATTCTTTACATGTAAAGCTATAGAGGGGCATCAGTTTCAATGTACAGTGTCGATGTGTTAGACACCTACCATATGCCTTGTACTCGTGACTCATTTACATAGTAAGGAGTATGAGTTTTACAAGGGCTGATGGATACCACAGCATCCACATGTATCCACCATACCACATGCATGACAATCAGACTCTTTCTTATGAACGAACGAGCAAGACGTCATTCACCAAACAGCAGGCACACACGCATCATTTCACTTTCCCTCCGTACACCACAACCTCAATACTGACAAAAGATTCCAAAGACCCACACAAGACGTGTCATTTACACACGATATACTCGCATGAAACTTTTACTTGAATCAACTGCAAGCTTACCTGCAGATCACTTTATTTGTTTCTCTCTCTCCCGCCCACAAAAATGAGGACTACACTTTCATACATAATACACCTACTAAACAGAATGAAAACATACAAAACGTTTTCCTGTTCACTGCTGCTAAGACAAGTGGAATGAACTGTATTTACCTTCTTGTTTTTTCTCTTCGTTTTCTCTGTACAGTTTTTGTTAGAAAACAGTCTAGAAATAATACTCCTACTTGGTTTGCATGAATCAATTTCTGCCTCTCTTCATGTTCAATGAATAATAACGATACATATAAATTCTCTTACGCTAACAGTTGCAGTAGAGGGGGGCTGTCCTTCACTGTACACATACTAAGAGAAATGTATTTACAATATGTACATCATGTGTTGTTGCTATACACAGTACTGCAAGAGGGTTTCTGTCAATGGGAGAGATAGAGAACATGGGGTAAGAATACAAGAACACAAGAGTGGTAACATTAACCTTGTGTATGTGCATGTACACACAGGCTGCAGCATGCATGCATTGAGTTGCCACAGACACACGCATACTCCCTGAAAAGGTTGTGCCTGTATTCATTCCCACCCAGCAGTACGGTGGCTGGCTCTGCTTGCTTGCTTGCTTGCTTGCTGTGAGTATGCAAAGGAGGGCGCGTGGAGTGTCAGGGATCACCTCATAAGTTGCCACCCTGGGTTGATAATGGTCAGTGCATATTGGGGTCAGGTGGCTTTGGGTGTGCAGAAAGAGTAATGGACCAGTGGACAACACAATACAGCCAGTGCCAACAATGGGGAAATCGTACGTGGAAAGTGCACAACAATGACATGTACACACGAGCAAACCTCAGCTGTGCCCGTGTGTAAACTTATTGCTTGAGATGAAAGATCGTACTCCTCATTTCAGTTGACACAGATGTACTCTCCAAATGAGCAATTCTGCAGAATGAACACTTTTGGAAAGAACACATATTTTCCACTCCATCATAAAAGATATTCAGCAGTCACAGCACAGGAGCAGTGATGTGATAATGTAATACACTCCTCCAAACGGACAGGTCATAGTCATTACAGGAATAGGCCTACTGTGATGAACGTTGAAACTGTCAACAAAATGCTTACCACTGTCCCAGTTTGTAGCCTTCGATCATACTCAGCAAAATGGTTCCTTTAAACGACTACTGGCAAGTGTAATGAATTAAGTCTAGCACTAAGTCATCATGATTCTAATGATATCGCACAGCATGACGCAACAAGTACATGATGATCAAATCATGTCTTAAAGTGGAATTAACTCGCATGCAGCTTACACTAGCTGCATGCAATTCACTCGCGAAAGATGGCTATTGCTAAACCTAATGTATGGAACTGATGTAATCAATTATAAAACGTCATACAGCAACCACGTATCAGGTACGCTCTGAGACTGCAATACTTCTAGTGTACCTTTTTTGGGGGTAATATTTTGCATTTTCATCTTTTCACCCGAAATTGTGTTATCACGGCATTATTTCACACGTTTCTTATGCATAGGTCTCCATTTAAGAACAAAAATTGACAGTTTTTGCAGTCATGCACACACCAGGTACAGGTTGTCTATTAGGCCCAAAAAAAAAAATTGTTGCATTGGCGTAACCCGCCCGACCCTAAAAATTCCGCCGACCCCATGTTTTTCTATTATTTTTTTTTTGCTATCGATATCAAATATCTTGTTGATTGCGATCGCGATCGCACAAACCCGGAAGTGGAAACGGCTCTGGGGATATCGGATGTACGAGGGAGAGATCTAGCGCCTCGCATAAGCCTTCCTTGATCAGTACGTCATCTGTTTCCAACACGGACACGTACTCTAACAAGATTTATTCAGTGTATACGTAGCATTCAGACTGCGATGTATTGTGCACAGTTTTGCCATAGGTTTCTTGTGTGGAGAACTTACACGAATCTGTATATGTGGGACTGTAATAGAGATCGCCGTGTGCGATGAAAAGATCGTACATATGGGTCAATTTGCATCTATCTTATCTAAGTCAAAATAGTAAAATATGAAGTGAAAACATTCAGGATAGGGATTTCAACATCTTTAAATTCTGTGAAGGGTTATAATTCCAGTAATATCGGCCTCATAAATGATTTGTAGAATAGATGAACACAGCACATTTGGTGCAGCAGTTGTAACTGTTTACTGAGCTGAGCACGAGTTTTACACGTAAAATGCAGGTAGCAAAAAAAAAAAAAAAAAAAAAAAAAAATCCGCCCGACCGACCCTATTTGAAAATCTCATGTTACGCCAATGCAACAATTTTTTTTTTTGGGCCTTATCATCCAGACAGAAACCCCCACCCCCTTCCCCGAGCTCATCAAAATACAAATAAATCACCTTTTATTTAGACGAACGCCTCTTATACCATTTCTAAGTACAAGTAGTATGCCTAGCTGTCTTTTACTTAATAGCACTCTTCAGTTAGCACACTCCAGAACATGTTGAAAACATACACCTCTCTGAGGTATATTAAATTATATTTTTTTCCCCAAGAAAGCCCTTACAAGAAATTATGATTCCTTATAAAGGAACAGGGGCCTTGCATTATAAGCATAATCTACAAATTGCAAAATAAATAACCCTCCCTGTAACTTCACCGCCCCCCCCCCCCCCCTATGCCATAGATACAACATGATAAGTTGCTCTGCTTCTATGCTTTCACATTCATACATTGTGAGAAACCTTACAGGCAGTAACTTCTTAAGACCTGAAGAAAAATGCTCCTTAGGCATACAAGTATACAATATCACTGCTGCAAATCTAAGACTTGATTATCCAGATTTCACTTCGGTATCTGCATTTGCCTACTTCAGTCAAAAGATAACATAAAACAAAAACAGTTTTGCCTATTACATGAGTGAAAGTGAAAGTTCCTTGAACCTTATTGCAGTTAGATGATTTTGGCTCTCTCAAGTAGAAAAACAAAAACAACCTCAAATATATGAACAAAATATAAGGATCATTCTGCAATGAAACCTGAATGTACATGGGACATTACGTAACACCCGATAGCTCTGGTGTAATACCTTTACTTCAAATAAACAGCACAAACACTATTTATTGCTATGTTTAATAATGTACATTTATAAGCTTCCATGATAGAAAAAAAAAATGAACCTAATCATAATCACTGGCTGCGGAACTGTCCACTGTCCAAAGCGTTATGGAAATCAAAGGCTTCATAAATTGTAAGTTCACATGAAATCTTCAATCCACCTTATAATGAGAGGGTAGAAAGCATTGTAATTTGCTCAGTATTCCCCAAATACTCTTTATATCGATCAAACACATCAACAGTGATGATGTATATTTCTCATCACATTTAAATTCTCTGTGGAGGCAAAATTAAAGACAGCCTTTGTACCAACTTTCCACAAGTATATCCTTCCTCAGGGGAAAACCAAAAGTATCCAATTAACAACCTGTGAAACCTCGTATTGATAGAAGTGATTGACCCATAAACAAATACCAGATGCAAAAACAACAGTTCCTTCCTGATCAGTTCAACTAAAACAGTTTGCAGCTGATGGAAAATGTACTCTGTTCACACTACTGCCACCCTAAGCTAATGGACAGCAAATTATGCCAATGTTGGGTATATTTAAAGAACAAATGAACAAGGCGTGGTCAAACTTTGCCTAAATAATGCAAACATAATCTTCGATGGTAACGACTGTAAGAAATATCATGATTTGAAGAAGAGGAAACAACATTCCTACTATGACAATCAGCCCCCGCCTACAACCCCAGTACCTGTACGGTTGCAGAAGGAACAGAGTGACTTGCATCACTTGCTGAAACACAGCAACGCCCACCTGCTCGTGGTTTGTAATTACTGGCAATGGCTGACTACATGCTGAAGAAACAGGAAGCAGAAAACACTGCGGGCACTTCATGTACTGTCAGCCAGTAGGCTGCATAGCTACTTAACACCACGAATGAGTGTTGCAATCCTACTGAAACACTGCAATCAAGCATGTCTGTTCTAAAGGAAGTGAGAGCAAGGAGAGAAAGTACAGGATAGGGCTAGTTTGCTGCTTGACAGGGGGGAAATAGAGATCCATTTGCTCTTCATAGTATCTTGTATTACAGTATTCCACACAGCAATTTGGGCAATATGGGTTGAATCAGCCTTCTTCTGTACAAACCCACATTCAATCTCTGCTGGACCCCCATACACTGACCATTATGACCCGTGAGATTTTTAGGTGCGGTATCTCCCTAACTTCTGCTTTTGGAATTCGGAGCAAGAATACCAGCACATATGATAAAGTCATTTGAGGCCTTCTAGCACACAAGGCTAATGTTACACTTCTTTCAGTAGGCTCAACCATTGGCTAACACAGTAAGAAAGGTTGACTGACCAATTATATTTACACATGAATACATTTGACAATCAGAAAATGATGAGTCAGACAATGAAACAGAATAAGTGGCAAAAGAAGAAAGCGAATCAAAATTCCTATAAGCATCTGCTAAGTAGCATGTCCCCTGAACTGGTCATTAACCAGAAACAATTTGCACCTGCCAAAACATCTGGGCAGACTCACCAAGACAATTTTTCATTACTGCCTTGATCGTCTGTGCATCATTTTCACTTTTTTTTTCCCTTTCTGTGAGGACTTGGTACTACACATCACTGACAACATAACAAATGCAGGAAACACTCGATTAACACATTTATCAATACCCTGTCTGACTCTGGCAAACTCTGAGCAGATTTGAGTCAAGGGTTGACTAGTCACATGTGATTTGCATAACCTGGTACCATGTTACTGAGTTATTTGAGGGCATCTCAGTACAGTGTACCAAAATTAATAGATCCTTGACTAGTAAAAGCAGACTAGCTACTGTGTCACAACGTTTTTTCTCTTTTTTTCATTAAACAGAAAGAGAACTAGTCTTTTCATTCTAGTCTCCACTACATGACACAGGAACAAACCAATTACATGACGTAACACTGAGCCACGCCTAGCTGTGTTCAGCAATCTATGCTGGTTCCCCTTCAACAACATTCTGTTGTTTCGATGAAAAGAATATTTCACAACCCTGGGAGGAAAAAAAATAGCAGAAACACAGTCAGAAAGAGATGCATGAAATATAGTTTGAGAGAGTGACTAGACCAATGGTTTAAACATCATAAAAGAGATAAAATACTAATAAATACAAAGATATTTCTGAGGCAGACCTTACACACTTATCAGTTGATTCAATACACTTTGGCATCATAACTTACACATCCACTAAACCAACAGTGGTTATTTGGTGAACTACAAAATAGATTTACACTTTATACAGGAAGCCATCACAACCTTGAGGCGGAAATGCGCTTGTCTCGTCGCACAGGTTTTATCTACAAAGATATTGACACTTTTGTAAAAATCAAAAGCCATAGTTGGACAGACAAGTAACAGGAAATATGATACATTTCTACATCTGTACATTGGTCTTATGATATGACTCTTGTGGTTTCATAATAAAGTCCCTGAAAAAGTTTTTTTTTTTCATTGAACATCTATCTTGTGACTTTGTTTTGAGGCAGAAGAAGAGGTATTGTATCGCATGAAGGGGGAAAAAAAGACAAACAAAAAGGGAAAATTACACATCTATCATTACTCAAGAATCATAAAACACTGGCAAAGACATGTATCATCCATACGAGGCCTGTGAGAAAACACTGATGCACAAGATGTGTGCATAAAGTATGCAAAAGAAATTGGTTGGTATCATTAGTATGTGGCTAAATCTTTCATTTTAATGATCCATGAAATTGTATGAACCCCTCCCCCCCCCCCAAAAAAAAAGAAATGGAACATGGGGGGGGGGGGGAAGCATCTTCTGAAGATGATTGCAAATTATTTCTTTATGAAAATGACTTTACCCCCAATGGTACATGGGGGGAAAAAAAAAGCTACTGTTAGTTTTTATACACCAATGAGCAAAACCAGACCTTGTAAAAGCAAAATTAGACTCAATACCAAATGGGATGATTATTTTACATTGTGTTTGTAGTTGTTTTTTTTTATATATATCTTGGCATAAATCCAAGCAATTGGGCCTTTCATTAGCCTTACCGAAAGTAACTGTACAACATATTGCTAGATGAATTCAGAAGGTCATTAGGACTCCTTTCTTATGAGGCATACTAGCATGATTTTTCTCATCCTTTTGCCTTTGCCCTTCTTCAGAGAAGGGATAAGCCGCAATCAAGCACAAACTCTGTAATGGCCACCACAGAGAGAGAAACACCGCAGCACTGCAGACAGCAGAGAGCTTACTTTTTCACTAGTCCCTCACAGAGGATAATATCAACTATTTGATGTCTTGATGTCTTGATGTTCATTTTTATTTACTGACTTTAGTTGGATAGATAGTATAACTTTTTCCTCTGTTAAAACAAAAAGACAGAAAACCTTACATTCCCCAGAACTGTTCCTGACATTGGCTCTTTAATCATTCCATAATCAAGCATGTATTCTAAGCAAGGATACTAGTTCTATATGTCCAATGCTTATGCACGGCAACCCCTGGAATGGCCACCAATAGAGCATCTTTTTTTTTGTATCGTCCTCATGGTTTAAATAAACCATTTCAAATCAAGTTTGAGGATCATCCCGACTGTACTGCATTACTTGAATGATGATTTTGCACAGTGTATGATTACGCAAGAGTTTAAACTCAGCATGCATCAAGTAGATCTATGTAGTATTAAATGACATGACAAATGAACATCAGTGTGTACAAACTGAAACATCTCTCAATGTCCTGCATCTAACACACAGAGAGAAAGGTCATCAACTCTATTAAAACAAAGTAGAAGAGAAACTCGAAACTAATGAGATGATCATTATCTGTAGTGTGGAGGTTGCTTTGTACTTTCAATCTGATCTTGCTGATCATGCGTTACATGTCCTATCACCAAGAGAAAATGTGTGTGGACATAATTTAATGATGTTGTGCCTCGCAAACCCTCCTCTGACAGACATGTAAACTGTAATGATGTGCAAGTGGGAGAGATTTTGAATGTTTTCATTTTTCCCATTTCCTGTTTAGAAAGTGTCCAGACTGACCGTCGGTCACTCTGCCCCTGTCACTAGGTTAGTCACAGGAAGACGGTGCAATCTTTCCCTGACTGTTCTTTCCTAGCAGTCGAGACGGAACTATTCCCTTATCTAATTACACCGACGTCTTGCGCGTGTACCCAGTAAATGTATACCCACTACAACTTCCTGTTAATATCACTTTATATGTTCATCCTTTTTCTTCTTTTTTTTTTTTTTTTGGGGGGGGGGGGCTTGCATTCACACACACATAGAAACATAGAATGCATGCACAATGTATGACCACTATAACCGTTTGGATTTATGTTTTTTGTTTCTACATCCATCCCACTGTTGACTGAGAAAAGTGTTGGAGATTGAAGCAGCTGTCACATACATGTACCTGTATTCAAACCAACTGGTAAAGTAAGCTGTGGGAGCATAAAAAGTCCTTTTGAAAATTAATCACAGCAGTCAATCATAATTGACTTTAAACCAACTGACAGTCAGCATGCAGGGCCACTGGTTTATTACCCCCCCCCCCCCCCATTTGATTTCTGCATAACTGTTTAGGCCACAAGGCTCACATCTACTAGCACTTACCAGGTTTATAACCTCCTGACTAACTTTGAGAATTTCCACAATATTATGATCACAAAGGATTGCCTCATTCTGAGGGAAATACCACTACTTAAAAATAAGCCAAGTTTCTTTATGCAAGTCCTAGGTTTAAACATCTCACTGAGTGGCAAGGATAACATCAGCAGACATGCAAATATCATTTTGATGCACTGTGGTCTACTGCATTCCACTAGCTGCAGTAGACAGAGTGTTCTGTCTATGAAACACTGTCTAGCCGTAATGTGTACGTTGCCTGCAAGCCAGCTCTCACTATTATGGATGGTGTATCCGAGTTACAAGATTTTGTTGTTGTTGCACTGATCCGTTCGTGTCTTAAGGCAAGGAGACTTGCATATCCTCACGCCATCTTGGCATAGGTCCAAGAGAAGAGCAGAATGCAGGGTGTGCTTTGAGACTGAACCAACAGTGTACGTGAAAGCAACAATGGCAGTCATGAATAAAATGGCGTAGTGCCTAGTTTTCTACGTGCCTGCTGTCTTGCAGTATCGAATCTGAAGGAAAAGAGGAACTCACTTTTCCAAAAATACTTCAAAGTTTTTCAAATTTTTGCCCATCGAGTGACTTCTGACAGATTATGGGACTAGACTTCTAACACAAGTCTTTTCAAACAAAAACAAAAATATGTGTGAATATTTCTGGAAAAGCAAGGGTAAAACATTCACATGCATTTTACTCACATGACTGCAAATGCAGATGAATGCCCTTTCACAAGAGTATGTGCATGACATTGCTTTTTAGTCCACATTGATGATGGTTTGTTCAAGTGATAACAGGAATTCTATTTCATCTTCAGCCTCAACTCTTTTTCCCCGCCCATGTCCAAAGATGGCGAAGACTGATGGAGGTGCTAATCAGGGATATTTGAAAGTGTAATTTGACTCGGGCTGACGTACAAGCACACTGTATAACTTGGTCTCCGAAGAATCACACCTGATTTGATATGATGCTATGCATTGATGGTGACTCATGCCAGTACATTTGTTTTGTTTATGACTTTGGATGGTGGTGTCAAATAACAGTTTGTGTGAAAGGTTAGCATGATCCTCAAAAAATCGAGCATGTTCAGATTTACACCCCATTCCTACTAGGGCAAAAGTTATGGGTTCTGAAGCAGCCTTGAACAGCCTTTTAGCCCAGTGTAAACACACAGAATATGGCAGAGGTAATCCAATCTGATCAGGTTCTGAAACGACCTACAAGGCGTGGTTTCAGAGCTTCCTATGGCAGCCTCAAAGAGGCTCATCTGCAGTATGAACACTCGGGGTTGCAAGAAGCATTTTTGTTTTTTGCCGATCCGGAAGTAAATCACTGCAGGTCATCGCCATTTACTAGGGCACGTAAACAAACCAGCTGATGTGACCAACGCTGTCGATTAAATAAAGGAGTATTGAATCGTATTCGCTCTCGCCCGATGTATACTGCTATGGCCTGATATATTGTAATCAATGTATCTGAATGTAAAACATCATGCAGCAACCATGATCAGGTATGTTCTGAGATTGCAAAACTTCTGGTATACCTCTTTGGGTAATATTTCGCACTTCTGTCAATACCTGAGACTGTGTTACCACAGCATTTTTTCACACATTTCTTGGGCCTATGTCTCTATTTTAGAGTGAAATTCGACAGTTTTTGCAGGCGTATGAGAACTATATTTTGCCTTTAACATTACATAATGTGCACATTTTTGCACTTATCACATTTGCAATTTCATACAAAAGTGGTATTCAAAAGTGCATGCCGTTTATCAGAAGGTTACCATGAGAATGGAGACAGTCAGGGCCTGCTTAGGTAGAATTTGAGTGGGCAACCAGAACGGTATAAACAGACAAGTAATCAGCTTTTTGAAAGGGTTTTCAAAATGGTTGAAGGAGGCTCCAAATTTTGGCTGTAGTACAATGGGATATTCGAATTGTTAATCACAATATGCTTTCTTAGGAGAGACAATGTTGTTTTTTGCCTTCCTTTCTTCCTTCCTTTTCTTTCAGATTAAGGTGGGACAGAATGACTGGTTTTGATAATGTGCAAATTGTCGACCCACAGGGAAAGAGGCGTAACCTCACACATTCTGCTCCCCTTTGTCATTGACAGCATGAGAGAAGTCCAGTTTCAAAACATAATCAGATTATGTGCTAATTCCTCTAAGCTTGTTAGTGAACTACCCTAAAATATGTCCATCCTTATCACAAAGGCAAAGTTAAGGAAACAGTACAGTTTCAATTGGGATGGGGGCTACAGGTTTCCATGTGTTTTTTATGATGATGTTTTGAGATGAGAAACCTCTTAGAAAATATGAAAGAGCATATAATTCTAACACGAATTCCAGGTTTATTTGAGGAAAATTGGTTTTGAAATGGCCGAGATATCCAAATCAAAGAAATCTTATTAGAAGGTGGGACCCAACGTTAATTAGGATCACTACGTTTTACTTTGTTTTTGGATACCTCGGTCATTTCAAACCGATTTTCATCAAATGAACTTTCAATTCCCTTAGAATTGTATGCTCTTTGACATTTCATAGAGTGGTTTCTAAATATCTTGCAAAATGTTGAATGCTGAATCCTCACCTCGACTATTATTGTACTGTCCCTTTAAGAATATCTCTGACTTGAGTGTACCCGTGAGAAAAGCTGTTGACACAAAATCTCTATTGAAAGTAAAACCTCCACTTCTCTTCAACTGCCATGATGTTGCATAACCAGAAATATGCATTTGTAATAATTAGCTCACATCTATCAATCGTCAGCTGAGAATGAAAAGGGTGTTAAGTTCTCTCAAACACTATGGGTTTAGTGGCAACTTATCACCTTCTCATTCTCACCCGACGCACTGTCACTGTTTTCTTTCCTATCATTTGTGTTTTTGCCTGTCTGCACAATTCAGACTTGGTGAAAGCTTGTGAAACTTAATCATTCAGAAGCAACAACAAATATGGACAAATTCAAACTTAACTCTCAGACATGAATTAGTAGATATACTCAACACAGGGTATTGTCTCATACGAAAGACAACTAATACATAAGACACAATAAGTCTGTGTCTTTTCTTTGGGAGAGGGTGGGGTATGGGGGATGGGGGGGGGGGTGGACTGGGCTAATAAAAACCTATTGCTGGGTCTTATGGCTCCCAAATCCCCTTCTCAGCCACTTGTGATCACTTGGCATTCCTGACATTCTTTGCATTCCACCTGCCACTTGCCCCCATGGCCTCCAGACTCCAAGGGCGATGGGGTGTAAGGTAGGGCTTGCCACAGTCAGACTGGGTATGTGGGGTGGGGCAGAGCTGGGTGTAGACCCTCCTTTGTCTGTAACAGGATGATTTTCTTTTTTTCCCCAGCAGCAGAATCGGATGCTCCACCAAGCCAGGCTTGCTTCTCCCCATGTAACTCGGCCTCATCTTGCTTGTGGCCCCTGGATGAAATACAAGAGGATGGAAATATGATTTTACAGATGAGTCTTATGATTGTATGACACTTAATTGCAGAGATCAATATTGTCTAAACTTGGCATAGTGTATCATTACAGATCATTATTGTCTCATCTTTTATTTATTGTATTGAAATTCAGACATATTCATACTCATAGCTCATCTTGAACATTTTACTACCAACGACTGGCTGCCAGTTTTGAATCAAAACCTGACAAGAAGAAATACATTCATGATCTCTATATTATCCAACGACACTCGGCTAGAGTTCCACAAGAAAATCTAGTTATATACAGTCTCTGACCAAACTAAGAAGAGCAATAACTGTTTAAAAACAAAAGAAAAGACACTGCTATCTGAATTTAGCACACGGACCAATCTGACCTGGCAGCAAATCCATCTATATACCTGGTTTCAAGACACTTTTTGAGGGACAGTAATCTCTTTGATCAAATGTCATCAGTGATCACTTAATGCACAAAGAGGCTAGGCTTGAATTATTAACAGGAGACAGCAGCACCACTCTTGGCTGAATCTAAGCACATTGACCCTGCTTGGGATGGGGGGGGGGGGGGGGAGGGGGGCAAAATCAACCATGGAGGGGAACATTTCCTTGAAACTGAACTGAAACTACCAGACCACTACAAATCACCACAGTGCATTTGCCATGCAACTAGGACTTGTTTCTCTCTCTTTGCTCTCACTCTCTCTCTCTTTCTGCAAGGAAATGCAATGTACATGGTCACTCACTGCTCCTGGAAATGCAGGTCAAGGGAAGGTCATAGAATAATACTGATACTTCTCCTGTGTGTGTTTGTGTGTGGGGGGGGGGGGGGGCAGGGAAGGTAGGGGCGGGGTGGTAGGGAGACGAGGGTCATTATAGTCTAGGCAGCAGACCTATCATACACTTCTACCTCAAGGTTGCCGAAGCAAAACTGCCTTCCACAGGTATCTTATAGTTTTCAGCATGTTCAGCGTGGGAAATCTGGACGAGTAAAGGCTTGACAATGTTTTAAACTGGCATGTACACGTAACAGCAACCCCTGGTACTTAGACTGACTGAATCACATAATGTCCTCAACCTGCTTGTCTATCAGTCCCTGCAATTAGCCTTGGGCATAGGCTAAGGTGGTGACAGGGACAGTTTCTGTGTTGCTTGCACAGCAATACTGTTCTAGGTTGTATGCATGGCTGTCCGTGGCTACCGCTTCTCAGGGTAACGGAGCTCCTGTTCATTAAAACCTCAATGAGATATTAACATTTACATAATGTCCTCACTAAGTCTGACTATATATGAAGAAGACAAATGTTTCACAAGTGGACAAGTGGCCATCTTTGGTTGGTAGCAAGCTGACTTCATGTCTTTGGAAAGTTTGGAAATCTATTATATTTAACTGCAGTCGAGGTAAAAACATGGACCGAAATCACAATCAAAGGGGGAACATTGCCTAAAATTCAGGGAAGAAAATATTTCAGAGATCATAAGATTAAGAAAAGAATCACAAGACCGTTCCCCCAACAAAGGTTACATAAACAAAACCAGCACACAAAACAAAATGATAAAACCTTCCATAAATGCCTAAAATTTGGCTTATTGAGTGTTTTTCCTGTAACAATTTATTGAAAATGATAAGATAATGAAAGTTTACTACAGTAACTGCACATTCATGAACATCCTCTTGGAGAAAATGCAATGCATATCTTTTATGCTTGCATGTTCCTTACCAGCCGTAGGCTCTACTGTGTAAAATGCCACTTGTTTCTCATGCCTAGTGATTATCAAGCAGATAAAAGAGAAAGGTATCATATAGTCAATTCCATGAAAGTCATCTGCAAATATGCTGAACAACTGGCTGGTAAGTAAGTCGATGAAACAAAAGTCCAATCTACTTTCATTGCTTTACACGTATTCCTCCATGCACGCAGTTAGTCAAATATCACATACACAGAAGCGTTCTTCCTCAGTCCGGTCAAGATCAACTTACACAGAGTGGACTGCATGTGCAATGCCAATAGTTTGGTTAATATATCACCCTACTTTCCTGGAAGACCAAAAAGGGCATTAATTACAGTGGCCAGTCCATTAAACACCTGCTTATATGGTGGGGCACTTGACTTTTGACCCCACCCTACTGGCAATCAAATGCCTCTATGTGTGTAAGTTCCTGCGCTCTCTGCAGCCAATGTTATTTGACAATGTAGGGCCTAAATCTCCACATTGCTGGCATGCCAAGCAATCATTGTTTACACAAATGCCAAGTAAGGTGAAACAGCTAACTTTGTGCTACATCTTAGTAATAGCTGCATTGCATATCATTTGTAACACAAAAGGAATTCTGCTGGGGGTGGGACCTTTTTTACTGGGCATGTCACATAAATAGCAAATCATTGAGTCATGTTAGAATTTACAGTGTAGCTGGTAGGCTAAAGACTTAAATCTATTTTTGCTTAAAAACACATACCCATAAAACATCAATTACCGGTACATATTTCTGTGAGGAGAGCCCCCCCCCCCCCCCCCATAAGAATTAATGATTATGAACTTTATCAAGCACAAATTCTGTGCACAACTTTCATCTGTTTGTGTATATGATAC
This sequence comes from Diadema setosum, assembly GCF_964275005.1. Lineage (NCBI taxonomy): Eukaryota > Metazoa > Echinodermata > Echinoidea > Diadematoida > Diadematidae > Diadema > Diadema setosum. Next base: position 34,755,385 of record NC_092702.1, on the reverse strand, counting down.
ACATACATTCAATGTTCAGTGTTCACAGGGACATTCTGACTGAAGAGAAAAGCAACAACACAAGAAAAGCAGACTAAAATTGAATTGAATGGCATGGGAAATAAGAAATGTGCAAGACAACCGGAAGCCACAACACCCAAGGAATCCCAAGTATCTCACAGTACACACCCGTGACAGGGCTCTTCATTAGTGTGCACGAAAATTTTCTGTGCATCGGTGATATCGACAATTAATTCTCACCAGTTGCCACGGCAATAAAAAAGGTGAAGGAATTACGATATGGGGTTTAGAGGCATATCATTCATTAATACTGAGCCAATTAATGCACACTTATTAAACCAGAAACTAGACACCGCAAGCAGTGATCAGAGAGTCAACATGACTTTTATAAATTGAAGATCAAAATACCACTACGTTACAAATATCATTATCTTTCTGTCACAAGAGCATGTCTCACCATGAATGTTGCTTTGTTTCCTTGTTTCATAAACCATGTCAAGTAACATTCATGTAGGTTTTTACTCTTTCTGATTTTATTCTTGGCTGATATTGCTTCTCCAAAGAGGACAAACCCTATCATCCCTTTCATGTTGTTCCTCAAAACCAGAGGTCCACAACTGGGCAGTGAAAAGAACCTGAAAGATTAGAAATGCACAGCCTCAAGCACACACTCAACACACATACACACTCACACTCAAGTATTGCTAACATTTGTACGGCATGAGTCATAGACTGCAGTAATCCCCTGGCTACATACACACATGGGGCCTGGCATGTGTGTAGGAGTGTGTAGGGCCAGGGAGTGGGCAGGAAAATCAACACAGCAGGCCTAGTTGTATTTGTGCAGCCCTCATACATGCCTTGTGAGTGTGTGTGTGTGTGTGAGAGAGACAGAGAATGAATGGCATTCCAAGTGACTTCGATCTTCATGTACTGTGTACTAAACTCAGAGGTAACCCAAACGGACAGTACATTTTAATGAAGAAAAGCCTCATTTTTGCTCATCTAATGTAAAACCAGAAATTTTGCGAACATGCCAAACTTTCGCGTCTTTTGTGAGCCAGGATTCACAAAAGTAAAATGCATGTGAAAGTGTTTTCTTCATAATGCATTAAATGAATACCAGTGGCGATTCGCAACAATTTCACGCAATGACTCTTTCTGGTTTTACAGTAATGTTCTTCAACATGTTTTTGATAAGGATGATTTAGACCTGTCTCTGATGACTCAACAATTGTCAGTGTCTCTGTATTAAGGCAAATATTGTGTATATGTGGTACATATTTTGCAGTATTTTTTACTCATGCAAAATGAACAACTCGCAAAAATACTGCCTCCCATAAACACAAATGTTTTTTATATCTCATCCAAAGTAGGAAATCACTAAAGATCCCCTGAAAAGGGATGCTGCAAAACCAGAAATGTTGCATCCATTTCAATTTTGCTTATTTCGCGAGCCAATATTCACAAAATTAAAACATACGCAGAAGTTCTTCTCTACACTATATGTACTGAATGCCAGTGGCAATTCGCGAACATTTCTTGCTGTGAAAAAGGCCGTCGGCTCCAATTTGCGCAGATTTCATGCCACAAAGATAGTAATCTTGCATTACAGTAGCACTCATTTCATATTCCATCACTGTTGCGTTCTCACTCGCAAATTCAGTCATTCGTGAAAAAATCTTTTAAATCCCGACTGATCAGGATTACAATGATACAATCAATAGGTGAGTGACAGGATGGGCTTTCAAGGTTTCTCAGCTCTATATATATTCTAACAGTGAAACAAATGGAAAATACATCAAGGTTACATTTCAATGATGCAAATGCCACCTATATAGGCCTTGAAGTTGCTGGACATGCAACTGACCCAAGCATGGGAAAAGAATAATACAGACATTTCATGTAATTTACATCTTTTTTTTAATTCTCATTTGTCCAAGTGGGCAAACAAACATGTATTATTCATTCATGCCTCATTTTTCTCTCTCTTTAACCCCCCCCCCAAAAAAAAAAAACCAACTGCTTCATTATGGATACAGCTGAAATGACTTCTGTACTACCTTACGATATAAATCAGAAAATGATTCAAGATTTTTCAGATATATGCTTGCCGTGGGTAGTGAGTTAAACTCCTTGCACTGAAGACATAAAAAAAGAAAAGAAAAAAGAGCAGATTGAGAATAATGATGGTAAGGATCTTAGCACTGAAGAGAAATAGAGAAATATTCCTCCTTCTCTATATTTGCGCAACCAGCGCATGGGCGGATGTGAATGCCATTTCCAGTACACACACAGTGTGATTGTACTGTATGTTTAGCCATGAGTCGTGGCTTTGTGCCCCTCTGAAGGGCGGGAGTGCACTCCCAGACTTCCAGCTGCACAAAAGGGGCTCAAGGCTACCTTATGGGCAGCGAAGCACACAGCAGGGGGGCGTTTGCACACAACGGCTGCAGTCAGTCAGACCCAACGCTCTGGGGCGGCCATCTTGGATGAGAGTCATCGTCAAGGAAATGGCTTTACCTCATTTCTTTCATGACACACTCGAACCACACTACCACTTGCAATGCACTAGCACACACTCAAATCACATATATTCCTTTCAACAGCAGTCTACTAGATATTTAATCGCCTTAATTCTGTTAATTTTTTTCTTCTTATTTTGGTAACGTATTGTGAGGAAAAGAACAATGCTTCCCCCTAATATTCTAATATAACGACTATATCATGCTGTCCAAACAGACTGTATATAATGTTGCCAGCATGATTTAACAATTGATCACACAGTTCAACTTTAAAGGAAAAATACAAATAGTCTTAAGGAGGAGTAGTTTTCATGTATGTTGCAGTGTGACTGAAGTTAGTCATTCTAAGTTATTCTGACAGATGCTCTTGTATGAATCTTAAGAGGGCTTCCACAAAGCAATCCAATTTGCAAGTGTTTCATGCTCTAATGCTTTGAGTGTTTTATTTGATTTATCTGCATCAGAGACGTTCATATCTACAGTCGTCCCTCCTTTGGAACATGCAAGTCTTTACTGAGTCAATCATGGCTCGGTGAATTTCTGCAAGCTCTGAAGTTAAGCTATGTTAATTTTTGTGGGACATATTGTAAAAGTGGAATTTTTCATGCTCGAGTGAGTCAAATGAATTTTGTGTGTTTCTGATTCATTCTCCTGAATGAAAACATAATGTAGTATTACATAAAACACACAAAAAAAAGGGGGTGTGTGGTTTCATTTTTATGCTACTTTCGCATTGTGTAATGTGCGAAAAATTTTACACTTTTACAGCATGTAAAAAGCTTCTCACTTAAAATGGTGAATTCAGCCTATTCGGTATTCCACCCATATAATTGACAGCGGGCGACAATCTAGGTGTACAATTCCCTGTTTCACACCACAATCTATTAAACATAACTTTATATGACGCACAATCTACTCCACAGACATACAACTCTCACATGTTTTGCCATGCCTCTGCTGTATGTAGCAACTTGCGTAAATTGCAGCGCCAAATAGTAATAATACAGTTACCATGACAACAGCGACTCAGAGGTTATGACAGTTTTTCAGTCGCTGCCATTTGTGATTCCCATTTTCACACACTACCTGAGAACGGATGATTCATCAGCTATGAACACCCCAGAATTCCATTCAAGCGCGATCAAAGTGCCAGTCACTATGCTGGCCCTCAGAAGCAAAGGGCCACACACGCAGGCAAGATGCCTTGTTAAAATCTCCGTTTACCATGCACTGTCACTTGCTTGTGAATAAATGAGTCATGAATACTGACTCACATCGAATCATATGGACTCTGTGATGGTATAATGTTTAAGACTTACTTACTGTATTTACTTAATTAAAAGAACAGTAGTGATGGACCAAACATAATTGATTTTCTCTGTCGAAATAAATTTTGTGTTCATCACACATTGACAGATTGTGTTCGTGTAATTCCACTACACAAATATCTCTATGTTGTGTTACAATGAGTGCTTTACATGTCTGCACACTAAGTGCATAGAACACATTACATGAAGTGTGAGCTATAAAACTACCAGCTTTGCAAGAATGATGTGATCGAGTGCTTTACTAAGTACTATCATTTTCTTTTGGTTCCTTGTACTAGCAGAAAAGGAGGAAGAAGTACAAAATGTAAGCTCTTATTTGTAAATGCAGTACTACGGATAGTTACTTTTCATTAATCGCCTCAGGATGTCTCTGCATATTGAGGCCTATTCCCACTACAACACATGGTGATATTACGCAAGTGTATTTACTATTTCTTTACAATGATACTGGTATGGTAGAGGAAAAGATTGCGAAGAAAGTCAGCATATTTTGATATGCCTTATCTCATGTTGTGATCTCTCAAATTCCAAATCTTCTTCCCCATAAATCTTTAACCAATCTTTCAGTTTCCTTTACATAACTGGTGTTCAGTGAGCAACTTTCGGCATATCTGTCAATAATCAATCAACATGTGTTTTATATAGGCCTACTCATTATAACCTATCTATCTTTCTCATCTTAATTTTGACTATTTATGACTTGCGATAACATTTCTCTGACAAAACCTGCATGTTATTTTCTATATACTATCTACCCATTCAGGTATTTCCTCATCAAAAGACTTATCTACCTCTCCAGCCATATGTTTATATTCCAAAATTTTGCCAAATTCACGGGTAGCCTATCAGAATGACTTTGTCTGTTTCTTTTTCCTGCACTGCCCAACTCCAAGAACCTAATCCATCAGAGGCTAAATGGATCACAAATGCATCTAACTTTATCTTTATCCCACCCATACACACAGGATGTCTGCGGGCCAAAACCACTGGGCATTGTCCCCCCCCCCCTCCCATCCCCGACAAATCCCACCCCCAAGGCAAACAGGTCTTCTTGGTTTCCTGTGGCTGAAGCTTGGTAAGGCGTGTTCACAGCCTTCTTTCCTCTCTGTATTCTACAGCCAACAGTATTCCATGTGGCAGAGTAGCTTTGGTTTCTGATATTTGCTGGCCTTGACCTTGAGGTCCCTACTTGGATGAGGATGTCTCGCTCAATGCATAATAGCCAAACAATCGGGAAGAAGTAGAGAATCTAATATACGAGAACTGAAAGAATCGTGGCAATAGGACAGCGTGGTGCTGCTGCACAGCGGTCATATCCCTGTACATGCCAGTGATAAATAACTGCTCTCTATGTCAGCATTAGGTGATGTTCGTTAGTTTGAAGCTTCGTAAATCCGAAAATTTAATACAGTGTAAGGTTCGCTTTTCTGAAGGTTCTTTATCTTACAACACACAAATTCCCTGAACCTAGAAGTCTGCTAATCTGAAAATGAAAAGGGGTTTGTTAATCCAAACATTTGTGGTGTTATTCCGAAGGTTTGCTATTGGGAAGGTTTGTTAATCTGAAATGAAAGAAAGTTAATTATTCCAAAGGTTTGTTTATCCGAAGATGAAACAAGGTTTTTTTAGGCCTCAAATGAGAAGAACGTGCCTACCCATCAAACATTCGGAATTACAAACCTTATTTCATTTTCAAATGAACAAACCTTTGGAATAACAAACTGTAACTCGTAACCGTCAGTATAACCTCTAGCACATCATCCTTGATATGGCAAAACAGACAAAAATGAACCTGATGCAGCTCTTTTCCCTCAATGCCAGAGAAGGAAAGATATTCTGAGAGCAGAAAGTGCATAAGTTGCACTGACCACCATCAAACTACAACCATGATAACTCTTGCGATCACATCTTTCAAGATGGCACAAAGTTCAAAACAAAAGTAGAAAGGACAACGAATGATTCAATACATGACACTGCTTCCAGGGTGGTTCAAAACTTGAAATTTGAGAATGTTGCGAGCTCTGGATGTGAAAATATTGTGGAAACTGTTTGTGCGAAGGATGCAAATCCTGACCACATAGCACGCAATATTTTGAAACTTATTTCTCGTTGTGCTGCTTACGTTCAATGTTCTGTCTAATGTTTTGCGCACAAATTTTCTAAGTCTTTTGACGTTTCTCAAGTTCTGCACATGTTTTTCACGTTAGAATACATTCTATTTTGAGCTTGTTGCCAATTCTTGCGGTGATGCATAGCATGTTGCTGGCTCTTGAGTATGTTGCACAAGAATTCAAGCAAGTTGCAGCGACATGCTCAAACCCCTCATGAACCACCCTGCTGCCACAGAGCTGGCTCCAGAAACAAAGAGGGTATCCACCAAAGCATTTCAGCTCAACATCCACATTGCTGAAATGTCTAACCTCTCTTTTTTTTTCTCCCTCTTTTAACAGTTCTGCTCCAGCAGTCAATCGCTATTCTGAAAACTATGCCTGTCTATTGTCCAGAGACAATGCAACCTTTTCACAACTACTACAGCCTAATTCACCCATGTAGACAGCAGAAGAACAACAAAGGAACCTCAGAGCGGCCTTCTAGAATTGTCAAGCCATTGCATTGTGATGCTACAGCAAGCTCATTCGACCAAGCTAAATTGATCTTGGAAACCCCAATTCACTACACAAAGATGAGCATTAAAGACAGACAGTAGGCAAATGAGGAACGAGACCACTGAAAAAAAAAAGAAAAGAAAAGGAGAGAAACAGGTAGAAAAAAGCCATTCTACAGCACAGTAACTTCCCAAATGGGTAATTGAATTGACCTATATAGATAGACAAGTTGTTAGGTGGTTGGTTGTTACTGGTTTGTTCTTTTTAAACAAAGCAGTCACACCTGTATGCAATGCATAACGGCATTATTTCCGTGTCGCAAATTGCTCTGTACACCATCAAAGCATACACAGTCCCATACTGACCATTCCTTGTTACAATGCCTCCATAAACATTCGATGCTACCTATATATGACTGATTCCCCCCCCCCCCAAAAAAAAAAAAACCAACAACAACAACAGCAACAAACAAACATACAAAGGCCATGACTTGAGGGGCAGAGACAAACGCCATAAAACATTCCTGATGTGAAGCATTGTGTAACTCAAACAGAATGCATGCCTGTGATGAATTTTGCATGCAAACCTAGTCGGAGAATGTGCCATTGCGCTACCACACCTACTACTTCTTGGTCCGTTCAAAATGCAAGTATTCATGACACAAACAATGTCCAATGAGGCCCTAAAGGTAACTACGTTAAAGTTTAGCCTTACAGAGTGTTTGCGATACCAGGACAGAATGAGAGTGAGTGTGTTTTTCTTCCTCCCTAGGTTACTACATACTTCATTTGAGTACAGTTTCCTTCGATTGGTTCTTAATAAAACTAAAAACCAAAATTGATGGTCAAAATTTACCGGTCACTGTCCCCAATATTCTGACCTCCTATTCCTACTTGAGTGAATTAGAAGGAGCACTTGATTTGAAGGATGTGCTTGCTTCTCAGAAAACCTGCAGTGGTTTTTTTTTTTTCTCTGAAACCTCTACACCAGCACTTGATGTGTCATCCAACAAGCACCGCTGTTGTTGTTATTTGAATTTATTTGACGTTTATCATTCCTCGAGGAATATTTACGCCCCCCCCCCCCAACCTGTAGCCTGGATTCAAGCCTTTGCTATTATTACACTGCTCACATTCTTACATCAGTCGTGAGTGAAGACTATTTTCACATCCTACTGGGATAAACTTAAAGGGAAGGTAAACCCGAAGAGCAATGTGGATTGAGTGAAAGCAGCAACATTAGTAGAACACATCAGTGAAAGTTTGAGAAAAATCGGACAATCGATGCAAAAGTTATGAATTTTTAAAGTTTTGGTGTTGGAACCGCTGGATGAGGAGACTACTAGAGGATATGACGTATGAGTGGACAACAATACAAAGAAAATATAAAGGATATTCAACAAAAATTCACTTTTCTAGAATTATGAAAGAGCAGTGGACCAACCGCTTTCAGAAAGCAGGGGGAATAATTGCTACCCTTAACATATGTCAATATCAATTTGATGGAATTTGTAATTTTCATGAAAAATGGATTTTTGTAGTATTTTCTTTATATTTTCTTGATATTGTAGTCCACTCATACGTCATAACCTCTAGTAGTCTCCTCATCCAGCGGTTCCAACACCAAAACTTTAAAAATTCATAACTTTTGCATCGATTGTCCGATTTTCTTCAAACTTTTACTGATGTGTTCTACTAATGTTGCTGCTTTCACTCAATCCACATTGTTCTTGGGGTTTATCTTCCCTTTAAAGGTTGGACAGTCTTGGAGTGTACATTTACAGTCTCAGGTCAACCTGTAACAGGCAGTGATAAGGGAATAATTTACTATAGCCCACAGCCTAGCAGCAAGGCTACAACCCATTTAATAAATGTTACTTCTCCATCCCTCCATTCAAATCAACGACATGCTGCACACTCCAGGGCCCCGTTTCATAAAAGATGTTAGGAAGTCAACTCTTGCTGGAATGACAACTCCCCATAGCAACAGCCAATCAGGAAGCTGCATTCTTGTCATTACCATGACAATTGCCATTCCAGCAAGAGTTGCTATCATATCAACTTTTTATGAAATGGGGCCCAGGGGGGTGTTTCATCAACGTTTGTCAGCGCTAACAAGTTGTCAGTGCTGACAATCACCATACAGTGTAGTAACAGTCAGTGACCAGAGCATCTCATCCAATCAAAACCAAGGATTTTGCTGAAATTGTCAGCGCCGACTAATGTTGATGAAAGACCCCCCAGGAGTAACTTTCTAGGAAATGAAGTGGCTGCCAGCAACAGAGAATGACACTTCTGAGCACGAGCCCAACAACAACAACAACAAAATCTCACAAAAGGACAAAATATAAACCAATATTATAGAGCAAAATGATGACGTCACAGTCTTATGCTACAGCTTGGGTCGGAACCAGCTGCGCAAATAAACACTCAGGCCAGGTAAGGTTGTTCAGAACCGTTCAGAACCAGTTTCCATGACAATAAAAAGGCAACGACACCACACTTTGATACCCTATATGCAATGTTTTAGTCAGTCATCGACACAACATCTTTGACATGCCGACACATTCCGACTTCGGTGCAATTCTATCCCATGTTCAAATTGGCTTGAAAAGAGTAAGACCATACAAATCAAATACGATCAAACCTAACATAAGACAGTTATGGAATTTCAAGTTTTACATTCCTTCTTTCACAGTGATATCAAGAACAAGCACATATACAATATGCAAATTAGATTAAAGTTTCCAAATGACTGGCACACAAATGTCCCCTAAATTACTGGGGTATGTTCTAGCATGAAAGTCAACTATCAGAACAAGTTTTTGCTGTGTTGCAATAACCTATCACTGATGACAATGTTGAATACAACAGTTTTATCTACCAATGGTACCAATATAAAATTACAGTACAACAGCTTTGAGAGTTCAAAGTCAACAGCCGATTCGTATGGCTTTGTTTATTCATGGGTGGTTCACCAAACCTGAAATGAGGAAATGAGTGGGCACTTTAAGATGGGGGACAGCATATTTATTCCAATCACATCCTCCTCACTACACACATATATCCGCTATGAGTTCCACCTTCCCACTAACATCACTCACTCGGACCTCCTATTCAAGATCTTACCATCTACACTGTACATGACACAACCAAGAACTATGCAGGCAGAGACCCTTTGCAACAACCCACAACCCACGTTCTCTTGACCTTTGAGTTCTAATACCACATGGCTTGACTAGGGAACAAAGAAAATTCCACTGGTCTTTCTTGGAAGTCTGCGCGCCAGAGTTGGAAGGGCCATTACTGCAATAAATACAACAAAGAACACCCAAACAAAGGATTCTAGCAACAAAACACAGACACCCACACAACGATCAAGCAGAGGAAAAGGCACCGGAGGTCTCCTCTACTTCTACACAATACCATACACCCCATTATGCTATATCCAATCATTAACTCTTCAGAACAGAATGCTGCACCAAAATTCTAGTTTTTAAGAGAACTGGCCAAAATTTCTTTGGCAGGTGTGATGCTATGAACTTTAAAACATTAAATAATGTACACTTGCAAACTAGCAAACGGACATGTGTAGCTGATAAGTGGCACCTTCAAGAACATGACTATAGAAGAAAGTTATAGTTTGGCCTTTTCTTGATTTTTTTTTTCTTCTCCCTTATACCAGGTATCGTACTCCTAACTGCAAGGTACCACACAGAGTACCAGTACACATTTCAGATATTTGGGGGTGGAAATGGAGGTCATCTCACTAGAGGTCAGGGGTCATGTTTTGTGGTTGGCTGGGGCATTGGTTGTCCCCACTGGAGCTTGGCACACTGCCAAGAGTCAAGTTTTGGCTGTGATAAGTGGTATTTCTGGGGCATTAAAGCCATTTTAATGCATTACCTGCGAGAACCAATAGCGAACTAAAATGCTTTTCATATTTACAGGTAATTCCAAGCGCAACCTTTATAATCTATTCTCTTTGCATTACATTAAATCTGCTGTACTGTGGAGAATAACGAACTGCATCACAAACATAAAATATATCTTCGGCTTAACATAACGATTACAACAATTCCTACAGCATGTAGATTAATCGAAAAGTTGCTTCAATTCTTAATCAACCATGCCAAAAAGATTGCTGCATGCACATTTCTGGATACACATGAAAACACGCTTAGTTCTAGCACATAAGTTTAAATATTATCAAGTTGTGGGATAACAGTTGTTTAAACCGACAAACAGAGGGGAAACTAATGAAGGACAAAATATTAGTAACCGTTAATAACAAGCACACATCTGAAAAAAAAAAGAAAATGTGCATTAACTTCAGTACCAAATTACCTCTCAAGCGAGACTGATTCATTTTTTAAGTTATTTTCGGTATTTTCATAAGATTATTTTTCCCTATATACACAAGAGTTATTCAGTATTTAGTGGCACGCACACAACTCAAGCTTCACGTTATATATTCTCTTGTAGATATATTCCTCCATTCCGGCATTCCATCCTCTGAGATATTAAAGCTTCACAATGTCTGCCAAAAGTCATCTCCAACACACATCACGAAACTGGTCTGGACTATACTTGACCTTGTCCAGCTACACAGCCATTACATATCAGTCAATGTCTACACAGAAGACAGCAAGACAGAGCGACCCATAATCAGTCATATTCTCGCATCAACGGTACATCTGACATGAATAATGCACACAGCATGACCACAGGGATCTACTACCCATATATCAAAAGGACGCTGAACAGGCTGCTAAATTCAGGCCGGGTTCTGCATGGCACTTTTCCTGTAAGTAATTGCTTCACCGGTCTACTGTTGAGAAGCAAATTATCAAGTAGGTATTTGTGTATATACAGACAGGTTAGAGATCCTACAGCACTATAACACAGTTCTTCTACATGTATATGTTTAGGAGCCAATATGAAACTTGACAGTTTGAAGGTTTTGCTCATTCCAACAATAATCAAGGCCATGTGGGCACTGAAAGGAAATGAAGACCTGTTCCAGCTAAAATACTTCTTTGGCTAGTCTCTGCTTTACATCTAAGCAAGAAAGAGTTGCATTAGAATGGTAATAGCCTTTGTCTGGGACCTTCCTATCTACTCTCTACTCTACCCCCAAAGGAAATATACAGGTATAGCTGTAGTTGCCAATTATGAGCATTAATACATTTTTTTTCTGATGTCTAATCAACCTTCGTCCAGATTTCTCACAAGATATCAAGACATTTTCAAATGCTTGGAAGGCCTTTCATTCAACACATGTGATATCTCATGTCAGTTTTACACCATTCTACCGGTATACAGAAAGGCCTTGTTATGGTATGTTCATGTGGTGGGTCACTGTCTGAGTTTGATGTTAGCCCTGGAGGTCCTGCTACTATGTCTATGAGAATTAGCACCTCAAAAAAGGTAACCCTCAACACATATCTCTTTGGACTACCATTTGCTGATACCATATATTAGCAATCATTTTGACAACACTGTACTTTGAGGAAGTTAAGGCATTACCAGTACATTGACTGGCCCCTTTAAGTCCTGCCGGTCACAACTGGCAGTGCTTGGCACCGATGTTTGTCCAACAGTTTGTGCATTGCACTGTCAGTCAGTTGAGGTCTAGGATGTGCTGCCTGTAGCAGTCAAAGGTCAGGCCCTCTGGGCTCCCACGGAAACCCACAAAAGAAGGCGGGGCATGTGCTCCCACATGCTCTCCAGTGCTTCTTTGTACAGTGTTTGCCCCTAGAATGCAGTGTCAATGACACAACTGTAGACATATGCCACATTCAGCAAGATTCAAGCCAAATCAGATAGCTATGCCAATGTTTTCCACATCACAGAAGAGTGTCTTCAGCTGTTTGCAGCAAATTACAGAAACCACTAAACAAAGAGAACTCTATCAACACACAACAGAAAAATTCCAACACATACCAAAAGAAAAAAAAAACACATTTCCTCACCAGCAACAAAGTCTTGACAATGGACTGCAGAGGGAAGTACATAATGGCTCTTGGAATAACTATCCTTATCATTATACCCAGTATTTAAAATTTGTAGCAAAACAAATATTTCTGGACTGGGTGACAAATTGTAGGGAAAACCCCTTTCATCTTTTCCCTCTAAAAAATGCAATGATGAAATGGTAGGTCCTAAATACGGTACATTTGTTTACTTTGTCATGACCTCTATGCATGTAGTCATTAAATTTTGCTCAAATCAGCAAATTGCTGCAGATTGATCACATTTTCAACTTCACTCACATAAAGAAAAACAGATATTCAGCCATCTCAATGCGATTATAACTCAAAGAAGGGAAAACAGCGGCAACAAAATCTTTTTTTTTTTACAGTTCATGTTCATATCTTGTTACATTGTAAGTAATGTTTGGGTGTTTCCCTGGAGTAGGCACACACAGCAAGACACGGAAACACATTTTCAACACTGGGATGAAATCCTGGAATTCATCTTTACAAGCACAGATCTACAGCAAACTTCAAACCCACAGAGAACAACACAGCTTCACACTACAAGAAACAACTGAGCCCTGACCTGATACATTTGAGGCAAATTGAAAGCAACGGCACTTACAAATGTGTACCAGACAGCACCAAATTGTGTCAACTCCTACGAAAAGCTACTAAACTTACATCATTTCTGACACAACTAACAAATCACTCCATTAATATGCACTTACTACACATACTACAGTATCCCCTTTTGGAATCTTCAACAGAGATGTATGCTTGTACAGTACGACACGATTTGCTTCATTTATGGTCTGGTGGTCAGAGTAAAATGCTTTCATTTTACTGAAGCTCATATTTGTATTTCCACAAGGACTTTATGCCCTAAAATCTATTGTCCATTATGAGACAGTGACATATAGACTTAACCCTAAAAAGACTGGGGGGGGCCTAAAAGGCCCCCCCCTCGACATTTCGCGCGATTACTCTGCAACACGCAATGCTCTCGCCGCGATGCTCTATGACTTTTTTCTTTCGAGTTTCCCGTACATTTTGACGCCAAATTTGTGACGCCCGGGGGTACGGTTCTGAAGTTACATAACTTTTTGTACATGCACGTGAGACCGAAAATGGCTCAAAAATGTGATTTTGTGTACAAAGTCAATGCAAATTGAGTTTTTTCACATGGTTCATATAAATATGCTTATTTTTACTCTCAATAGCTAGAATTAATTCGTTTTAGTAGTATTATGCTTCGAAAAGTGTCTGCCGCAAATTTCGTTGAAAAAAACAGCAAAAACAAAAGGTCGAAAAAACAAAGAAATACATAAGAAATTCATAAAACAATAAAATAAATAAGAAATTAATTTTGATACCGAATTTTTTTTCAAGTACATTTGCGAAGAATGCCACAAAGAATAATTAGACCAAAAATGAGCACTTTTGGAGCTTTATTTACTGATTTAGATCAAAGAGTCTGATTTCTCGCATAAATTAGCATAATTAATCAAAATAAAATAAAAGAAGACTATTTTGGAAAATTTAGATATACGATCTTGTAGATTACATCGCACACTACCATTGTGCAAATTTCCGCGGTGATCGCGCAATCCACGGCCGAGATCTTAAGGGGGGGCCCTTTAGGCCCCCCCCCCAGTCTTTCGAGCTACCAAAATAGCCCAGTCTTTTTAGGGTTAATCATTTGATTTGATGCAGAGGAAACTCACATTTTCACCTAAACAAAATACCACGCTTGATGTTCCTCCAAAGGCTCTAACAACTGGAAAAAAAAAAAGAGAGGAGAGTCTGCTTTGCAAAGACTACATTACTTCCAGAAACAACAGGGATAGAGCACCATCACCACATTCACAGCATTCAGACTAAATTTTCACCCACCTGTCTTTAATGTGGTTTTCCCTGCTCCGCGGCCATCTTGTTGCGGGGGAAGAAAGATGAGAACAAGGACAGTCAGACATTGTAGCATGGCGGGTGGTAGAGATCCTTATTTTGGCGCAACATTCAGCGTTGGTGCCAGGCCGCCCAACAAAAAGCTTTGTTTCTGTTTCATTACTTTCTAGAGGGTTTAGGAACAACTGCAAACACATAAATCTTCAATATTTCTCATACTTGCTTAGACACAACATTTTCATTTCCTTCTTACACAAACAGTCACATTACATGAATGGACACCTTAAACTCTCTCTTTTCATGATTAGTCAAAAATAATGTTTTCTAAACATTTCTTACATTTTATAGTTATTCTTGTCTTGACAATGTATATATACAGTAATTGTGCTGAATGCACCTGTGTTCACAAATGAACAAGATGAAATAAACATGTCATCAAATGATTTCAACGCTTAAATCTATCAGCAGCAACTTATGTGAGACTGGTCATGAAATTTGCAGTTTTGATGATCTGATATCAAGCTCTTTTTCAAAAATGCACCAGCAAATTTTGTGGCATATAGCAGCAATGTTAGTTAAGGTTCACCCAAGTTGAAGAAAATAAAGGATTGTGATTAATGGCATTAGTTTCAGCTCTTAAAGCATATTAGCAATTAACATGCTCAGCATAATATTTGAATGTAATAATCAAATAACTGAATTGGAAAAGAATAGAACTTATGATCATACTATCAATTGCATTTACTCCTGCTAGTAAAAGGACAAACATGAGGCAAAGAATATATAACAACAGAATATGAACTGTATGTATTGACATAAGCTATGTCCATGGTAAGTAAACAAGGTACAGTATATTGGGTGGTTAAATATAGTGCTATGCAATGCTTCAATGATAGCAAAAGAAATGAATGTCATAGAACCCACAAAAATATAATATTGTGTTGAGGAAATGAGATCTGTTACTTTCAGGAAATGAATTGTTTGTGTAGTCTTTAACATACATTCAATAAGTACCACACACTACCTAGACAAGCTCTGACATTGAGACAGTGGAAACTTTGTTGGATGGATTTTTCATGCTGGCCTAATTTCTCTGAACTTGACTAGTCGATGAGACTTTTGTTCAACATAAATCCAGAAGCATTTTAGTGATACTGTCTTGTGGAATTAATTAAAATTTCAAGACTGTGAAATATTTGACATAGATATCATGAAACACAGAGGAAAGAACTTCAGTGGAAATCAAATGACTGAATACCATAAGAAGATCCTGCATAATAGACAATAAAACAATGACAATATAAAATAAAAATGAGCCCTCCATGCTCTCTTCTGCTCTTCCTTGCATGCGTTGCTCAGCACAAGTATATGAAAATTGCTTGAATGTCGCAAGTAAATTGGCATTCTTCAGGGACCTAAAAATATGTTTCAAAAGATTTTGATTTTGTGACAATATCGCTCTAACAGTGTCACTTTCAAAAAATAATTATGTATAACATTCATTTATTTCTAAAGGCAGATTATTTAAGGACATGAAGGAACATGTAGTCCCCAGTGTAATTTGCGCAAGGTAAACAAAGACCCCATGCCTCTTTTGAGAAAGTATCCCACATAGATGACATCTAACTTACCAGACAGGTGAGAAGTGATGCCCAGTCATCCAAACCCTGGTGTTATTTTGAGGTGCTTATGGGGGCACTTTGTTTCATGACTTAGAGAGTTCATAACCTTCACACTTGTCAAAGTGTGACTAATCTCTTGCTTTCATCACTACTTCTATTTAAGAAATCTTTTTCATCAAGGAAACATAATTCTCTTATATCTCTATCCCTCTTCCCCCATCCCCCCCCTCCCCCCAATTGTTAAAAAAAGAGGAGCAAGCCTGTTCATCATCTTCACTGAATTTGGTGGGACCTCTGCTGATGTACCAAGTCTCAAATAGCTCCAATACTGCCAACCCTGGTTCCTGGAAGGGTAAAAGAGTAAGAGAGAAAGAAATGGATATTAAGGAACAAGTGAGAAAACATCACATAAAACATTAAATAATTATGTCGATAGTGAATTACACCATGGATGGAATGATACACTGTTGTTATCTTGTCTTTGAATTGATTGCACACTCCTATCTTTCAAAGACCTCTCAACTTGCTAGTTTCATCAGCTCCAAGTACATGATATTGGCATCAAATCCCAAGTAAATGTCGCAGTGCTAATCAAATTACAACTGATTTGGTACCAATTTTACGAAGACTGTCTTCATTACCTCCTGAATGTGCAAACTCTGTCTCAGCTGCAATAAGATAAAACAAATTCATGAAACTCTTACGTCGAGCTGTTTTCTATTGCAACTGATTGACAAATTGCGTTGATGCACGGCAATTTGTCAATCAGTTGCAATGCAATAAGATACTTTCATTTCCATTAAAGTCTTCTAATGCACTTGCACCACAATGGCTTCAAATGCACACATAAGTACAACCATTTGTGATGATTGCATATGAATACTACAGTTTGTAGAAGCAGTAGAAATGTAACAGTGACAGCTTTCTCAAGTAGCCATGCTCTTTGACAATTATTGGTTTCTATTCAGTGTTTTTCATTCACCTTGCTGGCAATCTGTATAAGAAATTATAATCATGCACTTAGCTCTCTGCATAATCTATCATTCTCTAGCAAGATCTTATGTCAATATGTTTAGGCCCATATATGACGACAGTTTGGTGTATCAACAAACATAGGACCACTGCATGCAAGACTAGCAAGTCACCTATCAAACTGATCACAACCTGGCAAGAAATCCACATAAATGTAAAATCTTTGAAAAAAGAAGAAACATTACACCAATATAATTTTGATAGTGAAATCAGAAAAGGTAACATATTTAATAAATAGTTTTATATCTTAAATGCCAAGCTGGGGCACAGGTGATACTAAATAGCATGGTATTCACATAGGAATGATGACAGGAAAAGCCTTGTAAATGACTACAACCTCAAACAAACATTAATAATTTCTTCCCACTCAATCATCCTCTTTCTTTTCTCTTCATATTTTTCTTTAAAAAAGGCAAGCTCTAGACCATTCATGTGACTACCACATAAGGTGTACCTATGCCATGATGATTACAGATTAAAACATCATAAACATAGTGATTACTCAAAATCGAGTCACAATGCTTTTGATGGTACTATACGTGTGTCCATTGCTATTGAGCAGTGAGATATGCCATGTAACATAACTGCCGTTTACCATTACACATATGCATGATGTCAGACTATTTACACCCACATACATGTAGCCTCCACAGAAGCAGCTGGGAAAGTCTTGATTTCTACTCTGGTTCACCATAGTTACACATGGGAATCACTCGCTCTCATCACATCTCCATATCCCTACTTCTTCCTCCCACACGCCCCCTTCCTCAATTTCACTACTACTTGATTATGGGAGACAACCCTCTATCTATAGACCTGCTCTGCTCGGGTGATGTTTTCTATGTTAATGCCTATTCAAGCCGGGGGGGGGGGGGGGGGGGGGGGGGGTGGTATGCCTATTAAACAATAGTTGATTTTCAGTATGCCCCATAAACAATAGCTGATTTATGCACTGACATAGCAACCCACCTGACTCATTGCATAACCCATCAAATCATCGTTGTTATTTTGGAAGCCCCCCCCCCCCCTTTATCGGCAACATATGTTAGTATTTTAAAACCAAATAGGTCTATTTGGATGCTAACAACTCTTTCACACATACACACAAAAGCTGGACAACCTAAGAGAGAATGCTATTATTTTTTACAGAGACACATTTACTGAACAATCAAGTTTTTACATCTCGTTCCTTACATTTCTACTTGTAAATCCATGATTACAATTTTTCTGTCCTTGATGCATTACTGCTCTCTCTCTCTCTCCTTTCTGGATGACATGCTTTGTATGTAACAGTATGACCACCGGCATGGAACTAGGCCAAAACACAAAAACTAAGTGACTGGCATGTATCTTCACATAGACAAATATACTGGTAGCGAAGATTCATTACATTTGTCAACTAATTAATACAGCTTAAGAAAACTCTCATCCTCCCAGCCCCCCCCCCCCCCCATCTCCCCCACTCACTCAACCTTCTCCCACTCATTCTAACAGAGTTACAACCTGCAGTCTCTCAGTACCAGCTATACATCCCCGCGTCTGTCAAGTTTGCCCCTATATTTTTAGACGTCTACCACAGAGTGTGACTGCCTGGCGTGTCGGGAGACCTATTCCTCTCCACTAGTCTTCCTGTGGCATTCCTCCCTTCCAGCTGTCATGGCTGTATCTTATGCTGCTTTCTCCATCGCTGGTGCAGGGGCGGATCCAAGAATTCCGTAAAAAGGGGGTGCCTTTACACAATTAAAGGGGGGGGGCACAAGCACCCTCCCCCAATTCTTTTCTTTTTATTTCTTTTGTTTTAACAAAAAATAAAGGGGGCATGCCCGGTGTGCTCCCCCCCCCCCCCCCCCCGGATCCTCCAGTGCTATGCAAGACCAATGAGTGTGTACCACATTCGATCCACACAGTAGCTCAATGGAGCTTCACCACACACATTCTCTAAGTTGAGCACAACTAAGATTGAAGTCAGACCTACTTCCCCATACCAATAAGTGTCGTACATCTGTCTATCATTCCTATCCCTCTCTTTCTCTCTCAGATGCCCTAATACATATCCACCTATCTATCTATGCCACAGGTCCATATTTTTGAAGGTGTAAAAAGCTGTCTCTGGTGCCCTTCAGAAAAGAAAACCTATGACAGGGTTTTGCTTTGCAAAACTGCCAGAAGGGAAGAAAAAAAAATTGTGCTCTGCTGTTGATGCCCTAATCTATGCCTTACAAAATATATTCCACACCTAAACCCTTCAAATAAAGTAGGATATCATGAAAACATTCCATTAATCTTTCAGAAATAGTTAGATACAAAATAAACAAAAATTAAAATATAACAACCAAAATTTTATTAGTAGGAATACTAGTAGTCAGCATGCTCCTGTCTGGAAAAAAAAAAAAATGTCAAAGTTTCTGGCTCTGTGTAAAAATCTGTTTCTCACTCACTCGAGTGGTTTCAAGCTCACAAAATAAATAAAATGGCTGCATCTCCAAACTATTGTATACACATTCTTTTTAGATAACCTCTTTTGAGTCTCTAGCCAGAAATGACCCCTGCCCCTCACTTATGACCTTTCTTTTACAAGATCATTGCAGGCTGAAGACACCTAGATTGCCGAGATGTGGGGTCAACTGGCTCAACTGCTTGGTCAGTCAGGATTACTATGACCCTGACTTCAGATTTGATTACTGTTTACACATGACCTTTATATCCCTCAATGGGAATTTAAAAACAAACAAACAAACAAACTCTATCTCGAAAACATGTACAACAGTCCATTGACATGATTGCCACTTCCAGGTCAGCCATATAACCTGTAATAAACCTGCGGGTTTAAAGGTTGGTTTCTTGTTCCTCTCTCTCTCTCTCTCTCTCTCTCTCTCTCTCTCTCTCTCTCTCTCTCCCTTCTAACCCCCCCCCCCTCCTAAAAACAAACAAACAAAACACCAATCAGTTCAAGTAGCTCATTAAAACAGGGCTGCCAATCCAACTGTCAGACATTAAAATCAGGAGATTCCTCAGAGCAATATCAGGAAGTAAGTTGTGTGCTACAAGCATTTCGGTGATCAAAGATAACTTCTAAACAGGGAGGCTTTTATATTATCGTTAAGATATGACGAGACACCATTAAGTGCCCAGGGCGCCTCTTGCAAAATCAGGGAGACTTGGCATCTCTGTAGAACTATCAGGGTTCCATTTCATAAAGATGATAGGATAACAACTCTTGCTAGAATAGCATCAGCCAATCAGGAAACTGGATTCACATCGTTACCATTACCAATTTCCATTCTAGCAAGAGTTGCTATCATAGCAACTTTTTATGAAATGGGGCCCTGGACAAGTCACATGTCCCTTGTCCAGCTCAAAATCACAAACTCTCTGTCGGGACAAACATTAACATCTAGGTGAAATGTCATCGCAGTGTTGCTGTAAACATCAAAGTGCTGAAGAGATATCAATTTTCACCAAGTGGCTACACACTCCCACACTAATTCTTAAATTGCATTGCTTAGTTCTGTTCAAATTTTAACATATCATTTGCAGAACGAGACAGGAAAGGTATTTCATGCCGCCCTGCACTTCTCATCCCCCCAGCTTCCCTCTGTGTCCATCATCTCCCTGTCACATAGCATCCATTAGTGGGGTACAGCACAGCAAATGGCATGAATTAAGGGAATAAAAGAATAAAGACATGGCCTGATCTACTTACACATAATGACTCCTAACAGACTTCTCCCTCGAGTGTCACATGACACACATTAGCTTAATTACGATAGATGCATCTAGTTTAATATTCTAGCATCTTCATCCACACACCCACTACAAACTAGAGAAATTCAACTATCAAGCAAAGTCGACGGGCATGCCTTCCCATCCTTCTACAGTCACCATAATCCAACAATGTATAGCCTCTTAAAATACACACTGATGAAGTTCATTGATCATCAGCATTGACCCATGGAATTGACCTTTGACTCCTACCAAAAGACAAATACATCCCCATTAACAACTAGCCCATTACTAAATCATTTTCCCTGGGACTTTCCTAGCTTAGATTTGGTCTGAAATATGACTTCATGGGCTAAGTGCAGAGCTGACCCCTTGACCCCTGTCACTTCAACATCATCATGTGTTCACATGAATTTTCCTTCACAGCAAACCATGTCACCACTGGGATTTCCCAAGTTACATTATGGCTTGACAAGTTTGACCTTTACAAACATCTCCTTCAGCTGAAAAACTGTCTGTCTATACTATTCATTACCAAGGATTACTGGAAAAAAGGTCATCTTATGCAAAGGTCTGAAATATGACTTCATGGGCTAAGTGCAGAGCTGACCCCTTGACCCCTGTCACTTCAACATCATCATGTGTTCACATGAATTTTCCTTCACAGCAAACCATGTCACCACTGGGATTTCCCAAGTTACATTATGGCTTGACAATTCTGACCTTTACGAACATCTCCTTCAGCTGAAAAACTGTCTATCTATACTATATTCATTACCAAGGATTACTGGAAAAAAGGTCATCTTATGCAAAGTTCACTGACCTTTGACCTCGAGAATTTTTGCTCAAAAATCTAGTAAGTACATTGACAACCTATGTGGCACTCTTGGACCAACTATGAACAAAAGCTATCCAAAATTTTCATTTTCATGCAGAGTTTTAGCTGGATAGGCCTAGCCATTTTGTTTTTCAATAAATTCACTCACTAATGCTGTACACTCTATTTCCCCTGATCAGTCACTTACCTACCAGCCCAGTTTTCTGCTAACATTCTTGATTCTTACACACATTTTTGTGAGAACAAGCTTCACCCACACTTCATAACGTCAAGCTTGTCCATGGTAATCCTACATGTATAATATGCAATAGGCTAATCAGCTTTCACAAAACATCTTGCAAATAACTACTTTGCTTAGTAAGCTCAGCATTCAAACATCTTTTGAATTAGGTCTGTTTGCCCTACACTGACCCAACATAACATGACATAAATCAAAGGTAAAAATAAACTTTTCTTTACTTCCCTTTCCAACAACCCAAACAATCTCACCACTAGCTATCCAAACGCAGTACATATTGCAGAACCTACTTTCAAAACATTAAAATCTGTCTTAATCGATGGTTGATGATGGCAGAGAAAATGCAAAGTGACATTTCTGTAAAGTAAGGCTTGGGAAAGACTAGATACATGCACGTTTGACAGGTATGTGAGGGGCAGTATGGCATCAATCCACAAGAGTGAAGTATGACGACAAAATGTGGCTTGAAGATATACCTATCTGGCATACATCACATCATTTTCTAGGATAATTGTCACTTGAAGTGATGTCCGTGACAGGAAGTGAGTCAGGTTACAAGTATTCCTGATGACTCACCTAGAATGCACCATACTGTGCGTGTGGAGGGGAGGCTTGGCGCTGGAATGGGGAAAGTGTGTGTGTGCGTGTGTGTGTCTCTCTCTCTCTAAGGGTGTGGGTGGTTGTAAATGTGAGTGTACATGTATGTGGGTATATTTCCATGTCCATTTGTCTGTTGGGTATATGTATGTGTGCCTGTGTCTGTGACTGTGTATGTGTCTCTGTGTGGGTGTGTGTTAGTGTAGGTGCTCAACTGATAAGGATGCAAACAGCACATTTGTATCTTTTACATGATGTATACCGGGTATATGGGTTGTGTAAGACTGTGTAGGTGTGTGTAATGGCCTTCAATCAGTGACGTTCATTGCAACTCACATGTTCAAGCAGGAGACCCCCCCCCCCCCCCCCTTGTCATTTTCCATCTACCCCACCTCAACTGCAAGAAGGGAAGAAGAGTTCTATCTGGCACAACACATGTTTACAGGAACATGTGAAAATAATACAAACAATGCACACCAAATCCACACAGGTAAGCTTTGCGGCCTTTATGAAATCAGATAATATTTTACACAGACCATGGGCTAATGTGCACTATATAGATCATCTATAGTGCACATTGGTACATGGTCTGTGTAAAATATCAAGATGCACATACTAGTATTCATTATTGATTCCCTGCTCTGCACACATTTATCATCTAAATGCATTAAAATGCACACAGGAATGCTCTGGAAGGTAGCATATTTCACAGTTAAATATATTGGGATGTTCATGTTGCCAATCCTAATCAACGGATAAAGGCATGAAGAATGTGAGGTTTTGATACTCTTTATCAAGAGGTACCAATATTCTCCCAGCCACAAAAATACAATCAGGGTACTGTTTCATGAAAGTAGTCAGCCCTGACAATAACCATAGTAACAGTCAGTGACCAGAGCATCTCAGCCAATCAAAACCAAGGATTTTACTGAAATTGTCAGAGACGACAACTTGTCAGGATTGACAACTTTCAAGAAACTGTGCCCTGAAGAGACACTGCCTGCAGTGTTTCCAAATCTCTCCATGACAGTGCACTTGTGGAAAAAGCCAGAAGCACTCAGTTTTTACCAAGTCTGACATGCTCTAAGCACTATTCACTATAAAAACTATAAAAGCACTCTGAGAGTGCAGACCTCCGCCAAGCAGCTCATTTCCACCAGTGATCTTATTCTTCTGTAGAGATCTGTAATTTCTTCCCATGCATATGCATGCTGAAAATTGCCCAATTTCCTAATTTTAGAAACCTTTTGTTACGTCATCAATGCCAGCTGTGTGGCGCGCCTTGCCCTGGACCAGAAACTAGAGCACGCACTCTAGTGCGCGTATAAAAACATCAAAAATAAGCAGCTTGAACTCTTAAGTTCATTGACCCTACATACCCAAATATTGAAAATCCTTCATAAAAATTCCAAGATCACTTCCAAAATTTAATAAACTGTTACTCGTGTCATTCTCAACCTTTCCTGTAAGTTTCATCCAAATCCGTTCACAACCTTTTGAGTTATTTTGCACACGGACACACGGACAAATAAACAAACCAACGCTGATGAACACATAACCTCCTCCCTTGGCTGAGGTAACAAAAACAAAAACAAACACAAAACACTGCCTGATATATTAGTGCTTGTTTTCAACATTTCTTCTAGAGACATGACGTTACAGATTTCTACCAGCCTTCTACAACAACATTATGATCATGTGATAGTAGACCATTTGTGGTGCTCTGCCAAGAGCAGAACATTTTCAGATGTCCTTTATTAACAAGAGAAGAGTTCATATGTGAACTGGTAATCAATATCAAACAACAGAACCCAAACACTTCCAGAGAAATCCCCAGTCAATTTGTGTATTCAAAACAATGCTAAAGACCGAGTGATACCCTCTGCATGTGATTCAGAGAAGCAGTATTATGATAAAAATGGGTACGCATTGCATTTATGAGGCGCAAAAGCTTTGATACTCTTGCTATGGGATTGGAGGTAATGCAGCAAAAATGGTTACCATGGATATCTTAGTGCATGTTCTCAAAGTACTGCGACTAAAGTGATATATCACAGAAGATGACTTCTGCTGGCAAGAATTCACAGAAAATTTAAACTTCAGGGTTTTAAAAGCTACTTCAGGAAGGTTGCAAGCCCCATGACTTCGAGATATATTTTACTTCCCTCAGTTGTATTTCAAACCCTTCCGAGGAAACATTTTGTATGTTCCCTTCCCACACCAGTCTTCATATTCATTATATCAAATAGTCCACATAAATACTTATCTGTGATTGGTTATAATGCAATCACATGACTACTGCCGCAAGGATCAAAATCATTATATTGCCAGTGGTGATGTCACATCAGGCAATGTAATTCATTCCAGAAATTGACTGGGGCGGGAATAAAGTGATGAGCGATGTGTATTTAAGTAGACCATATGATAACAGATATCACAAATATTGCCTTGTCTATTGTTGTAATATAACACTAGACAGTCCCTTGGGAGTTATATTTTCCCCTCCAGACAATATTTGCTCTCAACGCTTTGGGAAAATATCATCTCTTGGGGACAATATAACTCCTGTAACAAATGTCAAATGTACGATTACACCTCTAAAAAGGCAAATCTGTATATAATGTTCCCTCATATATCATCATAACAGCTTCCATTAAACTCCCAAAACAATCAAACAAAGACAGTCAGCTTATCAGTCTACTGAACAATGTTTGATTTGGTATTGTCTACAGTGTTCACATGCCCTGATATAAATAATAACTTGGGGTATATTCTTGTGTCTCTTACAAAATAACTTTCTCAAGATACTTGGGTGGGATTGAGAGGATGGTCTTTTTGTGGAATCAACCGTGATGAGGGCCTTCAGATGAAGGGCAGGTAGTATATTTCGGTGATTTCACCTGGATGTGTAGAAAATTTCATTGAAACTACTGTTTGAGTACCCAAAAGCACACTGGGACAGAATATTTCTGATTTGCCACACCGATTATGACCATCAAAATGAGCCGCAAACAACAATTAACATGCTACAATTTCTTTCTGTTGATAAAGACCCCCTAATAGCATTTTTCATAAATAGTCAGTTAAAAAAGAAAAGGTTTGGCACAAATTATGTGTACCCTTATTTTGTCTGATACTATAGAGATAATCAAAGCTATCTACTGAGTTTATAGACAAAAAGTTTTCCCTGTTTACCCAGACAATGTCAAGGAGTTCAGCAGTCCGATATGCTTACAATGACTTTTGTATACAATTTTTATTAGTGAGTGTGTGTGTGTGTGTGCGTGTGTGTGTGTGTGTGAGTGAGTGGGTGGGAGGGTAGAAGGGTTGGATTGAATGAAGGATTTACATGTCATCAATATTACACCTAGTGTTAAATGCAAATAATTTGAACAAGGACAAACTGTTTTTTATATTCAAAATCCATGAGGAGAGCTAAAGGGTTATGTTGAAGTGCATTCGATCTTTTCTATCAAATTGGCTCTAAATAGAGGAAATTTGGACTAGTAGAGATTTCATCATGCATCATTGCATCTACTTTTTAATTAGTCTCTATGTTTTGACTTGTGTGTATTAATGATGCTAATATTCTTTGTACAGTGATACGTATCATATTTTGTTGTTGTAAAATAAGATAAATCATATTACATTAAATTTAAAAAAAAATGTCAAACCTTCAATTAAACAAGTTGTGGAATCTTAAAAAACAAACAAACATGTTCTTATAAGGCAGTGCTACTGGTAGATGATCTGACAATGTAGTGACATCACAAAGTCCCATTGACTTACAAAACAAATCTTCATCAAGTGACCTTTTTTGACATCACTTTCAGAAGCAGAAACATGTATATGTAGCGTATGCATCAAATACTGGTGGTGTCGCAATGACCAAGCAATAACTAATGAATTCTATAATTGTGCACACAAACCAATGGAAGAGTTGATGATATCATCACCTCAGCTAACTTGCATACGTGGTTGCAATCAGTATCACTATGCATTGAACACATGCAAAACTTTAATATTTCTCATTTAGAGTCTTAATTTTGATGAAACCTCTTCCACCCTGTTTATCCTATTCATCTGATTTTCCTTTTAATCTATTTTTTATTCATCTGTTTTTACTATTGATTTCATTCAATTATGATGTGAAATTGCACTCTATCTATAAGGCCAAGCAAAAAAAAAAAAGAAAGAAAGAAAAGAAAGTAGTTTCTTGTCAAGATTTTCGGAGAAAGGTGATGAGCGAGGTCGTTATTAGAGTCAAACCTGTCAATAGCGGCCATCCAAGCAGCAATGCAAGGGAGATGACAAAAGCGGCTGTTAGAGACAGGTGGCCGCTATAGACAGGTTCTTTAACATGCTCTTACTCTCAGAGGGAACTGTTTTTAGTGGCTGCTATAGACAAGTGGTCGCTAAGACAGGTTTGACTGTATTTGATATCTTACTATTTTTTATCTGAAGCAGCTGCACTGGGCAAGGCACTAGCGTAGTTTTGCACCACCTCATATGATTTTTAAACATACACAAACTAAAACTTAACAATCCAAAACCTAAACTACTTTTAATTTGAGTTTAAGTTGGGCAAAATTAAAATACTTACCGTTAATTTTGATGCTTTCTACACATTTATTTTCGTAATGACTTTACGGCTGTACCACTGTGTATGTGTACGTATTGTACTGTGACCGACTGACAGCTTGAGTACAGTGCAGCTACAACTTGTAGATCTCCGATTCAAGTGATCAGGTTTTTCCATAATGTGTAAAAGTGTCTTAAAGGGTCTTTTACTGGACTTTGGAGACTCAAATGCAAGTATGTTAGGTTGTGAAATACATACGGTGAGTTTGTTTATGTTTGAAAATCATCTACAGTGCAAAACGGCACTAGTATCATAGCGCGAAAGCAGCGCATGAATACATAACTTATGAAACCAAGCCAGGCTTGTGATATGTACACGATACACAAGTACAAGTGAGTGCAAAGTTTTGTACATTCATGACATACTGTACAAGCTGAAATTTTCGCGTACAGATATTTTCGCGAATTGCTACTTGGAGGACATTTGCGCGTGTTATTAATTTCGCGGTTGCGACGGTCTAACTGAACTGAACTATTTGTGCGTTGTTATTTTCGCGTGTTGTTATTTTCGCGCTTCAAAGGCGATTCGCGAAATTCGCGAAAATAAAACCACCGCGAAAATTTCAGCTCGTACAGTACAATCTACCTTAAGTTCTCTACAGTACGCCGTCCAAGCCCACAGTATTACACAGCAGCAGGTTTGCCAGATTCTTGGCTAGCAGTACAACAGTGAATACCTGATAAGCACTACTAGTATCGGAGATTCTAACACAATATGAGAGAATGCATTTATGATATTACAAATGGTGTGTGCATTTCCAATTTGATTTTTTAAGAACTTGATCTTGACCTTTGACCTTGACCCTATGACCCAATAAGTCAAGGGAGAATCACTGTCAGGCAGTACATGCATACATACTAAGTGCCATGAAGATACCTTGAGCCAATTTTGAGTTATGGAGAAAAAAGTGAAATTTTAGCCTTTTCCCTTGACCTTTCACCCCATGCCCAAAACTCTCCCTAGAGAATCTTTATTAAGTCATGTTTACACTAAGAATATACCTTCAGGCATTGCATAGATAAGGGGGGGGGGGGGAATAGAGAGGTTTTGAAAATTTGACCATGGCCTTTGACCTTTGATCTTGAGCATGTGCACAAAAAAGGTGATAGGCACAACTTTGTCCACTTATATCATCAAATATCATCTACTGTAATATTTTCTAACCTGTGGTACAGCAGGTGTCATGTTTCCCCATCATCTGCTATTACTGCAGGTTCTGTGCAAGTTCGGTGCAAGTTAAACCATTCTATTCAACTCCACTTCGCGTTGTTGAATAGAATGGTTAAACTTGCACGCTCATGTAATATTCAGAACCATCGCACTCATAAACAATGAATATTTGTATACTATATGATCTAATCATACAGGAATGTTCTCTGCCAATATCCAGTACTAGAGGAAACTTCTATACCTAAAACCTAAGTTCACTTACAGCTTATGAATGCCTTGGGTTTAGAGTGGCGGCACAATGCTTAAATGTCACACTCAATTGGGATCGAGTGTGATTAAGCACGATTGGGCTGCGTA
The DNA here is from genome assembly GCF_964275005.1 of Diadema setosum. NCBI lineage: Eukaryota > Metazoa > Echinodermata > Echinoidea > Diadematoida > Diadematidae > Diadema > Diadema setosum. The sequence goes on along the minus strand of NC_092702.1, from coordinate 34,726,822 downwards.
TAGTTAGTGTACTGTGTATACATGTGTATGCACAGCCCTGTCACATCATTATCACAGCAAGTCCTGACTGGTACTCTTTGTGGTCTCAGTCTGGTGGCCCCTGGCCTCCTGGGCCCCCGGACTTGGGCCCTTGGCCTCAGGCTCAGCCTCGGGCCCCCGGCCGGCCTTGGGTCTCGGGCTTAGGCCTTGGGTCCAGCCTTTGGCCCAGCTTTTGGCCCCAAGCCCTACTGTACATTGCATATGGTCTTTGTGATTTTCAGCTGCATTTTCAAGGTCATCACCAATAAGACAAAAAATAAGACACTAAGACGTCCCTGCTCAAACTGTCAAAGTATCAGCTTATTGTCTGAAAGAGTCTCTTATCTGTGGAGAAATCTCATGTTGGCCAGGCACTGTTCTTTGCAGCTACACTGTGTGCAGTTCTTCTCTTCTTTCATTCTAAAAGGAAGTGGTTTAGACTTCATTTATTAATTTTTTTTAAAGGCTGCTTTGGATCATTTTTACACCAAAAAAAGGGTGAAACAGAACACAAGTGAGGAAAATACAAAACAAATGATGAAAACAAAATAGAAATGCTTGTCATGCCAGACTTGGTAACATAATTGTGTAACAGTTGTGTGTGATGGTTTCTTTCAAGCTTCTTACCTTTCATGACTGCAACAGGCCTCGGGGGAAAGAACAGAGTACTTGTTTGGCTGGCATGCCTCAAACCAGCTGGAGCTCGGTGGACAGAGAGGGTGGGGGTCACAGGTCACCTCAGCAAGATGTGGCCTTACTCTCTAAAAAGTTTTCAGATTCTGCTTAAAGGGAGAAACTTACAACAAAAGAAGTGAGTGTAATCACCAAGCTGTATTGATGACAGCAAAATGAAAGTATAGTTACACACAACAGGTTTAGATATTTGCTAATACTGCTAGAATTTCCTCAACTCATATTTTTGTGGGTTCTATGACAGCATGAAAAAATATATGGGTTAGTAGATGATGCTGCTATGACTCACCTTGTGTTAGGATTTAGTAAGTGGTGTTTCAAACATAGTATGAAGTTCGCGTACTTCACTAGACAGTGCCTCCGCTGCCTTGGTTGCCAGGGCGACCGCCTCCTTGTACAGGCCTTTCCGCTTCTTGTCGTAGCGCTGCTTGAACTCTCCCAAAAACGGCGGCAGCTTGCTGAGCGGCATGTAGGAGATGGAGCGGGAGGCGAACCAGGTGATCTGGGCTTCCTGAGACGAGATGCTCCCATCGGGGTTGCGGGTCACTATGATCTGGACGATGCGGCCAGGCCACCACGGGAAGCCGATGATCTTCCCCCAGACGATGTCCCCGATGCACACCGTCCGTCCTCCTGGAAGGATGCTCTTGGTGACGTTTTTCTTGTGCACGCTGTCATCCTTCTTCAGCGTCTTCCCGCGATCTGTGTCCACCAGGGATGTATCGGAGTCAAAGTCACATTCGGAGTTGTTGTTGTTGAGAGATCCATTTCGTTTCTTCCTACCACCTTTCCCAGAACTCCTGCTCGTAGTTGTAACAGAAGAGCAATCACTGGCAGCATCACTGTTATCGAGGCGTGGCAAGACATTTAAGACAGACAAACTCTCCTTCTTTTGCGTCTGACCAAGGGATCTGTATCCGTTGACCAATGAGATAGGTTTCACCATGACATTGGCAGTCAATTTGCTATTTCCATTGACCAGTTTGGGCTGTGCCACTGGTACTGGGCCATAAGTTCTGACAGGTAGATTGTCTGAGGGTATTGAATAAGTTCCCTTACTTTTGACGATCCTTATACGTCGGTGCTCTGTTGAATTTGTGTGCAGTCCATTAACACGAGGTCTCTTTTGAGGTTCAATGTTATGCTTACTAACAGTCGAGAGCGGGGACAAAGGAACAGTCAGTATTCTCTTCTTGGTCTTAGACACAGTTGTACTTGAAACTGAACCTTCCTTAAAATTGTTCGATCGCGGCGGTATGCGAACAACCAGCCGCTGGCCTTTGCCTGGAGTTGCATAGGAGATCTTTATCGCAGGACTGGTTTTCTTTGACGACTTACTCTCTGGCCTTGGAGTACTAATAGGACAGGGAAGCACCACTCTGGGGTTTGGACGCACCTGGGCTGGACCACCGTTTGTTACCGGCGGCCTCGGTTCTGGCTTTGGCTTTTTTCTCACAACAACTTCACTGGAAGAGTCTGCTTTCCTTTTCTTCAGACCACCCTTGTTGTTGAGTTTGTTATTGTGGGCAGTCTTTGCCTTTGGCCCCGAGCACGGCCCCTTACAGTTGCTGCACAACAGTTGCCGCGGTCTGAGCCTGAACTGCCTCGACCTTCCGTGACTTATTGTCTTTGGTTTGATTTCTGGCGTCTTGTCCTTCTTGCCAAATAGAAGGGGCCTTGCGGGCGGCAGGGGCATATTCTGGAAGTACGACTGACGAAAACTCAGCGCAGAATTCTCCACCTTTGTCGCTGGATCCCCCATTCCTGGATCTTCCTTTGGGAGGATGACCGTGTCCGTGACCGACACTCCAAATTCTTTGTTCAGCCTGGAACCGAGACTAGCTGCATCTGGTATCCCCAGTGGACACACCCTGTTGGTGAAGAATAGGAAAACAACTCAGTCTTTGTATTGATAAACTGACTGAATATCACTTTTGTTGTGTTCTCCCAATAGTATCACTTAAGATATTTTGAACTACTGTTGTAGAAGGGAATCACTTGACCAGACACAAAAACTTATATAGCACACACTCTGGTTAGATATTAAAAATTGTACCCTCAATGCTACATGTCAGTAAATTGGTAAGTCAACAGGACTGGTTGCGTAATCAAAGGATATACGCTAAAACATTCCTGGCATATGGCTACTTTGAAGTTAGTTCCCAAATATACAAAACAACCTCAAACAAGAGACCCAGGGGCCTAGCGCTCACTGAAGTATCACAAGTTCGTCTTTCATGCATTCTTGCAGACTATTACCATTTAAAAAGAACATAGTAAACTGGGGGAGGGGGAATAGTGTCCATTTGTATATATTGTCCCACACACTGGTGACAGTACCTGCCAAGTTTGTAGAAAATTTGACTATGCACTTTAAAAGAGAAGATCAAAATGAAAAAATTGGCCAAAATTAGGTACCAGTCCCAAGAAGCTACCCCTGGATCCGCCATGAATAAAAAAAAAATATTTAAAAAAAATAATAGAATAAAAGTATGCTATCCGATAAATTTACTCAGCACACTTTCTTTTTTTTTTTTCTTTTCCTTTTTCCTTTTTTTTTTTTTTTTTTGGGGGGGGGGGATGGTGTCCATTTGTGTACATAATTTCTATCACCATAGTGATAATGCCTGCCAAGTTTGTTGATGAATTTGACTGTGTAGTTTCAAGAAGATACAATGGGAAATTTAACCCCAACTTGGTCCCCTCCCCCCCCCCCCCCCCAGCTAAAAACAGGGGCTCAATTGGATCTGACATAAACAAACTTGAAAATGCAGTCACAAACAAACATTAAAAGGATCGTATAGTTTTGGTTGAGACCTAATTTCAGGTTTCTAATATTTTTGTGCGAGATAATGAGAAACCTCTTATGAAATATGAAAGAGCATGTAATTCTATGAGGAATTCAACATTTATTTGATGAAATTGGTTTTGAAATGGCCGAGATATCAAAAAAAAAAGCGATTATAATAAAGTGAGGGACCCTACTTTGTTTTTGGATGTTTCAATCATTCCAAACCCGATTTTCATCAAATAAACTTTGATTTCCTCTTAAAATGGTATGCTCTGTACTATATCATAAGTGTTTTCTTGGTATCTCGCAAAAAGTTCAAAGCCCAATTCTCATCTCCACCAATACTGTACCACCCCTTTAAAATCACTGTACCAATAGCATTTAGCTCTATCATTTTTTTTATAAAAGCTTTTGTTTTGTTTGTTTATTTTTTAAAGAGATTCTCGATTCATGAGTTTTTAGACCGTCTGGGACTAGCATGGTGCCCATGTGTATGCATACCACTTTGGGTGACAAATTTGACCACTGTTTTTTCAAGAAGAAGCTGAAAATTGGCTCCCAAATAATTACAAACAGCAGGGTTACTTTAAATATTTTTTGACAGAAATCAAGTATTTTACATGTTTTGTACCGATTTCCTTCCGATAATATGACACATCACTCGAGCTGAACTAATTGTTTTGTTGTTGTTGTTCTGTTTTGTTTCGTTTTTTTTGTTTTTTTCTGAGGGTGAAAAATCTTACCAGGTAGCCTACTGATCTCCATCTAACATCTTGTCAGATGTCAGGCAAAAAAAAATAAAATAAAAATAAAACAATATAAAATAAATAAATAAATAAAAAATAATAACAATGACAAAGTGGAACTTCTCAAAAAAATTAAAAAGGATTGTTTTAAAGCAATTTTATACCAGAAAAAAAAAAACAAAAAAAAAAAACAACTGCACAATATGCATGCTGAACACAAGAAAGAGACATTAGTAGCAGCTGAGTATTTGAAAGTTTATAGTGTGCAACTGTTGGAAGACGACATATGAAACTGTGTGACTTGGATATACTACGACCCAAGATGTCTATAACCATATTATAGTTTCTGCACTTTGTGTGTCTGCCTCCATGCACAGCCCAAAAATGAAGAGTGGATTTAAACAAAAACTGCCCATCTGTACACCTGCTGTACAAAATAAATCAAAATCAGAAGTCTGTAGTTTTCCTAGTGACGAGCGTCAGCAAAATGGGATGATCCAAGCAGTTTTGCCCTGTCTGAAAATGAATCTAAAAAATAAGGGAAACAAATATTAGTCACAAATAATACAATCATAACCTCCGCCACACTACCAGAACAAATACATCTTTCTTTCTTCTTTTTTCTTTAAGTATGTACCATCAGCACTTCATCATGACTTTCTACATGACTCTAAATCAAATTCCCAATACTCCTCGATCATCAGTTCTTAATATGCAACTTTCATTATGTTCATCAGGATCACACAATCATTGATAATGCTTTCGTACTTCTAAAGCACATTTATAATCAAAAGTTTTTAAATTATCATTCCCATTTTGAAGTTGCCTCTTATGTTTTGGTCATTGGCATTGCCTTTAATACTTGTCTGTAATATAGAACTGCACTATCACTAGCGTCAGCAGATTGCCACCCTTCGATTGCTGATGATTGTTGAATATTTCATTCTGCACACATAAATCGTCTCGTAAATACTTCATCACAAAAAAAAAACCCAAAAGTCTGGCAGCATAAAAGACTGCGTACTAAAATTTGCTCTAGACTGTAGTTTCAAATAAAGATTACTCAAAATCAATAGTTAAAATGCATTTTTTTTTTTCTATTTGTCAATAGGTCTAGTCTCTAGACCAAACTGCAGTCTGTGAATGAGCTTTCTTGCTGCACTTTGTAATAATTACCATGTCACAATTTTGAAATTCTAGCAGAAAGACTGTAACAGTATCCTAATGCTGACTTCTATGGTGTTACATTAACTTATTCCTGTTCTAAATGGAGTTCTACAACTTTATGCTGAAAGAAAGAAACACTTTAGATAAACCAAATTTGACAGCTCCTAATGTTTTGACAGCCATCACCAATTACTTTTGTCGATTGGCTCGGGTTGTTTCGGTTTTAAAATGCCACTTACCCCGAGTGTGCATCAAGCAAAACTCCTCGAAAAATTCTGCTGCCTGACTTCAAGGACACCATCAGCAGATCTGGAAGTGCCTGCTCGACTTCCACGGGCAGAGTCGAGCCGACTTTTGGACATTCCGCCATCTCTTGAGAAGCCATTTTGGGCTCCTCCGATGCCGCTATCATGCATGTAGCAGCCAGCTTTTCTCCGTGGATCGGCTTTATGCGGCAGCAGCCGAGTCAGCATACATTATCATGCATCAGAAACACGACGCGATTTTTAGTACTCGCGCTATTGACAACAACGGCACGGGTTCTCCCCACAGTGCGAGAACAAGGGAAAAAGCGGTAGAGCACACACCGCGCATGCGTAATTATATGCATCAGCTGCTGCACGATGGAAGTCGCTACCTGTCAAAATGTGCTCGAGCTGAGAGAAAAACATTTGCGATGAAATGTATGATTTTCACCATTCTTGCAGGAAAAGTGACGAGAAAATGTTAGAGAAATTATTCAGGATCCTGTTACAGCAACAATTATTGAGGTTTATTTCGTCTCAGAGCAAGAAATGCTTTGTGAATTGCAATGTTTATACCTCGAATATGTACAATTATACCACAGCATACCAACAGCGATGTCAAGGCAGGGATCATCTTAAAAGTTTTTGTCCCTACCTTCAAGCGCGCGTTGACACTGATTATAGGGGGGAAAAATCCAAATTGATGATTTAGGTGGAGGGGGAAACAAAGTTTACTCATGTTCATTCGTGTACAAAATGTTCATCGTTATCAAATCATGATTTTATAATTTAACTTGCACCTCATTGAGGGATTGCCAAAAATACCTGGTCAGTTTGTATTAGAAAGTTGTTGTTCATGTGAAACAATATCACAAATAAATTTGTTAGGTTTTCATCTTTGTTGAAAAATAATATGCTTTCTCCAATACCAAAAGAAATGACTTAAGAATTAAGTTTACAATGCTAATAAAGGTTAGTTTTCATGTTGAGGGTACATTTCCCACGTACACTAGTGAACAGACTTTGAGAAGTAGGGTATTTGATCAGTGATTTAACTTTGAACCACATTTTATGTGACTAATTAGACTCAAATATTATGGTGATGTAATTCTAAAACGAGACATTTCTAATCGGCATTCACTGGGAAAATGATATAAAAAGATTCCATTTCACTAAGTTGTTATGAATATTAAATTTATGACAGCATTATGGGAAACATGCCCACCCCAGCTGTCTGAATTGCAACAAGTAACTCATACACTGTGATTGTGTGTGTATTGATTAAAGACAAATGGGTGTGTTGGTGTTCTTTTTTTCTTCTTCTTTTTCTTGAACGTCATCATTTGTTTATGATATTTCAATAGCAATCAAAATATATAAAAATACTTTAAAAAAATCTACAAAATGCCCCTTCTGTTTTGGTCTTAATCGATGCAAATTTGTTGAAATTTCAAGCAGGATCATGTATCCACAACCAAAAAACAACAACAACAAAACTTTTAGCTGTTATACATCAAATTAACTGAAGGCATATACTACATATTATGTACAAGCATCTGAAAGCATAAGCACATGTTGACAAACTTTGTAAATTTCTTAAACATTTGGAATGGAGGTATAAGTTGGTAAAATTGAATGCATCTTAATGCAGTGATTTGCAGCAATTAAAGTGACTTATCAAGTAGGCCTATTGCACAATTTGAATTGAATTATCTAATGATTAGAGACTAAAAGTGATTCATACAACTATGAAAAATGTGCACTCACAATAGACTAGAATACACCAACAACAATATACAAATCACCATGTGATATATCATTTCTATCCATCTATTCTTCTTTTTATATCCCCCAACGATATTCTAACCAGTCATTAGATATGCTTAACTTGTCAGCAACTTATTAGTGATTATGGCATTTTTACCTTGTATTATCATTATTTTTTATTCTTATTATCATTTTGACGAATGGATATAAACCACTTTGCAGTAACTGCAATCCAAATAAAATTTATGTGGTTTAGATAATCATCTCATTTTTGTGTGGAAACCTATAGTTTATATTCCAAGATCTCTCCTTATTTTGTTTGATAGATGTACAACTAATCATACCGGTTACACCATTGTAATGTTATCTTGCTACTCTATGTTGTTGTCTTATTCAAATAATGTTCCTCAACTGACTCACATATTGTGATGTGCACGGGTCCCGCAGATACGATCGTTGGAAGTACTATCGCATAATTATCGAGAATGGTCAACTAGTGACAATTATGAAATGTAAAGAGCGTCATCTACGACAAGCGATTTACTAGTACAACAAATCACTACCATATTACAGAGCTGCTGAAAAGTTATATCGTGTTTTACAGTAGATGCAGCTATCTTTAAACTGATATCATGATACCATGTAGCTCTCTTATGAAGTTCATATAAGTCTTAGCGTTATAAATCTATAAGGATTTCTCGTCCTCTCACTCTGAAATTTGTCTCCTCTTTTTCCCTTCTTGGTCTCAAAACAATGCGTGGATGTCGTTCACTTCGTTGGTTCGTTTGAAAGTCTTGTGAAAGACTTTGCTTATAAGGCACACTTTTATGAGAGACTTCATGGCTGGATATTACTCCTCTCTCAAGTATCTCATAGCTATCGTAGTGTATGAGTGACTTTGGCCATTCTGAGATATTGGTAAAGACTTCCACTAGTATGTGATGACTTTGAACATGACGTGTATGGACCCCCAGTCAGGCAAGCACTTCTGAGAGTGTGATCCTTCCAGCATCAACTAGTTAGCCTCTCTAGCAGACTTTGTTGATCTCCGTTTTCACATAAGCAGCAAAAATTATGCTCAAACGGATCATAAAAATGCGCACAGTTTGGGTATTAAGTTGATTATGCATATAATTGTCAAATTGAAATCCACATATACCCTGCTTACTGGTGCAGCTGGGTCATTTGTCTGTTTCGTTACAAGCATGCTAGTAAAGACGACTGCATAGAGACTACCAGTTCACGCCACTCGACAGAATGATGATGCACAGCACATGCACTCAACGTCAACAACTGGGATGCACCACGTACGTACACGTATACGTATGCTCACTAGGATCCGCTTGGTTTATGAACGGATATCGATGTCATCTATCTTGTGTTTGGACTCAGGCTTGGTCGTGACCAGAGCTGCTATTTATGGCTGTCATGAGGTCAAGAAACGACAGGAAACAATATAGATAGCCCACAAAGGACATCTTGTGTGATGACCCACAGCTCATAGTTTAGAAGTACAATGGCAAACTTAGGCGGTCAGAGACAAATTCGTCAACGAGGGGGAGGAAAGGCGGGACAGGCGACACCTCGCCAGCGCTTTACTGATTCTTCAGCTAACGCTAAGCATGGTGGTTCTCGAGAAAATTCAAAAGGAAACGGGATCAAATCTCGCAAAGATGCATCTCCATCTGCTTCGAGAAACTTCACCATGTTTCTTTTTTCATCGTTGCTTGTTTTAGTACCACTAATGTACATGTGGTACCAGCATGTTCTTCGATCAGCGGTCACAACGCCGCTGAGCGTTCCGCGAACCATAGCGGACGACGCAAGCTCGGCTGCCAGGAGTCCCGGGCGATTCTGGGGCACCTACCGGCCTGGTGTGTACTTCGGCATGAAGACCCGCTCACCAAAATCTCCTGTCGCTGGACTGATGTGGTTCCAGCAGAACCCAAGTGCACCAAATCGAGATATCAAACTTAGACATTCTTGCGAGCAAGGGGATGGCTTAGAGAGGTATGGATGGTTGGAACACGATGGTGTTAACTTTGGAATTCAGGAGATCATCGACGGTCCCCTGCAGATCAAAACAGCTTTTGCCAAGAGGGGAGGTGGCAAGAATGGGGGAGACTGGTCTGCATCCATATCAGTCAGATACAAAGATGGTGTGAATGCTGTAAGTGTGTGATAGGTTTCAAGGTGTTTCGGTTAACAAGACATGCCTACATTACTTTTTTTTTTCACCATGAAGTGATCAAAATGATGACATATTATAGAAACTGGCTATGTAACCAAGTGGTAACAGTTTACTGCTTCAGGGTATTAATCATTATATTCATATGATTGATGTGCACACTCACTTTGTTGAAATTAACTGCATATGAGCTGGCTTTTAATACAAATAATGTAGCTACAGTGTATGTAATGACATGCAAAGGTGTTTTTTTTTTTTCCTTATAACACCTGTCTTGTGCTATGAAAAGTTAGTATACTTTCATGGTTGGTATTGTAATGTAAATATTATCATATACTGTATGACTGTCCATCTGTTCCCCTGACGTGCCCTGTCATAGTGTCAAAGGATTTATGCATGCATATGTTGTTGTATTGGACAATGAAATTTTGTATTGACTGGAAGTTAAACCTTTGCAAGAGTTTAGACAAGATGGTCTCCATGAATTGCAGTATCAATGCTTATTAATCTTTTATTTCTCTCTCTCTCTCTTCTCTTATAGACTAATGAAAAAAGTGTGCTAGGTCTCATGTTCTACTTTGCACTGGACGGTCAGGGAACCCTGGAACCTGTGCTTTATGGTGAGCAGCTACAAGGCATTGAAGGAATCAGCAAGGAGCTTGGTCGATTTTCTCTCAAGTTCCCTCAGCCACTTCGGGTGAGGATGAACACGTATTTGGCATCCTACACTCCAGGTCTCCATGCAATCAAAGATCTGGTCCTACAGAGAATGAGATACTATACTTACAAGAAGAAAACTCAGCTCATTGGCCTCGTAGGTGAAGATTCGCAAACTATTGCTGCCTCGCCAGATAAGAAGGCAAATATTGTAGTCTATCATGTGGCAGTCAAGCCACCCTACATCATGGATGTGGTGTTTGAGTCAGGGAGCAATAAGAGAAGAGCAGTTCAGCTTGCCGGAGAGGAACTGACAAACTTGATTCAGCAATATAGCGATGTATTCCACCAGAATTTTGAACAAAAGTTTGGCCTGACAGAAGCTGGTTACTCATCAGCTGAGGTCAGCTTTGCGAGAGCAGCTTTGAGTAATATGATCGGTGGTATCGGTTACTTCTATGGTCGGTCGGTTGTTCGGTCCAAGTACAATTCTGAACCAGTGCCTTATTGGGAAGCCCCGCTGTACACTGCAGTGCCTTCTAGGTCATTCTTTCCAAGGGGCTTTCTCTGGGATGAGGGATTCCACAATCTTTTAATCAGCAAGTGGGACCCATACATCAGCACAGATATCATTGGACATTGGCTTGATCTCATGAATGCAGATGGTTGGATACCAAGGGAACAGATTCTAGATGCGGAAGCACGGAGCAAAGTGCCTGCTGAATTTGTTGTGCAGTACAACTCCAATGCCAATCCACCCACACTCTTCTTACCACTTCAGTCCATTTTACGAGGCCGGTCAGCAGTCATACCCCGCGAGGAGTTCCAAACATTCCTGAAGCACATATACCCACGACTGGACAAGTGGTTTCAGTGGTTCAACACCACACAGCAGGGGCCACTGCCCACGTCATACCGGTGGAGGGGGCGGGATGCGACAACCAACCGGGAGTTAAATCCCAAGACCCTCACGTCGGGGTTGGATGATTCACCACGAGCCTCCCATCCATCCGATGAGGAGCGTCATATAGACCTGCGCTGCTGGATGGCCTTGGCATCTAGCGTCATGATAGAGATTGGAAAGACCATAGGTGCACCATATCAGGAGTATGAGAAGACCTACCAAGTTCTCACCAACAATGCCTTGCTTGAGAAGTTACACTGGTCGCCAAAGGCAAAGATGTTTAGTGACTTTGGAAACCACTCATCTCGTGTAGTGCTCGAACGCCCCAGACCCCCACCACCAGTGCCAGGAAAATCCCGCCCACCTCCTCCACAGGAGATGGTGCGTGTCGTCAAATCCAAAACTGGGCCGACGAACAAATTTGTTAACTCCTTTGGCTATGTCAGTCTCTTTCCTTTTCTTCTGCAGATTCTGGACCCCAGCTCAGAAAAACTGGGCAAGACACTAACAGACATGAAGAACCCTGACCTGCTATGGACCAGCTATGGGCTGCGCTCATTGTCAAAATCAGACCCACTCTATATGAAGTACAATACAGAACACGATCCCCCATACTGGCGAGGGGCTGTGTGGATAAACATGAACTACCTGGCTGTACGTGCCTTACATCACTATGCCAATGTGCCCGGCCCGTACTCGGACACTGCTCAGCAGATGTACTCCGAGCTGCGAGAGAACATTGTCTCAAATATAATCAAGCAATATCAGAAGTCGGGCTATATTTGGGAGAATTATAATGATGTGTCTGGCAAAGGTCAAGGGTCGCACCCATTCACAGGATGGTCAGCTCTTGTAGTGTTGATGATGTCAGAGACTTATTAATAATATTTTGACAAGGATCTCACGAGTGTGTTGTGTCTTTGTGATAGTGCTGACCCTGAAAACTTGTGAAATATTAACCTTGACCTGACCTACTTGCAGGCCATGCCATTTTAGAATTGTTTCAACAGAGAAAGTTGACCATGAAACTTTAATTTTACATTGCATTGTACAGGAGTGGAGGGTAGTCAGTCCTTCAAGATAGCTCTGATGTCAGAGCAATGCCAAGTCAGTCGTATCACAGGAATTCTGATTTGATCATGCCTGTGACTATGTGTTGTAGTGAGTGCAAATACAGGGTAATGATAGTGATGATAATTTTTTTTTTTTTGAATGAGAAGGGTAGATTTTTTTTTTTCCAAGTCACACTATCTGTTGTATCAATCCAGCAAACTTGAAAATACAATAGAATCAAGTAAAGCTAGAAATATGACTTACTGCGGGCATGCTCTTGAATTCTGAATCGTTGTAGATATAGTGGTGATATTTCAAAGTTTAGGTGCATGGCACTTAGAGAAGCCATGGTTCATGTGAGAATTTTCTGAAATGCATTCACATTCATGATATCAAAAGTCAACATGTTTTGTGACACCTTGTATAGCATCCGACCTATTTCTCTCTACCTCCTGTCAACCATATTACTCTTAAGGTTGTGCAGCTAAATACAATCAACTATTAAATTCATGGCAGCGTTGGTGTCGATGCAAAATCTTGTGAAGGGACACGCTCTACAGGAACCATGTAATGCAAATGCAAGTTGATGATCATGTTGATTTATGATACCCTCAACATTACTTGTGTGGCTATCATGTAAGTGGGTATCTAAACACATGTCATATACATTACACATATTCTATAATAATTTTTCTGCTGTTTTTCTGCAGATTACTTGAGTTTGTTCAAATCTTTTGTCAGTCGTATTAGTAACGTGGAAACATGCTAGTTATGCTGAGTTTAGGGCAAAGTGCATTCCAATCTCTTATTGTTAATCATATTAGTACTTCAGAAATGGTTGACAGATTATGCCACTGGCAGAATCTTGGTTTGAAAGTTTTTTTTTTTTTGTTTTTTTTTTTTTTTTTTAGCGTATCTACAATATAAGTAAACTAAAAAAAATAAAAGATTAGTAAAAAATTATTATGAAATACATGGCAAGTTTGTAGATATTCATTTGGCCACATACAAATTGTAAGTGATGTTGAGGGTATCATGAATCAACACAAGTAAATATGCATTTGCATTGCATATTATCAGTTCCTTTAAGGTGCTTCAAAACAACATGCATACTGGACCTGGGTACACAGTATAGAATTCCTTGTCAGGCAGGCAACATGTAAGAGCTCTGGTCTGTTGAATGCAATGGGTCCAAGCTTTTGCTTATCAGTGATGGAAAGATGGAATTGTTTTATTTTGTTTTACTTGGGGGGGGGGGTGGAAGGGAAATTAGCCTTTACACTACAGTGTGCATGATTGCATTCCCAATGTGTGATCTCATCATGTTTTGACTATACATTGACCTGCTTTTCTTCCTATATATACAGTGTATATGTGTTGTTTTTGAGCCTATCATAACAAGCATATGAGACTGGTCATGTGCTGTTTTGCTTTCTTTGTTTGCTTATTCTCAGTTGTCCAGAAATTCTGCTTTTAAGTGCAGAATGTGTATGGTATAGATTGAGGTCGCTTCATTTCTTGTTTGCATTTCAAATTTTGTTGACTTTCAATATACATCCTTTTCACCAGGAAGAATATTGTTCTGTAAATTTTATTTTAGGAATTCGAATTCATTTCTTTCCTCTACATACCCTACCCATCCCCAGTCAAATTGCCCTATTGCTATGTGAAATAGATCACAGTATTGGTCCAAAATTGGTCACAAATATCCAGTACTAGACATCTTTAAACCGTACATGTGAGAGGAAGGAGTTTATCCGTTGGAACGGAATATCGCAGGTTGGTGGAATCACCATCACAGTGTTGAATCCAGAGACTTTACAGTCAAATGGAAATAAAGTTTGAATTTGACGAGACTGTTCCACGTATCTATGAATGCATTGTTCAGTAGCTCCTACACCTATACATTCAGTTCTTGATTCTTTATACTGTAAAACACTATATATTCGCGGCATGAAAATTTCGCAAATTGGAGCTGAAGACCTTTGTCGCAGCATGAAATTTTTGCGATTTGCCACTGGCGTCCAATGCATATTGTGTAGGCAAGAACTTTTGCGTGCATCTTAATTCACAAATGCTGGCAAAATTTACGAAATTAAAAGCATGTGAACATTCCTCATTTTACAGGTGAATAATGCTATTATGGACGTGACGTACATGTACAACAAGATTTCGATAGTACGAGAGGTTTTTTACCAGTTAAATTGTTGTTATTTCACGTCATTACTTTTTCCATCTTACCAAGATTTTATTACATTGTATAATGAAAACAAAAAAACTTCTCACAGTCCAGTCTGAATTGTTCACTGGTTTTGTTAGTAGTAAACAAGGAATATATCATGACCTGAGCTGGAATATTTTCATTTTCTCTCTCTCTCTCTCTCATTCTCTCTTTTGATACCTCAACTTTTTCCCAAATGATAAGCTGCTGCATTTTGTGCAATTTCATTTTTGTTGTTGGTATTTTAAGTTCTTATATAAAATGGGGATGTATTCTGTAACCATTCACAGGCATATTTGAGTGCTGTATATTATATTTGTAGATTGTACCACAGTTCACAGAAAAAAAAAATATCAAATAGATGCATAATCATGTGAGATGATGTATGAAGATAATAAGAGGTAGATGGGATCTTATCTGGCATCCAGGCGGGGCACAATGCGTCAGGCTGACTCAAATTGTTCGCCAGCTTGTACATGCTTAAATTCACAGCTTGACTTCACTGAGACGAACCTCAAGCTGGTTCTGTATCCCCTTGATGCAAGTACATGTAGCCTGTCTTGATGGTGAGAGGGTGGTTATCTCCACATAATACATAAAAGAGGTAGCTACGGTAAAATGTCAGGTAATTTCACGAGTATAAGTTGCCCTAGGTAATGACAGAAATGGACACATGACTCCAAAGATGTAGTACAGTGAAACCCCGTTATAACGAGTTCGGTTATAACGAGGAACCGCTTATAACGAGGTGATCGCGTCGGTCCCGTTTTCCTTTGCGTGTAAACCTATGGCAGAACGAATCGGTTATAACGAGTTCGGTTATAACGAGATTCCGGTTATAACAAGGACATTTTTGGTGCATCATGATAAAGAAAAACATAAGCAATTTGATCGGATACAACGAGGTTCCATTTCCTGACCTGCCGCTTTCAAACACGCGACAAACGAAACATTGAAAAGCGAATTCACGCTATCCGCGTTTTACATAATCTGTGTAAAACGCAGTAAACACACTGCACAAGTGCCCGTCCCGTCTCGATCTCTAGGGAAGACTCAGAAACAAACATGTTTCAGTCCCGCCGTTATCCTTCTTTACCGCCCATTATCAGTGACGAATAACCGAGCATCGTTCCTTCCATGTTACTTTCTTCTAAACCACATAAAATAATCATAATCATTCCATTTTTCTTTTTCGCGAGGTTCCATTTCTTGACTTGACGCTTTCAAACACGCGACAAACGGAACATTGAAAACCAAATTCACGCTATCCATGTCTCTCTCCCGTTTTGCAGAGTGGTTCATGTTTTCTTCTAAACCACGCGATAAGACACAGAAATACCTTCCGATGTTCCTACTAAGTTATTGAATAAAATCATTCGATTTTGTTTTTCGCGAGATACGCGTGCGTTATATTAGGTCAGACAACAGCGCAACGAGAGAGAAAAAGATATAACGCATTCAAAAACTTTTCATGTAGCGACACTCGTGCCCAAAATGGACGATAATATTGGAATGCGTGTGCAATTCATCATTTTATCCTTTCCATTTTTAGTTCCGACTTCTAGTTGTTTTGCTGGCTAGTAACTATGAGTGTTTATGATTAAATCCGAAATAATTAATGAAATCATAGCGATCCCGCCGGGTGACAGTTACGTACTAACGCATGTTAATTTACTTGAGTCGGTGTTTAGAAAAAGAAACAAACGCATTTAACAGTTTTAATATAATAAAATCTGGGATTCTTCATTATCATGTAACAAGTGATAATATAAATATGGGTGTGTATGATTAAAGCCGAAATAAAGTGAAATCATCGCGATCCCGCCGGGTGACAGTAGCGTAAAAATAGTTGAATAGCGCATGTTAATCTACTTAATTGAGTTGGTGTTCAGAAAAAGAAGCAAACGGATTTAACAGTTTGAATAGATCTGGATATGTTCATTATCATTTAACACTGCATTTCACAACGAAGATTTTTATTTCTTTCAGAATGGTCTTTGAGGTATAGATTTGCGTAAAAAGGATCACAACCTTCCAAATTCAACACTGTCGCATATTCTTTAAAGGGAAGATAAACCCCAAGAACAATGTGGATTGAGTGAAAGCAGCAACATTAGTAGAACACATCAGTGAAAGTTTGAAGAAAATCGGACAATCGATGCAAAAGTTATGAATTTTTAAAGTTTTGGTGTTGGAACCGCTGGATGAGGAGACTACTAGAGGTTATGACGTATGAGTGGACTACAATATCAAGAAAATATAAAGAAAATACTACAAAAATCCATATTTCATGAAAATTACAAATTCCATCAACTTGATATTGACATATGTAAAGGGTAGCAATTATTCCCCCTGCTTTCTGAAAGCGGTTGGTCCACTGCTCTTTCATAATTCTAGAAAAGTGAATTTTTGTTGAATATCCTTTATATTTTCTTTGTATTGTTGTCCACTCATACGTCATATCCTCTAGTAGTCTCCTCATCCAGCGGTTCCAACACCAAAACTTTAAAAATTCATAACTTTTGCATCGATTGTCCGATTTTCCTCAAACTTTCACAGATGTGTTCTACTAATGTTGTTGCTTTCACTCAATCCACATTGCTCTTTGGGTTTACCTTCCCTTTAAGAACGGGTGTACAAAGCGCGAAGAGATTTTCGGGAGAAAATAAAGAACGCATTTTTTAATCCCTTCGGGCGCAATGATCATACATTTTATAGGATTACAGCCGAAATAATTCATGAAATCATCGCATTCCCACTGGGCACAAACAGCGTAACATACCTCGCAAGTTACGATAAACAACGCATGTATGTTACTCTATTTGCGCTGGTGTTTAGAAAAACTTAACAAACGCATTTTATACAATCTGATTTTGTTCATTGTCATTTTACGCTGTTGTATTTCACAAACGAAAAAAAAAAATCTTTCAGAATGGTTCGATGCAAGAGGAAGAGATAGGTGTAGAAAGAATCACGAATATGATCCTGCCGAGTAGGCCTACTTCTCAAGAACATAATGTGCAACTATATTATGCGAAGAGATTTTTGGAAGAAAAATAAAGAATTAACGCATTTCAACCCCTACTTTTTCCCGTCTTTTTTATGTATCAATTCACAAATAATTTCCCTTTATTGTCTCAATAATAACGATTCATAATTGTGTAATAACAACGCAAAGGACGTTCCTAAAAAGTTTGATTGACGGGTATGACGTCGTGCTTATGTTTTTCTTTGTTTTTGATGCGTACGGTTATAACGAGGTACCGGTTATAACGAGGTAATATCGCGGGTCCCACGGACCTCGTTATAACGGGGTTTCACTGTACATAAATTACAGTTTGTGTAATGTCATTAGTGTTGAGGAGCATTAGAAGCTCAGCTCACATGAAAATTTCTTGATGTTGGTCAAACAAAATAGGAAGAGCATAGGAGCCTTTAGAATTCACACAAACTTGCTGAAGAAAATGCATCTGCAAGCGCATCACTTATGCAAGTATGTGAACTTTTTTTTTTTTGATATACCACAAGAAATGGATGGATCACTGACGAGACTGTGATTGGAGTTTGTAAAGAGAAATGGTGGTCTCTTTGTGAATTTAACCATTGCACCATGGAATCCCTGCTAGTGACCAGAATATGATATCCACACATTTATGCGGGTGTAAGCTGTTTATATGGAGGCAAGTCCAAAGTGAATGCATTTCCTTGTGCAGCGTACTTTGCTGAATGACTCTGCTGGAGAAAGTTTCAGTTGTGTTTCTCAAGCCAACATTGATCAGGGGAGAGTGTGGCAATGACTGCAATCAACTGTTTAAGGCGTTTCCAGTCCTCCAAAATGGACCAATAGAGAATTGTTGCTAACAATAAAAAAAGAAAGAAAGATTATTTACACAGACAGAAAAAAAGATTGTATGAATTCAATTTTGAGCCTTGACAAATGTATTTTGAAGGGAAATATCTAATATTATGCCCAGCCCAATACCTTAAGAGGAAGATAGTCTTGAAGCATAAGACTGACAGATTTTAACTGTAACTGTAATAGTGTACATTGTAAGTAGGGAAACAGTTTTAAATGTACTGTAGATGCTGTAAATTGATTCTCAGTTCCCTGTGGATGTGATACAAGATAAGCTTGCAAAGCAGACTTTCCAGATACCAAATTTCCAGTATGCCAATATGCCATTTGTCTCTAGATACTTTGTGTACTTTAAATACGGATTTTTTTCCCCAGTAAAATGTTAGTTTTGTAAACAAAGGGCGAAATGTATTATGGTATCACCTTATCTGTTGACATGTTTCTTGTACTGTTACACTATGTTCAACTCTATAATCCACAAGAGAAGACTCTTTGTGATGCAATGTGCAGATTAGAATTCCTCTAAGAATTATACTTGTCAACGAATGTACATGTATACCATATTTTGAATTCATCTCTGTTCTGAAGAAGTCATAAATATAGATTTTTTGATGTGTTTTATGAAATTTATGTTATTTAGATTTTTATAGATATACATTGTATGTGGCATTCAATAGATTAATAGAATGTGGTATCATTAAGCCTCATAAATTTGTCCTTTTTCTGGAATTCAGGCCAGTGTGTACACACCTTTAATAAACTTGGTCAAACTTCTAGATTGTATCCGCAGAATGCTTGGAATCATTTTTGTGTGTAAGAGTGACTTATCAGCTGCTCATCATAATGACTGCACTCCACTGTATCCTCTCAATGTACCGTATTCACCGGCAATAAGGCTGCAATGCCGGATAAGCCGCATCCCGACTTTGGTGATGAAAAACAGAAAAAAAAAATCCGAGGAATTTTGTTCTGATCAAAACATAATTACTTTTCTACGTTATTTTTTTTTTTATAAAAAACTTTGTTATTTCTACGTGTTTCCACATATTTCCGAACAATAACAATAACAATCGGCACATTGCATAATCCCATACATGATTATGTGTGTCGGTTTGGAAGGTGATTCTCCGAGTTGGAAAGGCAATACATTAATTTGCTTGTGCTGGCGTATAGGCCTCACCCAGACTTTACTGCTTTATTTGTGCTAAATATAGTGTGGCCTTATCGCCGGCAAATCAAAGTAATCTAAGACTGCCGTACGGTTAGCTGACTTCACATGAGCAGATGAAGTGGAGACAGAGAAAGGCTGACTGATGATAAAAATTGCGAGGAGGGATGGTAACTTTGATTCCATGACATTTGCTCTTGCGACAATTGCTCCCACGACATATCTGCGCACAAAGCTAAACATAAATGCTACCCATAAACAAAAGCCCTAACCCTAATCCTAATCTTACGTCAAATTAAAACCTAAAATTCCATTACAACCCTAACCCTAACCTATTTCTTATCATGTTAATATGATTTTTGTACACTGATTCACGGCCCCATTGAAAAACAGCATATTTGCTGATTGGGCTTTTTATCCGTGGTGAAATAAAATGAATGAAATGAAATGAATGAACCTTATGTTCTTGGAGAAAATAAGACCGGAGCAATTGTGGCAGGAGCAAATGTCGTGTCACCATTTCGCAAGTAATGTTTTGCAAGCAAGAAATATTATTGGCATGAAATTTTTCTGAATTGTAGCCGACACCTTTTTCACGGCATGACATTTTCGCGAATCACCACTGGCGTCAGATGCATTATAGTGTGGAAAGAACTTTTGCGTGCATTTTAATTCTTAGAATCTTGGTTCTTGCAAAATTGGTGAAGTTAAGATGCACACGAACATTTCTGGTCTTACACTAGTCATTATGAGTTATGATGGGGGGCAAATCAGTGATTGTGGGAGTGTGGCATTATCCATGCAAGACCCAGGCCAATATTTGACTTATTTTCCTCAAATTTAGAATATGGATGTCAAAATTTGCTGCAGTGATAACCAGGTTATTATCTTGTATTGTGCTCTATACATGGTATATCATAGTGTTCTATTTTCAAAAATTTCCAGAGTCAACTGGTACCAGTATTTGGAAAATGAAACAACTTGTAGAAATATTTTCTGTGCAAACACTAATGCACTGTACAAGGTAGAATATTGCTAAGTTTTAACTGAAAGGAAAAGTGCTCACATTTCATTCTGTAACTATAGCTCTCTGTTGCGAATTCAACCACTCTTGAGCTTGACTTACAAGTCCCAATTATTTCAGGAGGTTTTTATTTTCGCAAATTTCGAGATGCACTAATGCACTGTACAAGGTAGAATATTGCTAAGTTTTAACTGAAAGGGAAAGTGCTCACATTTCATTCTGTAACTATAGCTCTCTGTTGCGAATTCAACCACTCTTGAGCTTGACTTACAAGTCCCAATTATTTCAGGAGGTTTTTATTTTCGCAAATTTCGAGAGTTGGGTGCTATTCACTAATTTTAAAACGTAAAAATATTAACTCTGATCTCAACATGAATGTGACACATACATCTCTCCATTCAGTACAGTACTCCACAATCACAAATTTAACCACTCACAAAATTGTCAGGAAGTCCCAATTCGCTAAAAATCAGACTCACTAAACATATACATTGTATTGTGCAGACAGTACATCGCATGTATAGTTTACCCCCAAGAAACTGGGGGTCAGAACTAATGTACAGTGGAACCTTATTATTACCAAGCTCCTTGTTATTACAAGGACCTAAGAACCATGACAATTATACCTTGGTTTCTCACTATATCAGGATAAAAAAAAAAAAAAAAAAACCCAAAGAAATGTAAACAATTGGGACATACAAAATCACCAGGGGGTGTTTCATAAGGCTGTTTGTAAAGTTTGCGAACAACTTAAGAACGACTTGTGATCAGTTCTTGTGCTGAATTATGGAAATTCTGATAAGTATAGCACATCAGAACTGATCACCAGTCTTTCTTAAGTCGTTTGTAACTTTACGAACAGCTTTATGGCGTCCGACCTCTTTATAAAAGGTTCCAATTTATTGCAGTTGGTTCTGACACCACAGTAGATATTGTGGAGTAGAGTGTAATGATACCTTGGGATCTCTGTCTTACAATATCAATTCTTGACCTTTGTTTCCAAGTACAGTGTATTGTACTCCATGTTTGGTACTTTTGGATCCAGATATCTTTTTAATTGGCCCTCATCAA
The DNA here is from genome assembly GCF_964275005.1 of Diadema setosum. Classification (NCBI taxonomy): domain Eukaryota; kingdom Metazoa; phylum Echinodermata; class Echinoidea; order Diadematoida; family Diadematidae; genus Diadema; species Diadema setosum. Next base: position 34,705,253 of record NC_092702.1, on the reverse strand, counting down.
GTACACAAGAAACATTGTTAAGAACTTTTTAACAGACTCCTGCTAGTACTTTACAATACATTACAGTACAATAAACACTGAAGTACACTCCACTCATGCACACACACACACACACGCAGACACAGACACATTGATGCACCATCTTACGTGAGCCTAATAAGGATTTGATCATACAAATGAGATTTTGCTCCAAATGTCAATTTTCTTTCTTGGTTTGTAGCATTTTTTAATGCCTGCTAAAGTTTGCACATACATGTACCATCCTAAACAGTATCTGTCAGTTTATATATTGCTCGTGCAAGTTTATTCAAAAAAAAAAAAAAATCGGAAATATATCTCGATCAATTTGGCTATGCAATGATTTCTAGAGCTTAATTTCTATATTTTGGTTACTGGATAATATTTTAAACACATAACTGACTCTCCACTCTTGATGTTTCAAGGCAAACGACAAACTGACAGGTGTAAAAACAATCATAAATTTCCAACTCCTGCTCTCTTTTCCTGATGTGTGTGTCTCTCTCTCTGTTCACATTGTTTGGAAGAAAAAAAAAACAACATATGCCCTAAAAAAAAAAAAAAAAAAATCTTGTTTCACATGGCATGGCATATTTTAGAACCACAACCAACAACTAGTTTCCTTTACAAAAGTGTTCTTGTCATGAATTTTTGCCCTGCCCCTGCATTGTGTGAAATGGAGAGCAGCCCTTGATGGACATAATGTGTGACTGGCCTTCCCTTCGAGAACCAGAATTAGATGGTAGTAGTTGTCAAACAAATAGCATTATCAACTTCTTGTGTACATGTTCTATCTCTCCCTGTCAATGTCAAAGTCATTTTCAGGTCATTTCTAACCTTCAGTCTCCCCCGAGTTTGTATAATGTGTGTCTGTTGTACAGTCCATAGGGCATCTAGCAAGAAAACAGTGAGTCCAAACAGACTTCTGCACAGAAATTGTATTTTTGTTGCTCGATTTATTTAAAACAAATTAAAATACTGAAAAATATTTGGGGGGATTTGATTATCACCGAGTAATATGATATCGTTCGAAGACCACACCATCACTCACAGACGATCTCAGACATACAGACACAACACGCACAAACACATACATACACATACAAGACACACACACAATAGATGGGTAAATAGCTTCTTTTTTTTTTTCAGCCAAACAAAACAACAAAGACTGCCATTTGCTCTTGGAGTTATGGACACTTACTTTTAATTCATTTTAGTTATTTACACTAACTAAATTTTGTTGAGAGACACCACATGGGCAGGTACATAATTCAGAGAGGATATTTTAACAAGCATGCAAATTCAAAAAAAAAAAAAAAAAAAACTTTATAGAATGCACAAAATTGATGGCTGGAAGCCAGCATGAAGTGTAGTCCAGACAAACAAATGACAAATGCACAAACGAGTAAATAAATGAGCGCACGATGATCCCGTTACTCATTCGATCTCGAGATATACTGGTGATTGGCCTGCACTTCTCATTTGTGCAAACCACAAGGCATGACTAGGCCTGTGATGCCTGTCTCCCTAATGGAAGAGATTTCTGCTCTTGAAAATTGGACATGGATCTTACTCTGGTATATCGCAAGAATGTGATGAATGCAATCATGGCAGCACTAAAAGCAGCAAACATGCCTTTTAAGTGGTAATTTTTTCTCATTAAAAAAAAAAAAAATACAGATATTGATGACCACTTTCAAGTCTGTCCCTGAATAGTGCCATTCATCAGTTTATTTATTGTGTGAAATTCATTTTTTTTTTTTGTTCAAAAGTATACAACACTAATATTGCAAATTGCATAAACATATTTGGATTCTTTCAGCTTAAATTGTAGTGTGCATTTGTGACACATAAAATGATTATGTGTTGTTTTTTTCATCTCAGCTCTATAAGAGTACAGCTTTTACCTTTGACTTCAATGGAAAATGCGTACGCTCTAAAAATTCATAAAAGAAGCATTTTTTCTTTATTTTTAGTTTCCTACAGCTACGACTGAAGACTACTATATAACTATCTTCTTTTTTTTTTAATCTATTGCAGCTCTAAAGGATGTTGGTCATTTGATGCATGCCAAATTTTTTAGTCTTTCCTCTTTCCAAATATGGCTCTGAATTTAATTAAAAAAAAAATCAAACCATTTCAGTGTAAAACAGACATTTACTGCACAATTATAGGCAATGCTGTTTCAAAGAAACATTGTACATATACAAACAGCAAGTAATAAATAAAAGTAAATAACACCACGCACCCATTTTTCTGATGAAATAATACATAAATAATAGACAATAGATAATTTCTGTCAATGAAGAAGACACTATTAAGACTTTCATTTCTTTCACAATGATTACATCTTGTGACAGAAGAACATGTGAAATCCTGTGAAAACTTTAGAGCCAATACACTTTGAAACTGAGCACAGCATACCAATAAACAGGAACAATTTTCATTTGAAGAAGATGGCAAACTCGACATAAACTCGTCAATGGAAAGTTAACATGATTGTAGGATCGTAAGGTATACCATATTATCCACCCTAAGTCATTTCATAATCTGCATTACTCTCCATTGCAAAACTGGACCATAGTCTCAAGTTGGTACTAATGCTGGTATCTTTCCATTCATTGTCATGAACACTTGATCTCGGAGCAAGTTGTGATTTTGATGAATACCTCAGGTGAAACTCGGGCAGGTATACAGCGTATATTCACATACACTGAAACTTGGACATCATCCAATATGCAACCAATAATATCACAATGATTAACACATTTTATCATTGAGTGATATTCAGGAGAGAGAATATAGGCAGAAATAGAGAGATAGATACATGCAGATAGACAGATAGATAGATAGATAGATAGATAGATACAGTGTGTAGAATGACAGAAGGATGGATAGATAGATAGATGAACAGAAAGACAGATGGATAGATAAGATAAAGATAAACAGATAGAGATAGATCAATAGATAGATAGATAGATTAACTAAATAGATAAACAGAAAAGTGGACAGACAGATACACCCAGACAAATGAATAGACATAGACAGACTGATAGACAGACATCTAAGTTCTCACTCCAAGAGGACAATTAACACTTGTACTTTCACTGAGTCAGAGACACTGAAACCTATTGTAACAAAGCAGCCGAGTTCCCTACCCCTGTCCCCCACCCTCATCAGTTTTCTTCCACACAATGTGCAGATTTATCAAAAGTAAGCATCCACACGTTTGATACTTGGTACTCTCACAAAATTCAAGAAGGCCCTAGATACAAGTATATCCATATTGGATTGCTCTGGTGTTAACATGCAGGTTTCACACTTCAGAGTTTTGCAAAGGCCAATGTAATGAGAATCTATCAGTATTTTTTTTTTTTAAATGTAATATGTTTCATGAGAACTGGACTCACAAAAGTCTACTAGCAATGGCATCTGTCTCCTCACTGAGTCAGTGTATGACTGTATGTATGTGTCGTCAAAGAGTCAAATAATCAAAAACAAAAGAAAACAAAAAAAGTAATACAGACTTTAAAGCCTTTTTAATGTCTTGTGATGCAAGTTTTCAAAATTCTATGAAGAGTTTGTCAAGGCATCAGCCATGGAAAGGGATGGTAAAAAGGATCCCTTTCTGAACCTGCATGACATCTTGATAGCTCTATAAGAAAGAATATGATGCTCCTTTCATCTTTACATCGACATAAAGACTCATTACAATTTTATGTCTTTAATCATAGCATGCAAGGTCATTGCAAAAATGTAAACCACACCAGGTTATGGAAGGCTATGCATGTTTAGCTGTGACATTTGAGGCTGGTCTCATACAATTTGAATATGGTGAAGTTGATGAGAGTTCCATGGATATATTACGCACACTTTGCGATATTTCACACTACGGTGGTCCCTCTATACAGGAACTAATGATGGTAATATGATTTACAGGTATGTGGAGCATAGTGATTGGGAATATTATGCCTTGAGGAGGAGGGGGGGTTCTCCTATAGGTTATGACAAAGCCAAACTTGAAATCAAACATGGATTTAGCACACAACATCTCCAACAACATGCTGCGGAATGTCAAGTATTGAGATCGATAGTATCATATCACAAAAACAAGAGTAATGTATTGTTTGCAGCGTTATTGATGCATTTGGACAGCCTGCGGGAGTAGGTAGCAAGCAGGGTTCATGGGAAAATTACAACAAGCATGCTCGGTGCTTCCATTGACCTGGAAGAAAAAGAAAGCTTTGGGTCATACCTAAGCCCTTACTTCCACACCAGACCCCAGATAAAACAGAAAAGTGGTCATTTGGGGACACTAAGATAAGCATGCTGCAGTGTCTAAAACTGAGACTAAGCTTGCAATTCTTACCAAATATGGATAAAGGGCAAGGTTATAAAAGTGACATCATTCTGGCTCTAGTTGAGCCAGTCTCAAATTTTCTTTCAATTTGATTAGTTCTTACGACAAAGCAGGCATGATTGTAGCTAAAAATCTATCTACTACTGATACATTACAAATCAAGTGCCACCAGCCTCATATTGGCTTTGCTACCACATGGACAACTATACATGACACAAAGTTTCCTCCACAGTGAACAAAACATGAAAGATTTCCCAAAGGCAGGTACATACCACCAGCCCAATGTTTACATTAAATCGCGGCGACAGTCACTATAGGGTGTGACAAATTGGTCGCCGGCTGTGTGACTGATGCAGAACTGAAGCGATTGACTTCCACAATAGAGTATTGCTAAATCCAAAACATCTGTGACTTTTCAACTCATATTGTGCTCATCATGCAAATGTCATTGCACTGCTTTTCCATAATACCACAAGCATTTGCAGTATATTCACCACTACAAAGTCAATGCTAAGAGTGAGTGCAAAGTGGCACTGTAACTTGCAGCTAGAATCTCATAGCTATCTACCAGGCATTCTTTTTAATTCCCTACAAGCAAAACTCTCAAAGCATTTCCCTTTCCCAGTGTGGATCTCTCGTGACAGCATTGCATTGTTGCATTCAGTTCGCAGCTGCACTAATACTAGTCAAAGCATTCATGGCCGACTTATTTCGCAATGTAAGCGTATGCTAGATTGCGTTTCTACCGCAAATAAAGAATGGGGGGGGGGGGGGAGAGTTATCCCAAATGCGCACTCACTTTTGTCACACCCTGTAGATTGGGACTGCCACAAGTCAAATACATTCTAAATTACTGTACAGCTGATTAAGTATCTGGGTTTGATTAATTTACTGTTCGCTAACTTGCTCACTAAGCCCTGGGGATCTGGCTAGAATGTTTTCCGATGTACTGCCCTCACGCCTTCATCGTCGTACTCCTTCTTGGAAATCCACATCTTCTTGAATGTGTCCAGAGAGGCCAAGATGGATCCTCTGTGGAGGTTAAAAAATATATAGGGACAAAAAAAAAATGAATATACTATTTCTTGCAAAAACTTCACAAACATTTCATGAAACGTTTAATATTACGACTTCACAGAGTAGGCATAGTATTTACAATAGTAAAATATGTTCACTAGTGTCAAAAATCTCACCTGTCAGCCAGCTGGATTAAAAAAACCTGGAATTTTTGTTTTTATATTTCACATTTATATCAAGTACTTTCTTGCTTGCAGGGAGAATCTTTGGAAGTATGCAAAAAAAAAAATAGCAAAAACAAAAGAAAAGTAATTTTAGCATGTCATTTAAATTCATAAACAATATCATAAAGTTACTTGAATATGTTACCAAAACAAAGGGAACAGTGCCACACTGTTGAACAACTGAAATTAGGTAGTTGGCTACAACCAGTTTCTCTTATATATCATATACTGTTATAAAAAAAATGGAAATCAAATGGCAATTCTCTCCCTTCCCCAAACAAACAAACAAATAAACAAACAAACAAACAAACACAGTAAGCCATATCACTAAACCCTTCTTAAATTCCACTTGAACATGGAGTGGATATCACTTTAAAACTCTACAAATAAGAATGGGGAATGTTCTCTGCACAACTCACCCTATCCAAGTTGAGTACAATCTTTCTTGTGGAGCTGAAATCTGCAAGGACATGAAATGATTGTGTGAATAGGTATGAAGTAATCAATACTTTATTTATATTCATTCAAATTCACTGAATCCTACAATGTCTCTAAGGGCACAGCAATATCTCCTGCAAACGATGCAGTTTTGGTACCCTGGGGCACCATATAGAAATCTGCCATTTTACTGAATTACTCCCTTTATCTAAGTGATGTATCCTAATTTACCAAAAAATGGGTGAAAGTAAATTCTACTGCTTTGTAGAAAAAATTTTTGTTGCAATCAGGATTGCAGCAGCATCGTAACATTGATCAGCACTCATCACACAGACTACATCAATGATCAGTGTCACACACAGACAGCCGCACTGTACTATGCAATACCAGTCCACAGAAGACATAAAATAAGTGATCACAGGACAAGATAGTGGGTGAAAATAATATCACTCTAAATTACTGTTCAAAACTGTAATAACATGCTTGGGGGAAAAAAAATATAAAAAGCATCATTATCATTATTAGCATATTACGGTCAAAAGCTTCATAACAGGGCTAAATTGACATTGGCATCATTATCGCTGCCTGCAAAATTTTGACCTCCGTGATGGTCGTGTGTACATTTGTAAATATACATCTTACAAACACGAGATGGCGCCATGTAACACAGTAGCCTGGGGTATGACGGTACCCCAGGGTACCACATGGTGCAATAAATGTATGTTTATACATGCTGGATTAGAGTCATGTAAGCATAGCATCTGACATGGCATATCATATTCTCAAGCAAGTGCCTGCTGAAAAAGTCTTCCCAGCAGTCAACAAACTAGTATTTCCAAATATAAATAGATGTCCTAATTTTGCATCAAGCAAATGAGTCGGAATTTACATCTTTTCAATCTAAGCTACTCATCTGGCATGAATAACTGTATCCCATCCAAGATACTCTGCAATATTCTTGCAAATGAACACCCCTGAATACTATTGCTCACAGCATCACAAAACAATAATTACAGAATATCACATGAAAGGGAAAGGCACAATATTATGGCATGAATATGAAGAAGTTTGTGCCCAATGCAAATGACCTTAATGCAACAAGAATGACTTCATTTTTGCTAATCTGTGACTTGAGAGATGTCAGAGGAATAAGAAAGAAAATTGAAAAAAAAAACCCTCTTTTTTTCAATCTTATGTAAAAGAAACTATTCAAATACATTTCTTTCAAACTCTACAGCCCTACAGCAGTCAAGACTTATTCATTTGTAAACTCTATTTTTTGTCTCATATCAACCAACATCTTTACGATCACACCATCACGGAATAAAGAAATTACCCTGATTTTCACATCCTTGGGGGCAAGCTTCTTGACCTCGCTAAGAAGACGGTCACCGAATCCCTTGAAGAGCGTTGATCCTCCAGACAGAACAATGTTGGAGAACAAGGTCCGTCGTAGATCAAGGTCTGACTTGTCAATGGCAAAGGTCAGAACCTCGTGGAGTCCTTCACACTCCTCCCCAATGAGGTCTGGCCGGAACAGGAGCTCGGCTGCCCTGAACTTTGCGTGGCCAACCTGAAGTTTGTGGGCAAATGTTTCATTTTCGTCTATAAATCAAAACCACTCTATTCCTGGGCATTTTGAGAACCGAAACGTAAGATTTTCCACTTTGGAGCCTTTTACCATATATATTTATACATAAGATGAATTAGGGTGTTGTACAATCACAGACTCTAACACAGAATCTTAAATCATATACACCATATATTGCAAATTGTATGTATGTATGTGTACATGTTAGACAGCGGAATAGTCTAGAACACATTTTGCTTGTTATATACTTAGCATGCTTTAACAGATAGCATAATGAAATGGATGACATTTGATTGGAAAGAAACAATTATCATTTTAACCAAAATGTGTAAATGCAATCCAAACTCAATTCATTTAAAATAATAATATATCTGTCATTCAGAGGCTAGCACACAATATTGGTAGTTATCAATTTGACTATGTATCACTATGATTTCGGAACTTCTTCTTTCTAGACAGGATTTGAAAATTGACTCCTTCACTGCATGTTAAACTTAACGTGTAAAACATAATTTGGATTTGCATGAAACCGTAATTGCCATGCCACAAAAATATCTCCCCTCAGTCACTGGGGTAGAAAGATGCAGTCACTAACCTCTAAGTGACTGCCATCTGGGAGTGTGTAGGTTGTCTTATCTGTCTCTGAAGATTCATCCTTTTGAGGGTTGGGTGAAAGATAGCAGGACCGCTGGGGGGGGGGGGAAATCAACACAAAATGATTATGATGCATGAAATGATCAGGAGACACAGCAGGATGCACAAGCTAGTACTTGACAAGTTAAGACTTACTTGACATGTATCAGATCCATTTACCCCTTCCAAAATATAATAATTAAAATAATTCACACTCTACACCAAATACATAACAGATATTACCATAAACACTTTGTTATATAGCCTACAGCTCAACATCGTCAGCCTCATATTAGTACCAAGTATATCATCTTCAATATAACTACAATGGTAACAACCTGTACTCTACCAATTCTGTTGTGACAATCACGCTCATTACGCTAACCACAGGAGACATCTTTTTGGACCATTCTGGCTTTGTCATACACAACTCACTTCCTGTATTGTTTAACAATCTCAGCCTCCTAACATTATGTTTAAAAGAGAAGCATTAAATTAGATATTTGCTGCACCATTGTTCATTTCCTGTTGACATGTCCCTCAAGGAGATGTAATGCTAGTCTGCTCCAGGCCACTTCCTCTTGTGTATAGAGGTGCTGCATTCTAAAGGCTACAGTATTGCAGTTTTCCTCGCATGCTTCATTTTTTTTTAAAGCCCCTAAATATAACAAACAAATTGAGAAATCAACAGGCAAAGTTTTAATGCATAGAACACTTGGACCATGAATGACATTGTTTGTAATAAGAATGGCCATGTCTGTGTACCTCTTTGATTCTTTTTACTATCTCTAGCTCAGCTGATGTGTGGAAGTCGTAGCCCTCTTTGCGGAGCAGGAGCCGGAGGTAGCGGGTCACATCGCGCCCCGCCAGGTCCACCCTCATGATGGAGTGGGGGAGGGTGAAGCCCTCGTAGATGGGCACTGCGTGGGTCACACCGTCTCCTGAATCTAAGACTACTCCTGTCGTTCTACCCGTGGCATATCTATCAGTGAGAACACAGAAAATGAAGGAAGGTGACATTGAGCAACTCACATCTTAACCTGTTGAGGACGGACTGATTTTGCTACAACACGCATTTCCCATAGACACCAGCTCGAGTATACTCGCGACTTGTCCTCAACGGGTTAAAGCTCAGCAATATTGGTGCACAGGAAAATTTGCGTAGATGTCTTTCTACAAGTGAATGCTATGCACATCTCAGACTTGTACTGTGTACAGAAGGATGAATGGAATCTGGAGATTATGGTACATGGCATGATACTTTCTTGAACATGATGTGAGGTGGATAAAGTCACTTGGAATTTTCGTTTCAGATCACTTTGCTTACCCTACACACTTTTTTAACCAGTCATTATTTCTGGTTCTACAGATGATTTCCACAACATGACTATGAAACTATTGCTTCTAAATTTTTACCAGAGTGGCATACCCAATAGCATGAGAATAATAGCAACATCATAACAGCAGAAATAACTGCCATCTGTAATATCTAGTCTCTGCAAAAGAAATGTGAGCACCCAAGGTTTATAGCAGAATGGTGCGACACAAACGAGAAGCAAAAATATGTGATAAAATGAGCAACAGAACAAAACATGATGGCAAGAAAGTATTACTGGACAGAAAAAAAAAAATAAGATATACTCTGCAGGACCTCGCTCTGGCAAATACAACTAGAGTGGTGCAAACTCACAAACTTAGAATGGCTTGCATGGAGATGTATAGGGCTGGAACATTGAAGGTTTCAAAGAAGACTTCCGCCTCTCTTTCCCTGTTCTTCCTTGGGTTGAGTGGGGCTTCCGTCAGTAATACAGGATGCTATGTGACAGACCACATGGAGAAGAACACAGGTAAGAGGCAAGGAGGCATATACTGTATACGCCATATATTTAGCAAGTCTAAATTTTCGCAAATTGGGATTTCCCAACGATTTCGTGAGTGGTTAAATTCGCGATCATGGAGTACTGTAAAAGTGGAAATTTTTGCGCATATCGTGCAACCAGACCCTAGCGCAAAAATAAAAGCACGCGAATATTTTTGCATGCCATATGTTCCAGTAGGAAATGTCTGATTCCGCGGAATTAAAAACACAGGAATTCCATCTTACCAGGCCAACCGCAAAAAATCACTCATGTGAAAACATCTACATTTACAGTACTGTACTGAAAGGAGGAAAGTATATGTGTGCATCATTTTCATATCGGGAGCACAGTCATTATTTTCGCGTGTCTTTAATTTTGCGAATAGCACCTGACTCACGAAATTCGCCAAAATAAAAGCCTTGCGAAATATTGAGCATGATACATTATACTATGCGGCTACAGCTGCAAAGCTATTGTGATCACCAGGACTACAGTTTCAATGTCTCACGTTACAACAGTGCAGGAAAAGAGGATATACATTTGTATTCCAATTGTGTCATGGTTTCCATGCCCTGAATGTGAATTATCTACATATCTTGAGCACATTACTCCATTCTCTTAGCACTCATGTTCTCATCAAATCAAAACAACCCATCCAGCAACGATTCAACAAATAATCTGCTCTTTCACATATTAGAGTCAAATACCTAAAGCTTCGCTATAACAATCAACCCACATTTTGTCACAATGCATTCACGTAAAAACAGAGTTTATCAATATGCCACAATTACGCAAAAGTTTTGATACTACACAAAAGAACTGAGGGCATACATGTAACAATTTCACAATTAGTCTTTCTCACATTTATGTTTCTTTAGCTCATTCTTGAAAATATCAAATGTGACAGTACTTCACAACTTTGCACAGCTGGCCAACAGACAGTGATAATTAGTTTTTGTACCACCAACTGATGATTATCAGCTTCAAACTTACCTCTTCTGAGAATGTTTGTAATTGATCCTTGGAGTAGATGTAGGACCATACCCTCTCCATGTCATTCCAATCTTTGATTATACCATGCTGTAAAAAAAGACGGTAAAATGATGGTGAAAATCATTGGAAAGAAAGAAAGAAAAAATATGTATCCGGTCATTGACTATTAGTATGAACCTTGTTTATTAAATCAAAATATGCAGTGTGTACTACTTTTGTAGTACGTTAACAAGACTTTTCTTTACATATGTATGAAATTATTTGTCAAATATCACCAGGTATGCAGAATATATCATTCTACCAATTATATTGTTATGATCACTGCAATTAATAATTTCTGGCCTTGAAGCTTATGCATGAATATATGTGGGGGTAGACAATATTTTCTAGTACATATGTATTAGCTCTTGAATTCAAGGCTTGTCAATAACATGACTGATAGCACTTTATGAAGCACGAGAGTAACTGACACAGTGTGCAGAAGTTTACTGCTTAATTATGTTGAAAAGAAAGACAGCAACAAGCAAATCATGGCTTCTTGCTGTAACAGCAAGAAAGGTCAAATTTGTATTCTATGCAGAAAAATTCTAAAACAATCAAAAACATAGCTTAACTCCAACCAAAGTCCTCCTTCGTTATACTCTTTTGTTTGCTTTGTTGGTGTTTTGTTTTTAAATAGTACTCACACTGTCACTGTCCTCATAACACACTCACCTCCATTGGATATTTGATACTCAGGAGCCCTCTGTGTTCTTCAGCCTTTGGCCCAATGAATATGTCGCCCTCTAGGGCTCCTGCCATAACTCGAACATGCTTTGGTCGACCAACACTAAACATCACAGTGAAAATAACAAACAAACCAATATTCTATCTAGTTAGTTTATCCTGTGTCTGAGTTGCAGCATGATAACCTAGAAAGTTCTTTAACCCGCTGAGGACGAATCCCGAGTATACTCGGGCAAGCGACCATGGGAAATGCGTGTTGTAGCAAAATCAAACCGTCCTCAATGGGCTAACAAATAACATGTCAAAAAACTTTGCCACAATATCTGACCCTCATGCCAACTTCACATTCAAATATTGACTAGCAATGTAGCATACAGCAACCCAACAAATGAGGCATAACTGAGGTATAGATCTGCACATGATTAATCACTCTTTTGAATCGGTATCATAAATTGAAAACCAACAATAGAATGATACTGAACATCATTTTTGAAAGTTCACTGTTTGAGCTACAGTAGTTTCAAAATGAGTTTTTGCATGGAAGGAATGTCTCAAGTTGTATCATACATTTTGAAAGCCATCTGCGAAGAAATTTCACTATTTCAAATGCCACTGAAAAAATACTAGAGTTCATAACGTAAGGGTGAACAATTTCTGAAATAGATGAGCAATAAAGAAAGTTTCATAATCATGACCATCAACTCATCACTTTCCATTCTTAGTTTCTCTGATAGATTCCAATGCGTGTTCTGTCTCTTTACAAAATGCAATCTTGTAATACATCTAACAACTCATCTCACAATTTCATTGAATCATTATGATGTTAGATTGTGTTCTTAAGTTCTGAGATATGCAATATTCACATCAGAATGTAATGAAGTGTCCAGTTTTCAGTCAGGTGTTTGAACTTGTAACATTGTCTGTTGGATGATTATATATGTAAGAATACCTTGTTTTTGTGATCATATTTCTGTTCACATGTTTCATATGTAAAACTTTCAGTGCAATGAATCTTCTCCTGGACAATAAATTTTTAATCAAAATCAAAATCAAAATCAAAATGGAAATGGAAATGGAAGTCGCCTTGAACCTTCACAAAGTATACTTACTAGTTTGGAAAATGGTACTTGGGAGTTTGGTCTCCTGCAAACCCTGCCTTTACCACTCCTGAGCCCTGTAGGATAGAAGCAAATCATGATAGATATATTGTCCCCGACAAAAGGCGATCAAGACTGCAGAATGTAAAATTCATGCTGTTTGTTTTCTTATTCTGTATATCTTCTTCATTCACTAACTGCAGAACATTAGAGATTTTTCAATTTCTAACATTGTAATACTGTTCTATGGTACTGGACAGTGGTTGAAGTCGGATGCCAATTCATTTTCCACACAAAGCTGTTTTCAGTTAACCAATGAAAATCTAAGGCACTATGTCATGACAATCTGAACTAAACTATTTGAGTGAAGCAGTGGATGAAAACTTTGACATACCAGAGTCATGTAACCATGTCTAGAGTGTTCGTGTATATGTTAAGTGGGGGACCATTGCATTAGCAGAGACTTTGCATGGATAACAGTCGTCTACTATGGACGTGAATGTGAGTCTTGCACGGCAATGCTAACACCAGCACCGAACTTGAAATGACAAAGATGATAATCCCTAGGGGCTAGTGTTAGCCAATGGGGAAAAAACACATAAATTGCTAACACAAACGGCGGAGCTCAGTTCAGCAGACAACATTCAACACCGAGCCTACATGTAGCACCAGCAACCAAAATTACGTCATAGTTTTAAGGTCAACCTCCCAACACCGACTGATTTCAAGTTTGGTTTTATTGCTGGTGCTTGTGCTGAGATAGCACTAGCACTAGACTCTAGTACTGAACTTGAAATTACCCATTGTGCTGTTAGATACCTGACCGAGTAAGACATACACTAGAATATTATATCTATAGATCTAGCTATACTACAATCATGACAATGACCATTCCAATATTAACTAGAAAAGAACTCTGAGAGCACAGATCTCTGCCAAGTATGCAGCTTATTTCCACCACTGATCTTGTTCTTCCATAGAGATATCAGTGATTTGCACCCATAAGTACTTACAATGTATAGCACTGTGTGCTGAAAGTCACCCAATTTCCCAATATAGATACCTTTTGTTACGTCATAAACCCTCAGCTGCGTGGCGCACCTTACCTTGGCAGAAACTAGAGCACGCACTTTAATGCACGCATGCAAACCTCAAAAACGCGCATCCTGAACTCCCAAGTTCACTGACCCTTCCTGCCAAAATAACAAAAATCCTTCATAAATTCCCCCAAAATTCTCGGATCACTATCAAAATTTAATCATCTGTTACTTGTATCATTCTAAACCTTTCTTGCAAGTTTCATCCAAATCTGTTAACTACTTTTTGAGTTATTTTGCACATGGACAAACAAATCAACAAACCAACGGTATAGAAAACATGTAAACCTCCTCCCTTGGCGGAGGAATCCAGACATTACCATTTTAAACAGAAACTAAAAGACTACAGACACTCGACCCTTCTTCCCTTGAATACCAAAGACAAGGAGACATGATTCAGGTATAGAGAAGATCATCCACAGCCTGGACAGAATCACAAGACCAAGTAATGCCTTCTTTGAAAGCTACATCCAATGGAAAAAAAAAAAAAAATTACAAGGGGCATACTCTCGATGAAGCTTTAAAAAAAAAACGATGCGAGACCAAGCAAAGACAAGAAACCTTCAGCCAACAAATGAAATGAATGGAATTCTCTGTCAGAGAATGTGGTCAATGCCCCTTCTTACTTTCAAGACTTGACCGAAAGATCGGTCTGTAACGTAGTTAGACCCTATCTGGTCGTTGGGGATATATTCTGCATCCGGCTTAACCGATCCCCATCTATACCACGTATAGTAAGGGTACTAGGTCTCGCGCAGGGACCTAATGATCGCGCATAGTGTAACTGCGTATAGCAAGCGATATTACGCGTAGGACTAAGCGCAAAATTTGCTGATACGCCCATGGAATAAACATACCTGACTTACCGCTCAACATGAGAAGGAAGCAGGTAAGAAATTTTGATTTCCAACAAATTTTCCACTAAATTTCTAATTTTTTACCTTGTGCAAACCTACCTTCCCTTAAAATCTGTTCTAAGGATGTTGTAGCCTAGACGTGTCGTCTCGCTTGTCTCGTTCGTAGTCGATAGAATTCGTAATTTGTTCGATCGATCGTTTACCACGTGACGTCATCATACACAAGAACAATGTATGCTGCCAGCTACGCTTAAATACTGTTAATAAATGTTGTTTTAAGTCAAATTTTAACACAACGATTATAAGGAATAAATATTTCAGTCTATCGAAGTTGAAGTGTGAGTTCAATTTGAATTTGCTTGTGATTTCTTGCGCTAACTTGTGATATATTTGTGACAGGGGAGGGCCGTAATGATACTGAAGAAAACAAATTAGATGAGAGTGTGACAAATGGGTGACGAAAATGAGAGGGTGACGAATGGGTAAGCAAACACACAAACACACACACACACACACACACAAAATATATGTTCATATTTTACTATTTTCCATTTTATGTTACGTGTATATTATTGGTTAAAGTGATTAGAAATATTGTAAGAAAACTTTATAAATGAAAATCATTAACGATTATGAAAATATCAATGATGAAAATAATGATTATAAGAATGATAAAATGATGGTGGTGGAAGTGATAATAATAATAATGAAAATGATAATGATGATGATTATGATGATCGATGATGGTGGTGGTGATAACAGTAATAATGATAACAATAATAATAATAATAATAATAATAATAATAATAACACATATGATAATAATAATAATAATAATAATAATAACACATATAATAATAATAAGAATAATATACACAAGTTAGGTAAAACTGCTGTTGCTTAACAGGGACAAATTTAATATCAAGTGAAAAAATATTCTACGAAAGCCGGAGCACGTTACAGCCGCAGAGGGGCAGACACTTTCACGTATGAAACTACAGAGGGCAGCTGCGCGATCTTTACATACCCCGAGAAATTGAACGCAGAAAAAAAAGTCCGACATACAAACGGCGACAGCGCACTACTCTGTCATCGTATCATCAGGAGATTCTGGGAGGTGATTTTTCTGCATTTTCGTGATATTCATTGAGAAATTCAGGTACGATTATGGAATAACTTCTATTATAAGAGCATTTCAAATTTTCGTGCGCGATATCTAGACCCCTCAACCATACATGTAAATGGAGGAGAGAAAATTGCAATAACGTCAAAAAAATAAATAGATATAAAAGACTCCTCCCGACAGACGGATCTTTCTATTTCAAGACCAGACTGGACCAAGCATGGACAAACCACGTTTCAGCTCCACATCCAGTGGAACCTATCCAGAAAATCACTTTCGTTAATTAGTCTAACGTTAGAATCTCTAACATTATCAGTTTTCTAGTTAGCATTCTGAAAAGTTACAGTCACACTGATCTTAACTGCGAAACACAGCCCGACCGAATGGAGTTCATACACCGAGGTCCGAGTGATATAAATATTACTTCATTCATATCAACAAATTCAAAAATCGTTTATCTCTGCAGGTCTGAAAAATGCAACATGCATATAGGCCCTAGGCCCTAAATCTCAAAGTTGCACAGACAACCTCTTGCCAAGCATTGCCTTCATTCTAACACACACGTCCATCACACACACACCCTGTAGATTCACTGCAGATTCTATAGGCCTACTTAGTATGTGCCATATCAAATGATACACGAACAGACGAAGAAGTCTACCGGCTGACTGCTACTAACGTTAGTGCTAGCCTGATGATATGAGTGTAGACGAGACGAACCGATTCCATGGAATGAGTCATTGACACGACACTGTCGTGTATCGTAACTGTACGCCTTACAAACTGAACCAATACTGAAATGCACATATAATATCTGGGGGAAATATCGTCAAATATTTCCATATTACTACAATTTTGAAATGTACTTACATTATCTATGACAACAGGCTGGTTCGCTATCACATCGTAAGACATTTTCAGACCTGATTCCAGTTCACACGCCCTGCCCAGGAAAATGGTCAATTAACCATCACAGATGGTGTGTGGCAAGGACGATATTATGCATGAAGCTAGCTCAACGTCTATGGCGGCGGCACACAGAGCGAAATTCACCGTATTTCATCGCTAACTTCCATAAGAGATGGGTCGGTAAAGCGGGTTCATAGTATGAAGGTAGTCACTTGATATCAAAGTGTGATTTTTAGTTTGATCTTTATTTTGTTGGAGCTTTTTGCTAAAACATAATTAAGATTATTTTACTCAACATAAAAACTATTTTCAAAGTTTTAATATTTTTTGTTGTAAACTTTTTGATATATTTTTTATTTTTGTTGGAAATTTGATATAAAATCTGTTTCTATTACCCATCAGCAAAACACACCGTAATAATGTAATGTTGTTGGTCTGAAGGTGCACTGCGCACGGTGTACGATGTTTTCGGTCGTATTTTCACGTTAATGTTGTTCCATTCTTTTTCCTAACAGTTTCGTCTACATTCATTGAAAGTTTACATTGCCAGTATCATTTCACGTGAACTGGCGAAACATTCTCCAACATTTTTAACCAAGCAAAGGGAAAGAATAATACTCGGTAAAGTGTGGTAGACAGGACATACAGTACCCGTCGCTCTGCCGACGAGACCACCAGCGCAGCGAGGGAGCTAGGATCACCGCGATCTGAGACACTTGGGTAGGTAGGTGAGTGCAGTGCAGTGTATGTACTGTGTGTGGGAGGTGGTGGTGCGAGCGCAGTCACATTCGTACGTAGGCATTCGCAAGGTTTAGCCTGTGTTTTTACGCTAAGCTTTACTGCACATAAGAGGATTGCCTGCTGCGGATTCGTTCGTAAACTGTTGGATGTTCCCACAGATTTGCTTTGAGTTTGAACACCGTTTGAGGCACTAATATTCCCCCTTATCCTCTCTCCTCTAGGAAACTTGACGGAGTACAAAGTTTCAAGTTAGTTGGTTCAGTCTTATCGGACGTTATTGATAGGGAATCCGCACAAGTTGTTCAATCAATCATGGAGCAGCAGAGGCAAGGAGCGGAAATTGGACCAACATCGGGCCCTGTGCTACCGGCGGGTTTGGAAGCTGTGTACGCAGCATGTCGTCGCCTGTACCCAGACCAGCCCAACCCTTTACAAGTTACAGCTGTAGTGAAGTACTGGTAAGGCTTTCTGAGATGCGTTTTTTTTTTTCCTTCTTGTTATTGCTTTGTTAAATGAACCTTGTAAATCTTGACTTTGACATTTGCAACATTTCCATGTAGAATCCGGCTTTATCTCTCCCTCCACATTTTTGTGAATTTTCTTTACGACCTTTTTCAGTTAAGACCCTAAAAAAACATCTTTCAGAAATAAGAAAGTTTTAAAACATAGCATTCTGTGTGTTTCTATTTCTTTTTCCCCCTCTTCCATATATGAGTAGTATATAGATCTCTAGATGTAACTTTTAAGTTAAACACTTGACTTATTACAAATATCCCCATGATTCATTTTTTTCCCCAATCTAGCTATGCAGGTTTATTGGAATTTGATATGACTCTTTACATTGTATGTCCCTACAATAATGTGTGTGGTATTGTGCTGCTGTCACAAAAGTGTCAGTGTTAAGCAGAAATGTTTGTGCCTGGCCAGGTGAGATGAATTTCTCATTTATCTAATTCAGAGGAATCAAAACATAAAATAGCGTTATATAGACTCTATAAAAAGCACACAAAAAAAAGTGTGCTGAAAAATGTGAGAGAATTTCCTGACCACCAAATTTCCGCTTTTGAATTATGTAGGCCTGTATGGTTAAATTTCAGGATGCCAGAATTATACGTTTGGTATTGTATGCATACATATAATGCATTGTACAATGTGATTGTGAAAGGTGTAGACCAGGGCCCCATTTCATAAAAAGTTGATATGATAGCAACTTTTGCTAGAGTGGCATTTGTCATGGTAATGACAAGATTCCAGCTTCCTGGTTGGCTGTTGCTTTTGGAAGTTGCCATTCCAGCAGAAGTTGCTATCCTAACGTCTTTTATGAAATGGGGCCCAGTTTATTAGCTAAGAGACTCATCTTAAGTTTGTTTGTTTGGCTTATTATCTTTTTTGTTTTATGGCTTTCCTTGCTGCTTTCACTTTGATACCAACCAAATAAAAACAGAGTAGTTTCTTATTCCTGCGCACATCCAATTTTGGTGCCGCATCATTTTTTTTTTCTTACTACAAATACAGTCAAACCTGTCTATAGGGGCCACCCCAAGGAAAACCAAAAAAAAAAAAAAAAAATGGCCATTGTAGATAGGTGGCTGCTATAGACAGGGTTGTTAACATGGTTTTTCTCTTGGGGGAATTGTGTTCATTGGTCGCCAGCGTATGACAGCTGAAAACAACATCAGAAATTTACCTACCAATTGTGATGATCTACAAACCAGCAACTGTATGTACACTTGGCCTACACTAAGGTATTTCTGTGGGCCGGAGACATTGCATGCTATTGAGAATATCAGCACATACTCATTATGTCGTAAATTGGCAAGTTGTTTCCACACACTCATGTACATTCATTGCATGCATATTATTCATGAGCCTAGCTTGGTTTCAAAGGACATTCTATACTTGTGCCCACTATACCGGGTGTCCCAAAAAAAGCGGAACGGTGGATTTTCAGTACCTTGCGGTCTAAAAGTTATATATCTTTTGACATCATTAGAAAGAGCATCTTCAGCAAAAGACTATGATACCAAAATCATCAAATTTGGTTCAGTACTTTTTATTCTACGCCAATTTCTGAAAATGCAGTCATTGCCAAATTTCGCCGGATTTTTGCGACTTATGACATAATAATTTGAGTGCGACACACGATCCATACGGTGAATATTGTGTAAGCTCGGTGATCCATGTCAACAAAAGATACAGCTTTCACATTAGTCACGGGCCAGGAAAAAAACCGTGTGTGTCTGTGTGTGTGTGTGCGCGCTCCCAATATGAAAGCATTATCTTTTGTTGACGTGGATCAACAAGCTTACCTAATTCACCATATGGAACGCGTGTCGCGCCCAAATTATTATCTCATAAGTCGCAAAAAAATTGAAAATGACTGCATTTACAGAAATTGGCGTAGAATAAAAAGTACACCAAATTTAATGATGTTGGTATCATGGTCTTCTGCGGAAGATGCTCTTTCTAATAATGTCAAAAAATATATCACTTTTAGAACGCAAGGTACTGAAAATCCACCGTTCCGCTGTTTTTGGGACACCCGGTATAGTGTGGTTTTGCACCGCCTCATGAATGATTTTCAATCATGTATAAACTCACCCCAAATATTTCAAAGCCAAACACACTTGCATCTGAGTCTGCAAAGTCCAGCACTAGACACTTGACAGAGAACTTGATTGCTTCAATTGCAGCTCAGCGCTGTACTCTGCGGTCAGTGGTAGTACAATACTTTCACCATAGGGTCCATGCTTTCACATATACGCGGTAATGAAACCGTCAGTATAGGTATGATACAATGTACACACTGTTGTACATACATTGTACATAGCAGTAAAGTCATTCCAAAATTTGTACAAGTGTCAAAAGTAGTGGCAAATACTTGTATTCAACTTCAACTTGACTGTCGAGACTCAGATGTATTTTAGTATTTTAGGCTATGAAATGTTTAGGGTTTATATGCCAGTGAATTGCACTAGCTTGCAATTGCACATGTATGCAGCGGCTTCAGATTAGAATAATAACAGGGGCCGCAGAATGTATTGTGAGGGTGGTGGATCAAGCTCAAAAATATCCCCCACCCCCGCTTACAAGAGACGAATCTAAGGATGGAACCTTTGGAAATTCATGGATGTTGTGATTTTTTGTTTTGTTTTGTTTTTATTCTTTTTTCTTTTGACAGCCAAAAATGTGTGGGGGCGACACCCTCCCCCCCCCCCCCCACACACACAGATCTCCCATATCACCTCACTCCATATATCCAGACGAGTAACTACAGTGTACTTTCTTTTTTACGTACCCTTTAAAAAAAAAAAAATGTAACAACAACAACAAAGCTTGACATCAGAGATTTATTCCTGTTCAGAAGATTCTGTGATGATTCATATTTGACCATGAAATAGTCTTGTAGCTGTAGCCTAGTAATCATTCTTGATTTTTTTTTTTAGTTGTTTTATTCTTTTACATGATATGGATCATGTATTGTAAAGTAGGAAGGTCACATAAAAATCAAGGTGTTTGGAATGTAATGATTCGTATCATACAAGGTAACATCAGTCGAATAGGTTGAATACTCTCCATTGAAGCTGGTCAACTGTCATTCGTAAATGAATCTCGAGTAACAATCAGTCATCAATGCCACAGTTGGTGCATTATGACAGTTGGTCATGCAATTGTGATTTAGAATAGGCCTACATTTACACAGCTTGGTTGGGAACCCAGAACTGATTCCCACTCTACCTCTCCCATTTCCTTTCATTCCCCCCCCCCCCAAGTTGTAGTTTGTTCCACCGTTCAGTCTTTACCACACACAGTGGAGTGCAGCTCAATAGCACATCCTTTGCACGTGATCAATGCAGTTCTTTATACTTGCACTGAAATATGACAAGAGGAATATAAACCTATCAAGCTTTACAGAAAAAAATCCCTTGCCTGTAGTTTTGATGATAAAAGGTTTTAGTGTATTCAAAGGAATCTTTGAGAGAAACTTGACTAAAGATCAGCTTTTTATACCCAGGTGCATATTATGTGTACATGTATTAGGGGTGTGGCAATATGGCATGAATCCCTTTCAGAAGGCTCAGAGATGCTTGTTAGATGTTCAGATTTGCTTTTCATCTAAAGGAAAAATGACTCTATGGTTATTGGCCCACGTAATATGTAATCAACCATGTAGCAGTCTAGCCTATCTTTCACATACAATGTACAATCAGTGAATTCATGGTTTATGGAAGATGTGTACAGTGTTGTCATTAGATACAGGTCTGTAAGTGCTGAATATCAAACCTTGATGCATTTTTTTTTTTCATCCTTAAATGTGGCTCAATATGTATTTCTAAGGTGTATTTTGTTGATAAAACAGCAGTAAGAATTTAGAGAGCCATGAGATTTCAGACTAAATATGCACAACTCAGTGTCTGCTTTAGATGAATACAGTTTTAAAGTGTACATTACTACACAATGTTTAATTTGCCATCAGCACTGCATGGACAGAATCGAATTTGTTTAGATCATAATCCATTGTGAAATAATTTTGCAGCATTAAAAAAACAAACAAAAACTATGCCAAATTGAAGATGAAAGCTACATGTATCACAGCTACATTTTTTTTTTTTTTTTTTTTTTTTTTGTGATGTCAACTTGACATTTAAATTTGTGAATGGGATTCTCTTTAGACTTACCAGTTCCTCTTTTGGTTTACTATGCAGCATTCTTTTCTTTTCTTTTCTTTTCTTTCCTTTTCTTTTCTGAGAGATGGTGTATTATTATTATGATAAATTCTATTTGATTTATATTGGCTACAGATACAGTAGCTTACAGTCACTTTTTCTTGATAGATTCCTGTACAGCTAATTGTGTTGGGTTTCTGTTTGGTTTTATTTGATTTAGCATCAAGCTGCCTTTATCAGCATGCCAGTATCAATTCTTTGTTCTTGAAAACTGTGGTGCTAGAATTCTATTTACATACCTGTACATGTGTTTGTAAAATGAAAATGATCACACTGCATAGGTACACGTAGGTGTCTTAAATAGATTTATAAATACTTTATTGTCTGGCCTTTCCTAGTTTGACTCTGTGCTTGGCTCATTCCTCTGGTATTGATTCCTATTTTGTTTTCTTTGATGTGTATTTGATTATTTAATTTTTCTTCATACCTCATTTTGGAAGGTTAACTGGCCCTGACCCATTGGACTTCATCAGTATGTACAGCAACCCCGGTGAACCTGGACATGGGATTCCTCCACACTGGCATTACATCAGCTTTGGACTGTCTGACCTGTTTGGAGATGGCCGAGTTCATGAGTAAGTGGACAACAGTGCCTTGTGTTGCATACAGATGTGTGTCACTTGATTCGGAGTGGGAGAAAGACAGGGACAAGAAGGAAAATAGACAAAGAGAGGGGGTGAGGGGTGGGGGAGGAAATGGTCTCAGGCGTGTTTGGAAATTGGAGAATGTAGAAACAATTACTATGGCTGGAAATGTCATGCCAGATGTATATCATGTTCCCACACAGTTGACATGTCTGTCTACTGACATATTCAGTGTCTCGTGTGTATGTGTGTGTTTGTGTGTATGAGGCATCATGGGTTCTGTGGAGAACATTCTATGATACATTGTCTGCTTGTACCTCATGTTCGAGTAAGGAGTCTTATCTGTCACTCCATGTGGGACAGATGATAGCCAAGATATTTTTGTCGAGACTGAGACCAAAATGAAAGCATTACTGGTCTCTCTCCTGTAGGACATGCTGACACATACAGTGTCTCACATTTAAACAGAGTGTTGATATGCAAAGACAACATGTTTTGCTGAAGCAGAGCTGCATGAAGACTCTGCTATTCGCTTAACATTGCAATAGCAGGAAAGCTTTCTTAAATAGGTTCACCGTATGACAGTGATGGTGATCTTCCAAATGAAGAAGATCAGTAGTTTCATTTTCAGCACTATCATAAGGATTTTCAGTGTGCTGAAGTGCTCCAGGTTATGACAACGGGATCAGAAAAGTAATCCTTTTATAGAAAATGTGGGTCAGGTGCAAAATCTTGTGATTATCAAAAAAGATCAGGAAATGAGGCTGAATTCTGAATTTTATGCTCTTTGCAGTAACTGACTAAGCATTGCTTTTCAATGTAAGCAGCAGACACATTTTTTTTTTTTTACCAATGGTGTAAAGCATGGTATTGCTGGGAATCTGGGTTGACATTGTATTGTGTGATACAATTTTTTTTTGTCCCCCATGTGTGAGTCACTCAGAATACAACCCTGCTAAGATTAGCTGGTCAAAGACTACAATTGTCATGGGGCAAGGCTGCTGTCAACTGTCTCTACATTTTCTGTTTGCAGAGCATTTTAATGATATATGGAAGCAGACTATTAATAATGGTTCTGGTCATGTTTTTTCTTTGTCACTATCAAGGAAGGGGGGGGGGGGATGGGGTTCAATAATTGCCAGCAAACAGAATGCAGCTCATATCCAGAAACAAAGACATTTTGGTGTCACATGTTTGCCATCCCAACCAATCTCACAAAGGGGGAAAAAAAAAACCCACATGCATTCATTTTCAAAACTGACTCATTGCTACCCATCACAGTGTCACATCACAAAAAGTGTAATACTATGATGTCAAATTCTAAAGACGAAGACCTTGGGTGAACCGATTGAAATAGCTTGATACCTTTTGGCCGTTTTTTTTTTTTTTTCAATCTTAAGTCATGAAGAGAACTTATTTTAAAAGGGCAGATTTCCAATTTGATATCATAAATAGAATTGCTTTCTTGCTTAAAATGACAGGGCAGAAGCAGCAGCCATTAATCAGCATCCATTTGCATGCAGCTTTTGTGAGCGTTTCTTTGCTGAAAAAGCTTGCATTGAGACACTCTTTGGTTCTGAATAGACAGTTCTTTTTTCCACTTCTGTCAAAGCCCTTTGAGGGCACTATATGATTTATGTTGTAAATTTGTATGAACCCTGGCTTTAGCAGCCAGTATTTCAGTGTTTATTTGATGAATAATGAAGTCTTTTCTTAGCTGTAGGTTAAAGCAGTTGTTTGCTCAACCGACTAGTTAATATGAAAGTAGTGAGATATTCCAGTGCCAGTTGACTGTGGAATGACATTGACACACTATGAGCTTATACCAAACCATTTACAGTCAGTTTTCCTCTTAGAACTAAAACTGGAGTTTTCAATGATATTACGACACTGTTCGCTTCCATGCAATAGAGATACTTGTAGACTGTTTTCCCAAGATGCTTTTATCGGCCATTGCAGTAGTATGATAGATGACACATCAAAAAAGGATGTTGACTTGACATTCGCACATGAAGGAGGTTTTTAATTTCACTTGTCTGGTAACACTACATGTACAGTCACCAGAGTCCTTTGATTAGATTGATATGATGTGACTATCATCACCCATGGCGATGTGATAACATATAATTGTATAAATGACTGTGAAAGATTGTGAGGTTACACTACAGGCTTGAACTAATATGAGTGCCCAGACTCAATCATGGACTCGACAATAGACTTCATCTTTTAGCCATTCAATTATAGGGTATATACATGATACATGTAGCATGCATGTTGTGCCTACATGGGTCCCATGTATATTTTAAACTGACTAGGATGCATGTTTGAATCAATTAGATAAGATTTACATTTACAGCAAAAACACACTTGTAAAAGTTAGTGCAGACTTGTTTGAGGTACAGTTCGACCTCAATTATCCGGCCTCCTTTTATCCGGAAATCTCTATTATCCGGATGCATTCACGCAGTGAAGGACTTTTTTTTTCATCCAAAAATTGAGGAAAAAACAGTGACTTTCATGGATCTATTTCACTAATTTCATAAGATGTGCATGATAGGTTTCTCAATATCTAATGAGGTAAAACATGTGTGATTTTCACATATTAAATATACTTTATTTTTGTGAAGAAGGGACTACAATTTTGTGCAGGCTAGCATAGATTACACCAACGTTGTGGGGTACGCTACCTGCCTAGCTGCCAGTGCACTGGGACGGCAGCTTGGACAGCAGCCCTTCTATATACATTAACATTGTGTCTCCCATATCCGGCCAATTCGCTTATCCGGATGAGCGCCGGTCCTGACATGGCCGGATAATCAAGGTCAAACTGTATCATACAGTGTGAGAGTCTACTTCAGCAATAATTTCTGTGACACTATACTGCTCTGTGAGCTGAATTTAGAAATTCAGTGTCCTCAATGGAACTATCTGATGGTGATCAAATTTCTCATCATATGTATCATCACATCAGTGTAAAATCTTGACCAAAACATTTATGAAGTGTATAGTGTGTGTGTGTATAATGGGGGGGGGGGTAGAATTTGGCATGGTGCACATACACTATCTTATAATGTCTAATTTGAACAGTTTGACTCTGGATTTTAGGGAAAAATAATCATGTCACATTTTCTCATTACACTTCATGTGTATGATACCGATTCCAAGATCTTAATCAGTATACAGTGATTTTGTATTACCTTTGTTTGGATGAGAGTGAGAATTCCAGATGTAGCTATCATTGCTCAGTGTTGTAGGTGGGTCTTCATCAGCTCGAGCTTGAAGAATAGCCCGCTATTTCTGATCCAAAGAATTAGCCCGATCAGAAAATAGCCCGCTAATTTTGCAATGAAGACCGAAATAGTGCGCTATTCCAATTGGAAAATAAGCCAAAGAAATCTTGGACTTATTTACAGAACAGCCAGCTAATTTGCAAAATAGCGTGCTACTCTTCAACGCGTCTTCATCAGCTCGAGCTTGAACATTGGCACTGCATGCGTTACACAGGAACATAGGCAGTCAGGTCGGAGTGTGTTCGCGCCACCGCTACCGTTAGTTTAAGTGCGCATGCGCCAGCATCGAGCTTATAAACCCAACCGTGCCTGAAGCTCGAGCTGGTGAAGACGCGATGCTTGCACATTTCAGCTGACTTCGGGCTTATTTCTCTGATCCCCCGTAAGCGCACTATTCTTCAAGCTCGAGCTGATGAAGACCCACCTTGTGAGTGTGGTAGTCTTTCCTCATTAAAGGGACATTCCAGACGATTTTCATAATTTCACATCATGTAGTACATAAATCGACAACTCCATGTATAGATATGTGGAATTTATTGTGGTTCTTGAGCAGAGAAACAATACTCTGAAAAACCTTAAACAAATTACACTGAACAAGGATGATGACATAGGAGGTTCACATATTTCAGAAATGTAGCAGTGTAATTTCATTACAATACCGCTTTCTTGCGAGTTCATCTGTGTATAATCTATGCATGCCTTCTTCTTTTGTTCTGCTTCCTTGAGCCCCAACCCATGCATTCTTATGGTGACTCTGCCATGTCATCATCCTTGTTCATTGCAATTTGTTCTAAATTTTGAAAATATTCCTATTCTTCATCCCAATTATCACATATTGTGAAACTCTGTCCTCAGTATAACGTATTTATAGTTGTTCAAATGTAAAAGTCTGAAAATCATCCGGAGGTCTCCTTTAAGTGCTTGCAACGTTTGTATACACCTGAACCATTTTGCCTTTTCTGGAAAGTCCTTTAAAAATGAAAATTTTGAAAGACTGAGTTTTCCTGCGTAGATCTGGCAGTGTTCCCTTGCGGCAAAGAGAGCATGGGAAATTGATTTACACAGCAGCTAGGAAGTTGGACAAGGATATTTCCTGCTAAAGGATCACGGTGTTTAAATATTTGCTTGAGAGGGCCCCTTAATTATTGTACAAAATCTGTAAAGCCTGTTTTTCAGTCTCTTCTGCACTAAAGGCTGTTGTTAAAAAGGTAGGGTGGATTCAAAATGGGATTGTTCAGCCTCTCTTGTCGTTTCATGAAATCATATAAGCAGTCATGGTAAACAAGATCTAATTATGATATGGGTCTTTTATTATAACACCACATACCAGCTTTTCTGTGGGACCCCAGGCAGGGGGTGACTATTTTCGTGGCGATGTTATTATTCCGGGGATTCTTGTTTTTCAGTCTCAATGTGAGAAAAATTCCTTCCCAAATGATTATCGACAAACATGTTTATGCATTGCAATCGCCATTGATTATTTCACCATGGCTTTGTCGCAAACATGGATTGCTGTACTCACTTTGATACCGTCAATGGTCCATTTATTTGTTAAAGTTGGTCGTTTCTATTAGTTCTACTTGACAGGTGCCTATCACCAATCAGTCTAGGACTATATTTCAAATCTAGCCTTGGTAATAAAAGAAGGTTGAGATATAACAGAGACTATTGTCATTTGTCTGTGTACACAGTGTGTACATACCCTTGCCTTTGTTACCAAGTTGGGGTGGGCGGATTCTTCAGGAGGAATGTGGATCTCTTATAGCAAAACAATTTTGAAAAATATGAATATAAGGTGGATTTCTGTTCCTTGACTCCAGCTAATGATAAACATGTTTGTTTGTGCTTCAGCATGGGAGGTATTCTCACCGCGGTTGCATTCAGAACATTACCTTTTGTGATTCATGAATGTCGCCTGATTAATCTCTCTGGGACCAACCTCCGTCTTTGATTGATGCTTTTTAAACAGGTTGCCACCAGTAATGACAAGGTTTCAATAAAGAAATAATTGTGTAACCATAATTTTTAAGATTAGTACCCAGAAAAAAGGATCCAAAGCACTGGGTTTTGAAATATAGTCTATTTATGAACAGTTAATTCAACCAGGGAGGGGGAAGATTGTTCCACCTCCCTGATTCAACCAGTCATCTGGATTAAAGTGATATGGCTGGATGAGCATAATTCATCTATATGGTACATGTTCCAATGCTAACCTTTCTAGCAGGTAAGGGTTTGTAAGCCATTGTCAATCTACCATTCCCATGACTATGTACATGAATTGATATTTGCATGCTTTGTGATTCATGTACATAATGTGGACATAAAATCTAATATGAGTAAAGATATCCCTTCTTTATTGTTTTATTTTCTGCAAATTTGCTGACAAGCAAAGCTGTCAAACCTTGAAGGTTTTTCTCCCATTTCCCTGGGTACCTGATATGACAATCAGAGGAGTAACAGCATGGTAGCAGGTTTAAATTATTGATTGGCATTTTTTTTTTACTGCCTAGTATTTGCAAGGGATTATTACTTGGTGTTTGGTCCCAGTAAGATTTTGCATGAAATGTGCTTGAATATACAATGTACTGTAAAAGTGGAAATTTTCGAGGTGTTGAAATTTTCGCACATTTCGCGCAACCAGAAACCAGCACAAAAATAAAAGCACGCAAATATTTTTGCTTGCCATATGTTCCTGTGCATAATGTCTTGATACCGCAGAATTATAAACACACGAACCTCTTCTTAACTGGCCAAGCGCGAAAAATAAGTTGTGCGAAAATAACCACTTTTACAGTATTTGTTTGTTTGTTTGCAATTCCATGTCCAGATAAAAGAGAGATCTAGAAAAATGATGGCCAGATGAGTGAAGTTGAACTGGATA
The DNA here is from genome assembly GCF_964275005.1 of Diadema setosum. Taxonomy (NCBI): domain Eukaryota; kingdom Metazoa; phylum Echinodermata; class Echinoidea; order Diadematoida; family Diadematidae; genus Diadema; species Diadema setosum. The sequence continues at coordinate 34,676,085 of NC_092702.1, read as the reverse complement.
TGTCATGTACATGTATCTATGATTCAAACAAACCTTTTGTAATCTCTTCCTTTGTTGAAAGCTTAATCCTGAACAGTCAAAGTTGGTCCCCTGCCACAGACATTGGGATTTTAAAACCAGTCTCACAAAATGATGTTTACTGGCTTTAATTTAGCTTAGTCTGTTCTCCCCCCCCCCCCCAGTAAAACAACAACAACAAAAGCCTGAGATTTCTGTCATTCAAGCTTTGTTAAGTTTTGCATGGATGCCAGAGACATGTGATAATCAAAGATTTCATACGAATGCACCAACAAGCCAGTTCAAAGTTGCATTCTTCACATGAGTACAGTAGAAAAAGTTCAAGTGAGAGAAACAACATGAAGAGACACATAGTCATTATGAGCGATGTTATGTCACATACAACGCATATAGTTACCTCCGCCAAGGGAGGAGGTTATGTTTTCGTTACCGTTGGTTTGTTCATTAGTTCGTTTGTCCTTGTGCAAAATAACTCAAAAAGTAGTCAACAGATTGGGATGAAACTTGCAGGAAAGGTTGAGAATGACACAAGTAACAAACGAATAACTTTTGGAAGTGATCCGAGAATTTTGGGGGAATTTATGAAGGATTTTTGATATTTTGACAGGTAGGGTCAATGAATTTGGGAGTTCAGGCTGCGCGTACTTGAGGTTTGCATGCGCGCACTAAAGTGCGTGCTCTAGTTTCTGCTAGGGCAAGGCGCGCCGTGCAGCTGAGGGTTTTATGACGTAACAAAGGCTTCTATATTGGGAAATCGGGCAATATTTTTCAGCATGTATACCTATTGGTGGAAATCACCGATCTCTATGGAAGAGCCCAAAGAGCTCTGAACTTCTCCAGTGGTGGAGAGGAGAAAAATCTCTTTGCAAGATCATCGGTGGAAAGTAGCTGCTTGGCGGAGGTCTGCGCTCTCAGAGTGCTTTTCTAGTTTCTTTATGTTGCAGTGAAAGAATATTTTGAACATCCACGGAGCTTGTTAGTAAACATAAAAGCAAATTGGTTTGCATATTAATATGAGTGATATATTTAGTTTTGCAGTTGTTCTGTTTTGACAGTTTAAGATTTGAGGTCATTTGAACCATTGCTAACTGCAAATTGAACATTGCTAATTTCATCAGCCAAGTTCGTTTGAGGCTGAGTCAATCAGAGATTGTCTAGAGGAGTAACTGGAGAAGTAGACACATGAAGTGAAGTCTGTACAAAAAGGTTGCACCCTTGGCAACCAGAAATTTTGCCTGTTGACTACCGAAACATAGCAACAGCTATTAAAATGCATGCAGAATGGATTTCAAATACTGTTCAAATGCATGCACTGTAATGTCCCTGAGAAACAGACCCGTTGGGAGAAGATAATTAAAGCAATTTGAGAACATTTAGTTAAACTGGCCTTTTATTTTGGGGATGCAGTCAGACCAAGTCGCATGCTGTTAAAGTAAGTTCCCACGGGTATGCAAACATGGCATATAGAAGCAAACAACCTGTAAGCTTCTGGCATTGTTCTGCCTCATTAATCTTTCAGCAAAAAGAAGAAGAAAATACTCCTCAAATTTTTCGCTCTCCAATCAGGGCAACTGTGAATCATGCGTCTGTGATGTTTGGTAGCTAGTGTCTTTGTGAGAGCCTGGGAAAAAGTGACGAAGAATAAGAATTATGTGATAATGTAGTGTAATAGACCTTGTAATTTCACGATTAGCCAAAATATGTGGCTCATCACTCAATGAAATCTCATTTATTTCTTTCTTGTGATTGTGATTGCTTAGACATGGCACATGAGTGCTTTTCTTTGGTGTGATCTCTGGGTGAAATGTTTTGAGCGTCTGCAGGGATTCCAAGCGAAGCGGAGCAATTTCTTTAGCACTTCTTCCATCCGTACTTCCATGTGACAGAGCAACAATGCGCGTTATCTGTACATCAAAGGGTAGGATGACAATAAGAAGCGAGTGGGGGTGAAAGATGAGAGAGAATAAGTAAACACTCTTGTTGACTTGAAAGAGAAAATGATTTCCTGTTACGAGAGAGGAGTGGATACGCATGTAGCGTTACTCCCAACCTCCCCATTGTCGATTTTCCAGATGATTAAATGCTACAGCCATATCCCACATTGTCCCCCATTCTGTAAAGGTTGCGTGCACCTTTGGCGGCTTATGGGGGGACAAAACCAGGTGAGCACGTTGCCAGAAATATTTTGGTCCCCATGGTACGCCATCCTTGTCAATGATGAATCCCACAATCTTTCGGGGTGACAGAGCGTGTCTTCCTTTTTTTTCTCTCTCTCTCGCTCTTTCTGTTCTGGTAATGTGTTGGCAGTGTTCCCATGGATGCGTATGTCTTGTGTAAAAGTTTCTCAAGTTTGTGAATCATCCTCCATGCTTCAGCTTGGACAATGAAGTACAGTCAAGCTGGTTACTCTGGAACCATCCAGGACTGCGAGAGATATAATGAGAATTTTCCAGGAAGAAAGCAGTTGCCCCATCACTACAGTGTATGAAAACCCAAGCATGCTTCAAGAAAACTTAAACCTTTGATCTTTCTGTTTATGTATGGCAAAGCCAGCTTGAACATGAAAGGGTAACACTTTGAATTGAACAAGTATACTCAAAAAAGTTCTGCACAGAAGAAGAAGAAGAAGAAGAAGAAGAAGTGGAGGAAGAAAGAGAGAAGAAGAGAATTGATAAATGACACACATTCATAAGTTCTGCTTATCCGTTTCTCTATAGGATTCCGTCAGGGCCCAATGGCCCAAGTGGCTTCGGTTTCGAGCTGACCTTCCGGCTGAAGAAAGAACCGACTGAGACGGCGCCCCCTACCTGGCCAGCAGAGCTCATGCAAGGACTAGCCAGATATGTCTTCCAGTCAGGTGAGGCAGTCATGCACATCAGGCAATATCTGTCGACAGGAAGCATATTTCAATGTCCTTGCCATAGATTTGGATTTTCTTTCAGATTAGTTGTTATATGCTGTTTATATCTTGCTTAATTTCTCATCCAGCTTATCTAGCTACAAAATATGTTGTTTTGGTTGCTAAGACTGATGTGATAATAGTGTCACACATATCATGATAATATTCCATTTCATTTCGTGGAGTACTCAGATTTTCACATGCAAATCCAAGTGCCATCATTACCTACTTTTATAAACTTGATATTGCTGCTGAGTTTGAAGCTAATGCGTACAAGAGTTTGAAGCTAATGCGTACAAGAGTTTGCAACATGATTGACTTACAGATGGATTGGCAAAATGTCCATCACAATGGAATGGTTGATCAGAAATACTGGATCCCTCAGTGAGGGTATTAAAAACTATGAGAGTTGATAAACAGTTTGGTGATATCAAAATAAAATGATGGGGGTGGGGGATCAGTATTAGTCCTGTCATTGTTCATGCCAGGATCTGATGTCAAGAAAGATGTTAGGATAGCACCTCTTGCTCGAATAACTTTTTGTAGCGACGACCAATCAGGAAGCAGGATTCTTGCTGTTACACCATGACACCTGCCATTTCAGCAACAGTTGCTACGAAAGCAACTTTGTATGAAATGGGGTCCAGGTTTTAAAACTGTTGTGTATATTTAGGAATACAGTGCATTATTCGTATTGGAAAGAAAGTCCTCTTGTCCAGAGAATGCTGTAGATATTGGAATTTAAATCGGCCGTGAAAATTAAACCATTCAGAGACATTATTTGTGATTCTGTAAGATACCCATGTTCATAAGTGCCTAATATCATGTGTTGCTGCTGTATGTGGTGTTGCATACTGCCGTGCAATCACTGCGGTGCATGCATGAGGGAGAAAGCAAGAGTAGCGGTCTTGTAGTTATACTCTGTCAATAAGGAAAGAATCAGTTACCAAGGTGGCTATCATCTCAAGAGGCTATCAACCAATCAGTGACAAAAGCTAACAAGGATCCCATTGGTCCACCTGTATGCCTCAGTGGAGGGTATATAGAGAAATCTATTTAGACTGTATTATCAAAGCAGTCCAAAGACAGGGCATTCTCTTCTTTCTCCACAATGGTGTTCCCTCCCCCCCCCCCCCCACCCCAGCACTTTATTTTTTTCTCTCTCACTCACTCACTAAATTGCTTTCTGTATCTATCTGTTGATCTCTCTTTTCTTTATCCCCCTCTTTTTTACTTTTCACTCACTAGCTCCATTGTATGTGCCTATTAATCCACTATATCTGCTTCTCTATCTACTGTGTGTATTATATGTATTTTTATTTTTTAACCCATCGAGGACAGACTGATTTTGCAATAACACGCATTTCCAATGGACACTTGCCTGAGTATTCTCGGAACTCGTCTTCAACAGGTTGAGGGGCAACTTAGATTTTAAAAAAAAAAAAAAAAAAAAAAAAAAAGATGCCTTAGAGGGCTGATTCTTTGTGGAAATATTCATGTTTTCATTGAAAAGAAATTTGAAATGTTTTTGTTACAACTTTAATTTTGATTCAAAGACATGCTAATTTGAAATTCCCTGCGACACATTGATAGAATTTATGAATTTGCCATGAAGTCTTAACCCGTTGAGGACGAGTCCCGAGTATACTTGGGCAGCTGTCTATGGAAAATGCGTGTTGTAGCAAAATCAAACCATCCTCAACGGGTTAAAACAAGTGTTTGTGTGTGCCATATGATTTGCAATACCAGTTCTTTGTTGCATAAAAGTTGAGATAAAACTTAAATCAGAAAATTAAACAGAAGTCTTTGAATGCTCAATGCTGATTAGCTAATACAGTCTCACATTGATTTTGATTTTGAGTTTGATGTTCTGTTGTATGTTTGGTTGCATCTTTGTATGCAACAGGACCCAGATTAACAGGTTGCCCCTGGTACGGCTGCCTTAAATATTATCCTGTTTTGGTTTTTCTTTTTCTTTTTTCTTTTTTCAGGGATTTTAGATATTCATGCTGTCACAACCTAAGAATAACCGATGCACTCATGGCATAAAAGACCTTCTGTACTAATGAGTGCTAACAGTTTTTGTCAGTGCATTACTATGGCAGAATTCTACCAAATGCCTTGTCTGCTAATGTTTGTAATAGAGAAAAAGGACTTTTCTCGACTGAATCTAGTGGGATGTCACACGAATGACAATGAGTGCACCTCAGACTTTGCATGCTTTCACTCAATAAGAATCAAGCATTTATAAATGGTAATTGTTGATGGCATGTCTGCTCTAATTCTGCACTCTGCAGGAAACACTCTTTGTAATGGAGACCATGTTTCTTGGCACAGTCCCCTGGACAACAGCGAGTCTCGCATACAGCACATGCTGATGGCGGACGACCGGCAGCTCATGGCGATCAACACACCCCACGGCATCGTCAACTTCATACAGGTAGCCATGCTTGGTGTCATTACCTGTCAGCTGTAAAGAAAGCAAGCAAAACAAAAACAGAAAACAGCCTCAGGGGTCTTCATCACGTCAAGTAAAAGAATGCTTGCCTATACGACTTGGTTATAGCAGACTTTACTAAACATTACCAAGCATTGAGAAAGGTTCAAACTGTCTGGTGCATTTTTGAAAGGAAAGTTAAAAGACGAAATGTAGTTAAAAAGTTAAAAGGCAAAATGTAGAAGTGAAAGGTCAATCCTCTGTGAATACATGTCACAAAATGTGATTTCTGCTTTGATCAAAACAGTAGCATGAAATTTTAAGATGTCTTCCTTTCACATTGATTTAAAACTACAAAATGCATTTAAACAGTATTTTTTTTTTCTTTCTGTGTAGGATTTATACACTAGTTTTCTAGTAGCTGTCCAACAGCGAGGTAGCATGGTTTAAACCTTGAATATCTATCTCTCACAGATTATTGTCTTTGAATATCTATCTCTCACAGATTATTGTCTTTGAATATCCATCTCTCACAGATTATTGTCTTTGAATATCTATCTCTCACAGATTATTGTCTTTGAATATCTATCTCTCACAGATTATTGTCTTTGAATATCTATCTCTCACAGATTATTGTCTTTGAATATCCATCTCTCACAGATTATTGTCTTTGAATATCCATCTCTCACAGATTATTGTCTTTGAATATCTATCTCTCACAGATTATTGTCTTTGAATATCTATCTCTCACAGATTGTTGTCTTTGAATATCTGTCTCTCCACAGATTGTTGGAGTGTGTACAGAAGAGCTCCAGGCATCTCAGAGGTGGAATGGTCCTGGCATGCTGGAACTCCTCAAATCTATGGAAGTGTGAGTGTGGCGTACATTTCATGCTGTCAACAATATTCTATATTCATAACTGTATACGCCATACATATCTCAAGGTTTTTATTGTCATGAATTTTGCGAGTCCAATGCTATTCACAAATTTAACAACACTCAAAATTATTAACTCTGATTTTAACATGAATGGGATGTGCAGGGGCATATTTCTCCGTTCATTTTTGTACTCCAGGATCACAAATATTACCACTTGCGATATTGTCAGGATGTCTCTACTATGGAAAAGTTAGACTTGCTAGATATATGGCATAAGATATATGGCATATACAGTATTCAACAGGTTCATTGTGCTGCTTTCTTTACATCCACAAAGGAGTCTCATATTTACAATTTGTACTATGTTATGTAATTGCCTCATTTCCATGTTATCGTGAGGTAGCCATGTTCAGTTTTTGCTCCGCCCCCTTTGTTGATTGACAGAGCTGGAGGGGAGTGGCTGGTGACAGACATGAGGCGGGGCGAGACCATCTTCGAGGTAAACCCTCATCTCATGGAGGAAGTCGAGCATGGCATCGAGACGGAGGGCTCCAATCTCAGCGGTGTCAGTGCTAGGTGCTCCTGGGAACCAGTCGGCGACTGGACTAATGAGGGGGACACCCCTAGGATATCACAGCTAGGTTAGTCTCTTTACAGGCATGAATGATGTATCGAAGAAATTAATGCTCTTAAACTTCATATCTTTCCAGAAGCTTGCAAATTCTAAAAATAGATATTGGTGGTATTTGATATTTTCTCTCTTCTTCTACAATAATTGTAAAGTGTAAAGAACTTTGAACAGAGCAAGAAGTTATTTCAGCATTCAATTTGTAATGCATATATCATACATGCTATGTATTTCATGTAGTGCACATGATATGTTGGTGTGATATCTTTGATATTGTTCATCATGGTTCACTGAGGAGCAAACTCCCAAGAAGTCATCATGTCCATCTCTACCTCATCTTGTAGAAACTGAGCAGATCCGGCAGGCTCTCACCCGAGGCCTGTCCAATGACAGACCGGTCCTACCGCCCATCTCGGGTCGTCCTGGGGAGGAGGGGGAGGGCAAGGAAGATGCAGAGGGGCGCGGTCTGAACCGGAAGCCCTCGCTGGAGAGCGACGCCGACACCCGCAGCTCCATCTTTGAGCTCGGCAACTCGCGCTACTTGGAAGGGGTCAGCATGAGACTGAACCTGGAAGCCGCCACACTGCTTGCCCTGGCTCTCAGGTTTGTTGTGCTGACCTTTGAGTGACCATTTAATGATCCTTTAGTGACCCTTCAGTGACCCTTCAGTAGCCATTCAGTGACTCTCATCATCTCCATGTTTTGCATCGTGTCTTGTCGATATATCATCTTTCTGTATGTACGTGTATATCTACGGATGTGGTGTGTTTATGATTGTCTCCAACAATCTATGAGTGAGTCGAGGCTGTGATCTTTGAGGCTTTATAGTATGGATATGTTTTTAATCCAGGAAGCATTCATATGCTATATATGCCATATATTTAGTGAGTCTAAATTTTCGCGAATCGGAACTTCCTGACGATTTCGCGAATGGTTAAATTCACGATCGTGGAGTCCTGTACCGAACAGAGAAATGTATACGCGTGAGTCACATTCATAGCGTGATCAGAATCGATATTTTCCTGTGTCTTTAATTTTGCGAATAGCACCTAACTTGCAAAATTTGCAAAAATGAAAATCTTGCAAAATATTCTCCGTATACAGTGTAGCTGTTGTGATCTAGGAGTGCTTTTGAGTGCTCTCCTGAAGAGTGTCATACAATACTGTATCCTTGCCAGAGGAGCGCTGTAGCCCTCTCAAAGTGTACCCTAACACACCGTACTGTGCCAAAAGTGGACCTCTTTCCAATGTCCTCCAAAAGTATACCGTAATGTACGTTGCCTGAAAGTGCTCGAACTCACAGAGTGGTCCGAAAGTGTACCGTACCAGAAGTTGGCATGAGAGGAATGCATGTAGCACACAGTACATCATAATGCAAAGAGTTGATTCTCTTAGCTCAGGACACCTGTTGTTGTTGTTGTTGTTGTTGTTGTTGTTGATGATGCTTGTTGGTGTTGATGTGGCATAAGTGCGGCAGGTGCGTGACCTTGTTGCTACAAAAGGTGTGAACCCTCTGACCCAAGTCCAGACATAACTCAAGAGGTTCACTTTCTCCACAGAGCGCTCGTACACTCCCAGTCTTCCATGACACGATTCAGTTCAGTACAGTTCAGTTTGCTCGAAAGTGCTCAAATGAAACCAAGGTCTCAGGGTAACAACTGCAATGAAGAGAGATGTTGCATGTGCAGGAGTGAACGTTCTGAGGGGCCAAGGCATGATAATTGTTATCTTATGGATGGCTCAGGGCTATTCAACTGTGTGTGCTTCACATTTGCTGGTTCTTTTTTGTTTGTTTCTCATTTCTATTTTTCTGGTTGTGTGCCTTTTACACATGCAGGGGCCGCATCAAACATGGCCGCCACTTCACCTTCAAGAACGTGGCCAACGACTGTGCAATCACGCTGGTATCCCCCAGCGTAGAGGGCTCCTTCGTGGAGGAAAACCATCCCTTTGTGGCCAGGGGTCCCTGGCTCCAGGTAAGACATATCATCCTTCTCTGCACAGCCTTGTCATGCAGCTTTCACACTTATTCATTTGTACACATTAGCATTGACAAGAACTTAGATTCATCGCCATGTCATCTTCATGATTATGTGAAATCAAACGAATGAAAGAGTGAAAAAAAGATTTTTGAAAACAGTGAAACAGATTTAAAGTAACACAATAAAGATGTGGAATAGTAGAGTTTCATATTATATTACACATTGATATTGGTCAATGTTTCTCTGACTGTTTTTCTTGTAATTTCTCAGTTTGATTAATTTCACTCTTCTCTCAAAATTTGATTTGTAAACGGTAAATATGGAGTGGATTTTTAATTTATTTCTTTATCTTGTATACCATTCTTTATCCATCTTTCAGTTATCTATGTGATGATAATGTTCAACAGCATGATTTTTGCTAAATTGATTAAGAAACAAATACTCCCAAACAAACATTTACCCCCTAACTAAACGCTCTAGACAGTGATGACCATCACTGAAATAGAAAATCAGTGAAATTGTATAATAACATGATGAATATTCATGAAAAATAATGGATTGAGCAAGATAAGACTACAAAGTCATTTACATGCAACAATGTTTGTAAAGCTTTGTGGTTCACTTCCTTACTGCAAACAGATGATAAACTGAAGAGAATGTCTTGTAAAGTTTGGGTGCAAGTTCATGAACTTGTTATGCCTGACTTTGAAGTCAAAATTTATCATTTATTGATTATTGATAATTTTACACACTAAGATTCTTGGCAATGTGGTGACAGTGAATGTTTCACAGTCTGTTTTTACTTGACTTGGCAAAGTTGTGAATCATGGCTCTGTACCAAACCTGTGTATCTGTAAAGTAAACAAGATTATTAAACTGTCTCACTCTGTAAGAGCACCTCAGTGATCAGTATCCAAGAGAGCCATGGATGTTCTAAATCTAATGGGTGGCAGAACACAGATAGTTATTGTCAAGTTGATTGTGATTGCATGTACATGTAACAAATACACAGCATACGTATGTTGAGGGTGTATATGTCAAAACATACCAACAATGGTACATGTATAGAGGATTAGTGTCTGTTTATCTCTCTCTTTGTTTGTTACAGAGCTACAAAATATGTAGGGAATTTTCATTTCATGCCGTATGTTAGCATTTTCTTATTACAACTGTTAGAATGTCAACATTTCTTAACATTTCTTTGTGATTTACGCAGGACTCGCTGCATAAATATGCTGAAATGATATTTGTAATTAAATGAACATTTCATTTGTGTTTATATTGTAGCTCCTCATCTCAGCAGATTTTGCAGATGAAATGTCCAACGACCTTGAATGCCTCCCATCAAGAGAAAGTGTGAGTATTTTCAGCAAATTTGCCCTTGAAGTGAGAAAGAAGTTAAAAGATATCTGAGAAGTTTTAAAATCTCTAAACGTTCAGCCCACACCTTGTCTAGTCAAGCATCAACCCATTCAAATTTTACAGAGTAAATGTAATTTGTCATCATATTCATTGTGACAATGATTAGGGCAGAGATAGTAAAGCAGTTGAATGATTCTCTTTGCTTTTCCACTCAATGGCAAATTAGATCCATTGTATCAACAAAGTCAAAGTAGAAACACGGAGTGATTTTTCAGTATCCAGTCAATTGTAAAAGATGGTTTTAATGCTAGGCCTGTCCAGAGTCGGGGGATAATATACAGTCTTACCTGGGTTACTGGTCGTCACTTTGTGGGATCTCTCTATTATTCGTACAAGAACTGTCTCTGCGTTTCCGGTGCAGAACTGTACTAACAGTACAAAGCAAAGTCTGGACATATATGTCAATGAGTATGATACCATGTATGTCTTTACCAACCCAAATACCAGTGCTAGAAAGAAACGGACTAAGAGGATGCTGTATTTCCACTCATATGCCATGTTATTTCCACATTATTTGAATAATGAAACACACAAACATAATTTCAATTAGCATAGTGAATTGTGAATTAAGAATGCCCAATATATACCCGAAACAACTTGCTTAAAAGTGTCGTGCTTGAGCATGTCTTGCTTCTCCAACAATACTACTTATCGGGATGTCCCCAGTCCCAACATGGCCTGATAACTGAGGTTGGACTGTATACCAAATGTTCCCACACATTTTAGTTGAATCATATCTATCAACTGGCTCTCTTGGTTGCAGCTGGACTTGCCCAAGGTGATGGACTGGGGGGAGAAGAAGCTGCAGCTGATCATCACTCCAGATGAGACGTGAGATTTGGGCGTGTCCCATTCAGGATGGCATCTCACTGCCCAGTGGATGGAGCTTATTTTTTCTCTCTTTACCCTTCATCTTCTACTCCTTTTTCTTCTCTTTCTGTCATTCTGGCACGTAATAAGTATTAGACTGAAATGAACTTCTCGTATTCCTGTCACAATCATTGTACTTAGATTTCAGAGTTGATATCGTAGTGCCTTTTTGATAACTCATTGGTTGTCTGATGAAGCATGGGGACTTGAATGTGCTTTGTAAGTTGCGGTAGCACTTATTGATGATAAGAGATTATAGAGTTTCGAAAGTGATAATATATATAAAAGCGATGACATCAGCAGTCAGTCAGGTGTAAAGGGCAAAAGCTGAGGTCCTGCTCCATGTATGCTTTTGCATGGCTGAATAACAAACTGCAGAGAAGCAGCGAAAGAGTTGTAAAAATTACTACAGTGGATCTGGTCCCAAGGATGATGCACTGCCATGCCTGTCTGTGTTGCTTCTGTTTCGTGTTGTGGCTTCTGTCACCAGTTGTAGAAGATGATCTTCTTGTTTGTAAGCTGCAGCTCTGTTTATATGCACTTTTACAAAAGCAAAGTATTAACCAGGATGGAGGGAACTTGGGGTGCAGTAATTGAATTCTACCTAATTTGGCAAATAACACTCTCTTGCTATGTCCTCTGTGCCATAAGATAGAGATCACTACTGCTGCATAGGCACCACAGTGTATGAGATAGGAGAATATCTGCTATCTGCATGGACCTAAAGAGGGAGCCCTTCAACATGTAATGTATTTATCTATTTGTTAGTTGTTGTCTTGCAAAGAGATGTGACTAAGCAAATGGACAAGTGGCACTCACGCATCATTGTCAATATGATGGGTAATCATATTACTTTACCAGCCTTGTGTGGGGATTTACAGACATGAGACACAACCCTTTGAAATCTTAGACTCTAATCTTGCTTTAGGTCTGGGTGTCTGCTCCCTTGAAGTGTACCTGCCTTTTAAAGTAACGAGTGGGTACCCACTGAGATGCAAATTTGTTTATATATATCCTCTCGCCGTTACATATTGTTCTTTATGCCCTTTGCATTGGCAAGTGGGATGAAAATGATGGCTTTGAGGCAGCCTGTAATTAAAAGAAAAGTCATAAGTTCTGGGGTAATTTTTATCTGCAGAAATTATCATTGTCCTCATTATATTGACAGCTCTGAATTTTACAATTTATCCTTTGTAGGATCAAGACTACTGGTAGATGAAACTGAATTTTTAAATCTGCAAAAAATCAGGACAAATCACAAAAATTTGCCAATTTGAGACATAAACAGTAATTTAGTCCTCCAAAATGTGTTACCAGTTGTAAGGATCCATTGCAAATTCAGCAATTAAGAGGCTTTTTAATATTTCTGCAACTGGAATGAAGGATTACATTTGAACATTAAAGGGTTCAGATACAAGAGAATGTGTTACTCTACCCTATGAAACACAAACAATGACAGATGAAATCATAAGACTAAGGTTCAGCACAAAACCACAGAATTTAACTGAGAAATGAAATAGAGAAGGCTGAACCATGTCTTTTCTATTCTGAACATTAACAGGTATGTTTGTTGAAATGAAAAAGTGAAATTACTATCCTCTTTGTTTATTTAATTTCATTATTAGTCACCTACTTTTCTTAAGCTAGAATTTGTTTAATGCATGTGGTTTTATGTGGATATGTAAGAAGAGAAATGTTTAAAGAAAGTAATTTTAGTTATTTGAGATGAAATATTGATTCTTCAATTCACTTATTATCACTGCCAATATGTCATTTTCCATTGATCTGTTATAATGTATAATTTGCCGAGTCGCCAGCAGTCAAACTAGTGCATAATGGCTACTATAGGGAGATTAGAAAAGAGTGGCCTTTATGAACAGGTGATGTGTGTAGCAAATGTCACTTACATTTCTCCTGTACATGTATATATGCCTGAGGTTTAAACAACTGTTTAATCATGTTGTAGATTTCTTTTCTTTCCAATAGGTACCCATATGTCCTATATTATATTCCTTTCATCCTAATTGAAACCTTTGTTGACCTAAAAAAGCAGGCCATTGTGTACAATACAGAAAATCTTGCAGAAGAAGTAGTAACTGGGTACAATGACAGATTACTGTATATGCCGAATATTTCACGAGGTTTTTATTTGCACGAATTTTGCGAGTTAGGTGCTATTCATGAAATTAAAGACACGCGAAAATATTTACTCTCATCCTGATGTAAATGTGATGTATGCGTGTACTCTTCTCCGTTCAGTACAGGACTCATCATGAATCACGATCGCGAATTTAACCACTCGCAAAATCGTCGGGAATTCCCGATTCGCGAATATTTAGACTCGCGAAATATATGGCGTGTAACTGAAATAAGCCAGTTCGGGGTTCCACTCTGAGCATGAGCAGAAAAAGGTCATTTGTACCAGCAGAGCATGTTGGTTTTTAAATTCACTGAGATAAGCATCTGTGATGCAATGATTATTCAAGTAACCCTTGTATTAAAGTGGTGCTTGCCATCACATCCACCTGGCAGCAAAAGCAGTATTTGGCAATATCAATAGAAGAAGATTGTCATTACATTCAATGCAAAATAAATGGATGTTTTCTGAAGTGTCAGTGATTGATGGATCATTCTGATCACCTGGTCTACGCGAGTACATTCTTTGTTTGAACATGACTGATGAATTCCATGAATAATTGTTACGTTAGGCAAGCTAATGCATTCTGTTGCTTGAAGACTAGTGGAGTGCCTAATCAACTGAGAAAGAAGAAAGGTCATTTGTACCCATCTGTACATATGCTAACCCCGAACTGGCTTATTGGAGATTGTGGTCACTGGTGACCATGAAGTACAGAGAAGCTACATTATAATGAGGTCCTAAAAACTGACAATTGCCAAGTACCTTGTTATATCAGGTTACTCCCTGCTAGTATATCAGGGTGCGGAAATGAAGAATTATAAAGAGCTGAAGCCTGCAAACTCAACTCAGTATAAGAGGGCTTTGTTATATCTTAACCTTTTAGAGCAAGGTTCCACTGCATTAACACTGGGAGAGAATTCAATAGCCACTTCCCACATGAGAGAGGTGATTGATATACACAAGATCTTTGCCGTATCACTTTTCTTCATGGGACTTTATAGCAGCCCCGTGAAGCAGTTGGCTTTGTATACAGGTGGCTGCTAGGTTTTTGACTCTGCTTGATATCCAGTGTTTTCGCATTGATGGATATTGCTTAAAGTAAGCATTGTGGTAAATATTTGATGTTCTGAGAAAATAGTTCAGTTAGATTCTTCCCATGATTACTCGGCCATGTAGCGCAAGAGACATGCTAGAATTGCAACATTCGATTGATATGCAAATATCTATCACAGGGAGGTCCAGTCAGCTTTTGGGACTTCTAGTCGTTGCTATAGTAACTAGAATTTATGTAAATTACAAAGTGAATATCCAGTGTTATAAGACCTGGGCCCTGTCTTATGAGGAGTTATAATTGATTATATAGTGGATTTCTTTCATAAGTCTTTGGCAGCCTGTGTGTTAAGGAAATTTATAATTGATGATTATATCTTTTGATAAAAGGGGGCCCAGGGAATAAGGGATTTGTAAACATACATTTCTGCATATTTTATTTTCATTGATTGTAGCTCTTGTGAAGACTTCATTTAGTCATTTTCTACATCAAATATTATGTGATGAATTTATGTAGATTTCTGCGTATCGTCTTGTGTCCTGTGACAGCAAGACAACAATCTTGACTACTATGTGATGAGATTTAGTATTGGTCCGAATCAGTCTTGGGGAAAACTTGGGGGGGGGGGCAGAAAGAAAATTATGTGTTCAATTTTTGTTGTAATTTTATTTCCGCAATAATTCTGAAAGCAGTACCACCTGTATTCTTTATTAGAAGCTGGGTTTATGCAAGTGATCACTGGTGGAATTGAATTTAATTAATAAGAATAATATTCTAATGATTAAGTAGAACAAATGACGAAATTGTAGTCTTACGATTCATGTGCTCTGCCATTTTCACATCATTTAGCAGGTGAAAAACATTGAGCAGGAAAAGAAAATCAGTGCTTCCGTTCTTCAAACACCTTGATACAGTGTAGATGCCGCTGAGATTGTAGAGTCTTCCAGTATGCTTGTTATCCGTCCTGCATTCTTAAACTCTGAGTTCAGGCGATGGTATATGATATGTTTCTTTGTTTTGATATGTTCTATTACGACAGGGCAGGGATGAGATACATTTAGGTTTAGTAGCATTAACAGTTTTTGAAATCACATTATCTCCTTGACAGACTGAAAAGATCAGCCTCTTTGAAGTGTAACATTATGTTTTTCCTTCTTCTTATCATTATTTTTCCTTTGCCTCATGGATGTTGAATGTCTTCTCTTTTTTTAGCAGATTGAGGAAATTTTTTGTGATTTAACAAGATTTTTATTTCCTTCTTTAGTGAGAAATGTTTTTGTTTCATTTTTTTGTTGCCATCTGTTAGAGAACAGATGAATGTCATTATCTAGGTATAAGATAAATTATTCAGTCTTTTCTTGTACATGGCATGATGCTTGATAGACAGAAAAATCTGTCTGTCCAGAGGAGTTTTTATAATTTTTTTTTACTTTAATGGTGGGATTCCGTGAAGCCAGACGTAGACTCCACGGAACATATCCCCGCGGACAAGATACAGACCGATCTTTCTATCAAAATGCTTTGGGGCAATAATGCAGCGAGTGGACAATGATTGAGTGCAGATTACTTTAAAAAGAATCATGTCTGTCAACAAGTAATGCTGTCAAGATGAGCCAATAAGAGTGTAAGTCATCCTTGTCCACCAATGATTATAAAATGGGATGGGATGGCGTCGGATGGGATGGATATGCTAGCATTTGAGGTGACATCTTTTTTATTTTTCGTTTGCTACTGTTGTGCTTAACACTGCATTTGGTGCAGTTGGTCATGGCTTTTGAGTGGTATGCTGTTTAGTATGACATTCTGATTGTTTTACAGTCTGTATTTTACAAATTCAATTAGATACATGCAGTTGAGCTTGTAGTCTTAACTTATTACTTGTTTTCTACTTTTGTATGTTGATGTGTCATGTGTTATGCCCAAATATTGAGACAAATATTTTTTTCCATTTAGACATTTTCTTTATCTACATAATATGTTCTTTTTGTGCTATATGTTTATGATATCTTAGCTACAATTGTATTTGTGATGACTTGTAACATACAAATGTGTGGTATGTTCAATGCTCTGACCTTGTTGTGAATACTGTTCCGAGTATGATCGTTACTTTCAGATGACATTTCATTTAAATATGTTCACTTTAATTATTGTTTGGACTGCCCATATGTGTTTTTATTTTGTGTTCCTTTATAAAAGAGACATAAAATTTAAGATACAGTGCCAGCATTCAGTCAAATGAAAATTAATGTGTTGGCTTATACTTGGCACAATTCACCATTGAAGTAATATTCTACGTATGCATGGTTTGAAGATTTGTGTCCAATTTGTTTTATGCTCACTCTACCCAGGTATGTTTACTGCATGTATAGCGCTAATACATAGGTGTATTTAGTCTATTCACATTTGCACTGAAAAGAAAAAAAAAATAGAATTTTTAATTGTATTGCGCTAATTTGGTGCTATTTCCTTCACTCATTGTAGGCTCATGGTCAGTTTATTGATGAAGTGGTGACCAGTCAGAGCAAGAAGGATGTTAGGTTGTCTTCTTGGAGTCCTTCTCGTTCTAACTTCTCATTAAAGATGTCACAAAGATTTTGAAATTTTAATAACAGGACATGCTTGTATAGTTGCTCTCATACAGTCATGGACATTTCTTTGTAATACAGTGAATGATAGGAGAATGATTCCTAGCACATTTTATGAATAAACTTTGTAGTAATTACAGACATTGTGCTTGTTCTTGTGATTATTCAGTAAACTGGTGTGTTTACTATTGTTTTACATTCTCTTTTCTTCTGTGATGTTGGTGATGTGTCCTTTTGTTTACATTTTTTTTTTTTTTTTTTTTTTTTGGGGGGGGGGTTTCATCAGTATCATCCTTGTCATAATTTTATCATTACCTCCTCCTGAGCCATACTATACAGTATGGGAAAATGCTCATTTGAGAGATGCTGTGGAATTACATTACAGTAACATTTATGGATATTTTGTGATATATTTCACAAATGTATGCACTTACATGTCTGCTCAGCTAACGATGTCACACACACACACACACACTTACACACACACACGCACACACTCACACACACACAAACACACACACACACACACACACACACACACACACACACACAAATCGTTGTAGCTCCATGTCTGAAGCACACATGTTCAAACTCGCATGCACAAACACACTGGCAGAGAAGAATTTTTTGATTGACTTCCCTCTGCCCTCATATATATTTGATATAAAGGTAACCGTACTATTTATTATATGCAAATTAGTCTTTCTCCTTTGTTCTAAGCCTTATTGTGGCCGCACCCAAATCAAGCATCGCATCGCATCATGACAGTCTCCGTTATCTATTCCTCTACTTTTAGTTATGCGTGATGAAGAGCACCTGTTGATTCGCTATAACAGTACTCGTGGGAACGAAAACAATGATCTAATAGTACGGAGTAAAGGCGTTTTGCGTCATTTTATCTCACGTGCACTTTTTTTTTTGGGGGGGGGGATGGGCTCATATTTTCACTAGTCGGAGAAAAGGTGCAGAAACGAAATGGGATGACAGTAAAGTTCATCGGAATTTTCCAAATGAGTTTCAATATCCATCCCAGCCGAACCTTCGATCGTGATTTCCTGTAATATTTATCTCGCCATCAGTTTTTACCGAATTTGGTCAGGAAACACCTGTTGCAGTGGTGTCTATCCCCGCATCGATCATCACAAACTTTTCAACTCGTCAAGGGCAGCAAAAATGGTTGTTAGCCGCAATAAGCGTCATAATCGGTTATCAGACTCGTCAGAGTAGGTTATTAAATTGAGCGCTGATTTTGATTCTTATGGCTATGACGTACATCCAGATGGAAATACTTTTTTTTTTTAATCTCCCCGCGATTAAATCTATTTATGATTGATCCTTGCAGAGAGGCAGTGCAAAGTTTTATTGAGAGAGGTGTTTAGAAATTTGTTGACGGAAGTATCGATATGATCGACGGGCCAAGGCATGCAATAAACGGAAAGTTCAAGAGTTCTATTATATTCGAATATTGCATTGCACCCACCATCTTCGTGGAATCGCAGCAATACTGAACGACTTTGATTACACTGGCACATGTAAAGACATAATATTATGTATTTATTTTACTGGCTGTCTTCAAAAATTTCTTCATTTTTTAATTACTGGGAAAAACACCAAGTTGCAAAGTCAGTGTAAATACATGTATTAACGAAACGGATGTACGACGTACACGCTTATATCGGACAAAACGGGATATGAATAGATAGCGACGTACGAAGGAAATAGTAAAAACTACGAAGGACGCATCCTGTGCTCTTCTGTGACGCGAAGATCCAGCCTTCCCCTTCCCGAACCCGTGCTGGAGGGATAGAACAACACGCATGACCTTGAAACGGAAAACAATCTAACAGTGAATCGATTCAAATATCGAACTTTCTTTATCACTGTTCTAGATTACTCGCATCAAAATGCATAAAACGTCTCAAGTGTGTACAAAACTTCACTGCTACATGGCTGATGATGAGGCAGTAATTTATCTGAAGATAATTCTCGTGTTTGTTGTCGGTTTCCTGTCTAAAAGAATGCCCTATATCCGGGGCCCTGTATACCTCGGGGTTCCATAAGCATAGATTAATATTCGAATTGTTGTAGAGGAGTTCCAAAGACAGTAATGTCTTGTAAATGGCATCCGCTACTGAAATCTTATCCCCTCGTCATCGGCTATGTGATGCCTACCTGGGGTGTCTAGACAGGGGCGTAGACAGGGGTGTAGGCAGGGATGTATATTGCATTGAAAGGGGACGGGGTATAGGAAATGTGGTATTTAGGAATGTATAATCAACACCCCACCCCCCTTATATCAGCAAAAATTAACTTAATCTCACAACAAAAATAGAAATGAGCTGTGGAATCCTCAAAAATTGTGATAAGGATTACATCGACTATGATAACACTGAAAATATTACTCTGTATCACAACTTGCGATGACATTCGTTCCATATGTATACGTGTTACCATGGATTTTACTCATTTGGAGTGTATATTTACACTAACAATAACTAACAAAAATATGACTGGACTTCTGTGATATCTGACTACCATATCATGATGTGATTAATCGTTGTGATGTGTTATTAGATTGCTGTCGACTATTTTTTCCTTGTTGATATTGCAAAAGCTATCGTAGACTATCATAAGTATCATTATATCTATAGCTCTGAATGAAACATGACAAAACTATTCATCACTCTATTAATTGTTGTCTCATTAAGGCATAGTCATAGACTGTCATCCCTTACAGTAGATTTGTGATTTCAAGCCATAGATATAATTAAAGTATTAAATACATTATTATTTTCACAGGGGTAAACTCCTGTGAATATCGAATATTCTATAGAAGCATATTTTAGTAATCATGCGCTCTGTCGTCTAATTGACAGCCAGGTCTTCTGCTTACTGTATTATTTTTTTAAGAAAAAGAAATATATACATAATACCGATTTTTAAAAATCAAAAGCCGTGGTAAGATGGAATACGCATACATGCAATTAACTCAGTGTCACAAGAACTATTTCTTGAGAAAACTACATGGACCATAATTATTAATATCATATTCTCTAACGGCAGTAACAGTTGTTACTATAGGACAAGTGCACCGTCAGCTAATAGTTGATGATACCCAAAGAGATTAAATTGTTGTTTGTTTTATCCCCTTTTCATAAACGCTGTCAGATCTAATCTTCTGTTTAAATCCATTGCAGTAACCAATATTTTTTATACATAATTTGATGACTTCTATGGCGTCATGCTGACGATATTTGAACTCTTTTAAGGGTCGACCTCCTTGCTGTCAATGATGCAGCGGGACAGGGATTGATTCCCCGTTTCTATGGATCTGTCAGCGGTATCATGGGACGGCAGTCTTCCCAAGCTAGAGAGCACTGCCATAGAAACGGCACCCGTCGCGGCGCAGCTGGTCTCACATCCGCAGGCCACATCGAGCGTCGCTCCTTGATATTGATACGTCACCCCTGGCAACCGAATTATGATCACTGGCCAACGCGATGCGAGAGAGGGGGTGAAAACGGAGGAAAGAAAAGTCATGACTATAAAGAAGAACAAAAACATTGGCAGGGATTCATGCTGCGCAACTTTCAAGGGATATCATAAACTATTTTTCTCCGCCGTTCTGGAACGAGACACGTTGGTTTGAATGGACAAAAAGCTGTGACCTGACTGAGGGAAGCCACATGACTTCAATGAATACCTTTTCGATGCTGACGAAAGATGTTTGTATGTATCTTTAGGCGGATTGGGCCGTCTTTTCCTTTGTGAACTGACTGCGTTTTGTGAAAGGTGGTGAGATAGGCAGTAAGCGGACTGTATAGGGGGTAATTCGTAGATACAGTTCCTATTCATCGCGACAACCCCAAAACCCCAAAGCTTCTTCGTGAATCGCCTAGATTTCACTGCGTGACAAACATTTTGATCAACAGACAAGTCGCTACCATGCTACGTTCAAGAATTAAATTGGCTTCCACTGACTGGGAATACGTTATTCGTAACGACGGAGCAGCAAGTTTCCAGATTTGTGAACTCCCTGACTAATCGAAATGTGTATTTTCTCTACATGTGTACCGTTTAAAAGGATCTTTTTTTAAATATATACTAGTATCTCAAACTTTGTGGACGGACTGGACCTATTCATAGTCCCATTCGATGCGCCATGGAACATGGATTATATGATTGAACTGTGACAAGGATTTCCAGTATGCAGCTTTGGTGAGACTTTTATTGACAATGATATTACAGTAACAAAGGAAAGTACGAGAGAAGTACTCCGCTGGATCCAGTTTGTGTGATATTGCATATAACGAGAAATATTTCCGACAGTTTTACCTAACATGGACACAACATTGATTGCTTATTACTTGGCCTGCAGTTCCATCGGCGTAACTCATACCATCGGAACGGGAACGTGTGAAGGGAAGTCACGTATGCACCTTCTTCGCCTTCAAGAATCAATGTCCCTTGGTGTTCAGTTACAGCAATTTGACTAATATCTTTCATCCAACCTGAAGATGTTGCATGGAAGCGTTGTTTAAGTGTGTTCTTTAGATATCTTTCACTCCCGGATCATTCCCGATTGGGAGGATCACTGCCTGTCGATTTCAATCACACGACATTTTTGTGACAGGGATACATCTTGAATTCACAAGACTCAATAAAACATTATTACCTTGAAGTCAATAGAGAGTCTATTTATGAGACGTGAGGTCGTGACATTATGTGTTTTCTTGATTACACGCCGCCTAAAACAACTAGGACTACGATCTCCATAAATCAATACACTGTCAAGTGGTGAACTGTATCCCATTTGTAAAGTTCTGACTCTCAGAATTCTTTTAACACAAAAACTCCAACATCACCATGACGATGACGATGGCTAACTTGCAGGGTTCTCCGATGATGTCCTCATCGAGGAGGAGGATGGACTACTTTCCGCCCATCACGTTTCCGGCGACGATGTACCAGCGCCGAAAGAAAAAGTCCGCTCGAGAGCTCTACCATCTGTCCCCGCCAAACCACGACCTGATCCTACAGAACCCACCGGTGACGCCCTGGGATGAACCCCCGGAGTTCTTCCGAACGTTCATCGACACTCCCGACACCCTTCGGCGGGGTGCCGAGTTAAAAGCTACCTGGCCCTTTCTGCGACAGATCGGACCCAAATGCGTCTACCGAGGGCTGCTAAGGAGAACCAAGGAGGGCGAAGGTGACGCCTTTGACTACCGCAAGGACCCCAACTACAGAGCGAAGTCCAAGCACTCACACAGCAGAGGGAGTGGGAGAACTCGCTTCTTGGAACCAGAATGTATTGGCATTTCTCGTGGTTGTGCAAACTCACAAGAGAGTGCTATGTTTACGCCACCGTTCGCTCATTTTCAAATCGCAAGCGGTTTGAGGCGCAACATCGAATCGAGTCAGAGCAGAGAATTCTCTGAAAGTTTGAGGGCGGAACTGACGTCGGGGAAAGTGAATGCGCCTCCTCCCAGTGAAACTCGCAGCGCCAAATCAGATGACAGTTTGCCCGACACTCGTCATCCGTGCCCTACCCCTGTCGAGGGCACGAATCTGCCAGGGAACGATCTCTTAGCGAGCGGTTCAAAAGAGAGGTCGAATGGCAAACTCAGTAGGTCAGCTGCTCGAGCCAAATTCGTGCGATTCGAGGAATCCCCAATGCCGAGCAGGCTGTTCAGTTCAGATGTCGAAAGCCCTCAATCACAGGAAAAAATAAACATGTGCAAGTTGACGTGGCGCGATATCGTTCAAGCGCGCGTGACGAAAACGCGCCTTCCCGGCGACGAAGAGTCTCTACTACGCGCATCGGGAAACGCGGAATCCGCGGAGGAGATTGTAGGGAGCGAGCAGGTTGCATGGCGTTTACCGCGATCGACGACGACGATTACAGCGGCGGCAGCGGGACGCGGTCTTACGGTCAAAATGAAGAATGTTGATAAACGTTTGTCGACAGAGAATAGTGCACAGAACATATCGTCCTGGATTGATGATGTAAAGAGAGCACAAGGGTGCTCCATTTCGAGATAGTTGTTCTCTTACAGAGTGTGCTCACACCATGTTGTCAGTAAAAGTATTCACACCATGCCTAACCGCCAAAATCTCATTACCCTGAAATATGCATCAATCATGTCTTGTAATTTTGTTGAGCTTAAGACTTATAAAAAGTGTTGGCAATAATGTTGAAGACTGCTTTGAATACTCTTTAAAAAATGTAGAAAAAGTATTGAGCATTGTTTTGAAAACTATACACATTACCTTGTAATTACTGCATAATTGCTCGAAATATAGTAGATCCATCCGTTTGTAGTACACTGAGTAATTATGCTTTTGCCCTTCAATACTCCGTATGTTGCAGATACTAGTGATTATATCTCTCCTAGTTAGATTTCTTTTCATTTGTGGTAAATTGACAAGTCTCATCAGGAAGTTACAATCAACATAATATTCACTTTAAATATTTATACCTTACATTATTATCACTTCATTATTTCCAGGAAGCATCATGTTTTTCAAGGTTCTCCAATTAATTGTGTAGTCTGAGTTTTAGGTTGCCTCTTCGTAATTTACACTTCACCTTAACTATAAAAAGCATAATCAACTTATCATATTAAGATGACACAAACTTCGCATAAGCTCGTCTGAAACAGCAGATAACTAGTACTACATTGAATACAGATTTAAACAGTGGGAATTTAGAATCATGCGAGTCATAATTCGAAGTGAGCTTATGCATTTTGGAGGGTATAGGCCCTATATACATACGCAGCATACCAGTACTTTGATTAGATATACAATTCAATGTAGCTCCTAGAAGCTATACGTAAGTCTTTGTATGACACTTCCAAGTACAAAGCAGTTGCCACCAGATATTTAGGATTATACTGCAGTCACCATGGAATGGTCTACATAATACTGTATTAGTGACTGTCGAAAAGACTGTCTTGTTCTGTGGATAAAGTATGCTGCATGTATGACAACATGTTAAACCGAGACTGAGTTGGGGAAGATCCACCGTAGCAGATATAATGCATCATTATTTCAGCTGGGACACCAGTATGGTCCGAACCCTGATTATTATTTCCCATAGAGAATGTAAAGTTATCGCGATAACATGTCAACTTTCATTAATTCGTAATTTTTCCAAAGTGCCATATAATGTATGCCGGACAATGTCATTATTCCTTCGAGATTTGTCAATTACAAAGTTCTCTAATTATTCAGCTTCATACGATAGCACGCAAAGTATTAAAAAGGAAGATTTGAACTGTAGACCATTGCAATGAAAATGTAAATGCAACCATCTAGTGATCATACATTCTGACAAAACAAAAAGAAGAGGAGTACATTGCTCATTTGCGAAGATCTGACGAGAAAATCTTTACATGCTTTATTACAAAGGTCCTTTAGATAAACCCTGTAGTTCACTTAACTTTGAAACAAAAGCAAATATAAAATCTGGAATAATGGAAATACAGTCGTAAAATGGACTTTATGACAAGATTATATGAAAAGATTTAGACATATATTACTATTTGTGCCTCTGGATGGGTATATTATGTAAGACGCTCAGAACCAAAATACACAGTTACGAAACTAAAACTATCGGTACCTTCTGATTGGTTCAAAAACTCCATCCATAATTTCAACTCAGGTCTTAAGTATATTTCATGCATCATATAAATAAAACCCGAAGTTCGTTTGAGTTTGGGTTTTGTCTCCAGCACTTTTTGTACGTAAAGCGCGCAATTCGAATCAAAGATTTCAGGAGTGTCTTTTATAATCTTTCTCAACATGTAGAATTGCATTGGTATTTAATCTTTAACAATTCTAGAATGTAAAAAAAAAAAAAATATTGCGTGAATGCATCTTCTCATGAGGAAAACATGACATCATCACAAGTCTGTCAATGTATGATGATTACTTTGTTGGTAGATTTAGTAAAAGTTGTGCGTAAATTAATTTATTAATAAGTGTGGCATTAGTTACTTGCATGCAATATATAATCCTGTGGAAGAGATTTGTTGCTTCGATACATTTGTGTCAACAGACGAGGCACTTAGATTAGCAATGTGTGCGAGGTATGTAATGCTTCAGACGATAGCTAAATGTCTATCATATCAAAAATTATTATGAATTATTTGGTAACTGTTGACTTGGTTGTGTAGATGTGAATGATTGATTGTTAAGAAAGTAGTCACCATTTTGGACACTTTATGTTCTTGCCATTGCGTAACAATCGAGGATGTGACCCAGCGAATTGTATCATTAATGCCGTGTATATTTAAGGACACCAGTCTCTGACATTGATAGCAATAAATGTGTTCATTCTTTGCAAAGAATACCGGACTTTTGACTGTCTTGCGTGTTTTTGTTTTTGTTTTGTTTTGTTTTTATTTTTTTCACCGTTGATGCATGTCTGTTGTAATCTCGATGAACGGCTTGTGTCTCATTGTAACTTATCGGGCTTGAAAGAAGATTCTTTGATACACACACTCGCCCAAATATAATATAATGTAATGTATGTATATATATATATATATATATATATATATATATATATATATATATATATAATAGAAGAGTATAGACGGTGTTATACAGATGTGTATATATACAAATATAGTTATTATTCTTGGATGAAACGTGGGTATTATTGGCAGTCAAACTGTCGCTGATCGAAGGACATTTCGCTTGGGATGATTTTTGTTTTGTTCTTTTTTTGGCTTTATTTTGTTTGTTTTGTTTTGTTTTTGTTTTTGTTTTGTTTTTAGGTCTTTTCCAGTGCGCTAAGTGTCATGATCTTCACCCTTTTCTCTTCCCGGTACAATGTATATGGGTAGATAAATATGACAGATGTTGCGTTTGAAAGAAGTTTATGAGGATGGGAGAGTTACGTCCAGAATCGAGAGAAGAGGGGAGGGAATTATTCTGCATTAGATAGTCTATCATTATGTCTTGAAAAGATTTTACCTGATTGGTTCATTACAATGTAATCTCAGTGACTATTTCAAAATATCTCTAAACAAAATGATATAAAATGGGACTCCATTCCTCCCAGTCGAGACAAGTAAGTATATTCTTCATGCAGAACGGATCATTTTTTATATAAGTTTGGGTCTTATTGATGTGACATACGTTTGTGCCTACATCTTTTCTTCCCTGCAAGTTTACGCTGTATGCGTGTGTGTGTACCCTCTTATCCAATTATATCGGTGCTATAACACTGGTAGCAACGTGACCTATGGAATTATTGGTTGCACCGCGTGGGGTATAGGGAGGGTTACGCATATCCGTTCGCCGTACCCTTCGATGCATAATAGTCCTGCAGCTGGCTTCCGTACGTGCGCCAGACAAACGAATCGGGTCAACCCTGGTGTCAAACAATGTTGCCATGGGGGCGTGAAGCCACGGATCACGGAGCACCCCCTCCCACTTCCCCTCCCCAGCGACTGGTGCCTATAGAATTGGACGGCTGCTAAACTACAGCCCTTAGATTAGTCCTTTTGCAGATTTTATACTTCTTCCTCCATTACTGAGATATGATGCTCCCTCGTTCAGTCGTTTTGACTCTCTCGTTTCGACTTTCAGTGTTGATGAAACTATCTACCATTCTGTTATACTGATTTTCCTATTCTTTAGAATTAATGAGAATAATATGCTATGTAGCTGCACTTTAATCACGACAACGAACAATGACAAATCATGAAAGTGAAGAAAAAACAACAACAACAACAAGAACCCACTAGTACCGAATGTATTTCGGAACCACATACATGTATTTTCGTTTGTTGTCCACGAATTCATATAAAAAAAACAACAACACTGGTAATAAGTTGTGGATGATAGGGAACATTACTGTTATGTGTGGGCCTTGCTCAAGTCATTAAACAGCTTCAGAAAAAAAAATCAGAATAGAGCACAAGTAAACATGACGTCTCTGTTTACAGTAATCAATGATCTGGCACTGCGCCCTCAGCGACGTTCACCGCCGCGCTCTCCTGTCAGTAAGCCTTTTAAGTGGTCTTCTATGGATGATTTCACAATACACCATATATTGTTTCTTGGACGTGATTGTAGTCCTGAAAAGGACCTACTCAGTCTCGACTTTCAGTAAGCATTCGGTAAGCAGGCCCGGAACTAGATTTTTTTTTTTTTTTTTTTTTTATGGGACGGTTCAGAATGAGAAAAAGTGGACCTTTTTATTTTGTTTGTTTCTCCTGCCACTTCCGGGTTTTATCGGCTGACAAGCAACAAAAAAGACAAAAACAAAACAAAAACAAAAAAGGATTCAGCGCAATTTTCTGGTGCGCCACTTCAATCTCCTAACAAAGATGGTTTATTTACATTTTCATTTCTTTTTTTTTTTGTTATTTCTCTTATTTTTTTTTTTTTGTTCTGCTGGCAAACGGAGGGGGGGGGGGGGGGGTTTCGGGGGTTCTCCTGAGGAAGGTAAGAACATGTTTACCGAAACGTCCGGACTGAGTAGGTAATTTTCATGATCCACTCACATCCAAGAAATAATACATCGTGTACAGTGAAACCACCCATCACTCGCCCTTCTACCGCCATACAAACCTTCATAGAATATATGAGCCATCTATATCAATCTGCCTACTGTTCGCCCTGCCACTTATCTTTTGAATTAACGTGTGATGGATATATTGTGTTAGATACGAAATCATTGACACCTTTACAGTGTTAATTTCAAAGTTTTGTTTGTTCATGATAACAGATCAAACCCTGGGGCGTTAAGAACTTATGAGTCATCATTCTTGGTATTTATTGAAGGCTCACAGCGAGAGAGAGAGAGAGAGAGAGAGAGAGAGAGAAGGGGAGGAGATAAAAAGGAGATTAATAAATATACTACAGGTAGTACAGCTTCGACAAAGGCAGGCTCGATTTCAACTGCAAACGGGTTCATTACATATCTCTATAGTTATGTGCATGAAATAGAAACCTTATAATGCACTAACAGTCGCAATAAAATGTATATCAGGGCCTACTTCTTATCTTTCAGTGTAGGCTCTCTTAGACTTTTAAGAATGCATAATTCACACACTTAAAACATGATGATTTCTAGTTATATCTATACAATTTTAACGACGAGATAAAAGCTAGAGCTTATCAAGATACTTATTACCACTTATTTAAAAACACATAGACTTACAGAAAAAGTGCTTACACGTGAAAACAACAACTACAATGCACAAAACACAAATGGGTATAAAGTTTTTGCAGAAATTTCACTCTTACACAGACAAGAAATTTGTTGTTTTTAAATATCGACACATTCGGGAATGTTTCCGTTAAAAATGAATAACACAAAATGAACAACGTATTTCTTTTTTACGTACGTTTACAAGAACTCGTAGCAGTGTCTATTCTAATTTATAAAGACTTGTAGGCTTAGTTTGGCCAACGTTTTCTTATGAAATTAACATCTTTTTAAGTTAATTGAGTGTGAAAGTGACATAAATTATTGCAACTGATTGACAAATTGCCCTACATCGACGTAAATAAGCACTGAATTGATCAGTGTTTTAGTAGTAGCCATGATAAAAAATCATGGGCGTACATACTCGAGCAGGATTCGAACCTACGACCTCCTGATCACCGGACAGGCGTCATCTCAACTAGACCACCGAGCTTTCGCCCGACAGCAAGTGTTGGTTCTAATCCTTATAGCATGCAGCGGGTACTGCTTTTGTTATTCAAATTCATGAAAATTCTTCCGTCGAGGTGTTTTCATTGCAACTGATTGACAAATTGCCCTACATCGACGTAAATAAAACACCTCGACGGAAGAATTTTCATGAATTTGAATAACAAAAGCAGTACCCGCTGCATGCTATAAGGATTAGAACCAACACTTGCTGTCGGGCGAAAGCTCGGTGGTCTAGTTGAGATGACGCCTGTCCGGTGATCAGGAGGTCGTAGGTTCGAATCCTGCTCGAGTATGTACGCCCATGATTTTTTATCATGGCTACTACTAAAACACTGATCAATTCAGTGCTTATTTACGTCGATGTAGGGCAATTTGTCAATCAGTTGCAATGAAAACACCTCGACGGAAGAATTTTCATGAATTTGAATGACATAAATTATTATTATCATATTTAGGAACCAAGACTATATTATGAGCATCAATTATAATGCGCACGAGGTTTAGAGGTATATATTTGTATTTTGTATGGTAGACAAAGCGGTCCAGTTTGTTTTCATAATTTATTTTTTTCAAAGTTATGCATTCAATATGTCAAATACTTCTTTAGCCCAAATGTCAGAAGTGAACGCCACAAATCACCTCTTTGTAGTACCAGTAAATAAGCGAATATTTCCCCCCCCCGCAAAAAAAAAAAAAAAAAAAAAAAAAATGAGGGCGTCTTTATGGTAATTTATAAGTTAGATCGTGTCTCCCCTTCGTCAATATTTTCTCCGTCCACATAATCATTATTTTCTATTTCCCTCTTCTTTTCGCACTACACTGAAATTCCATCTAGCATAACCACGTCTAAGTCAATCCACTACCCATCATCCCGTAATTCACTTTCACCTTCAATGTTACCTCCTGTAATAACTGCAACATAATCATACGTAATTTTATGTCTGTTCTCCTTCTTTCCAGTCGTGAGCAACTTATTCATTCTCATCGCCTTTCGTCATCTCCTGCCATTTCGTCATCCCTCACCTCCCGTTGTTTCATTATAGCCTCATCCAATTCTCCCCCATTTCGCTACTCACCCCGTGAACCCTTTCGTAAACCTCACTCTTTTTGTTTCTTACTGTGTTTCCATTTAATCTTAAACCCTCAGCTTCTTTTCTGTATACCAGTAATTCTTCCTTTGTTCTCAGTCGTTACCTCTCCTTACTTTTCCCCCTGCCATTAAACTTTTCTCCTAACCCTTCTCTCTCTCTCTCTCTCCCGTATTTCAGCCTTCTCTCCCAATCACCTCTTCCTTCTACACCCCATTCACTCCCCCAGTCTACTCCAACCATTTACTCTTGCTTGGTGTAAACTCCACAGCCCCGTTCTATCCGCCTTTTTGCACTTTCTCCCATCACCCTTCGTTCTCTAGCCTTAACTTACACCTCTCCTCCTCCTCCTCCTCCTCCTCCTCCTCCTCCTCCTCCCCTTCTCCTCCTCCTCCTCATCCTCCCAGTCGGCTACCCATTCTAACCAACCCTCTCTTCTCCCGTCTCGTTTATCTCATCCTTCTCCTCTCTCATCTCGTCTATCATATACCAATTCTTTATAACCCTCTTATTCCGTTCCGCCCCACGGCCCCTTTTCTCACCAACCCTTCTCCCCCTCATTAATCTTTCGACACTTTCTTCTCCTTCACGCTCAACAGCGATGCCGCCCTCTCACAATCTTTTGGTCTAATGAATCACAAAATATATCTTTGTATATAATCTATGATTTTTACTTTTCTCTTTATAATTTTACTTTTACCAACTCTTTTTCTTCGTCTAGCTCTTCTTTTTCCCTTCTTTCCTTTCTTTCTGTTTGTCTGTCTGGTTCTTCTGATCAATGTCCAACACACTCTTAGCCATTAATGCTCCATCCTCTAACTTCCAATTTGCCCGGGATTAAAGGACAAATCTTCCATTGCCGTGAATCTAATTACCTTCCTATTCCCCACACTCTTTTTATGAACCCGTTTCTCCCGAGATTTTGATGAACTCATAGACTTAACATGACCCATTCGGCTCCAGTAGGCAAAAGGTTAATCCTTCAATGTGTCGCATTTTCTCGAAACATTTGGAGAAAGCCCGCGAAAAGAGAAAATACATTCTTCGCGGAGCGTCGGGTTTGTTCAGACGACCTGCCCGTCAATCAGCACTATTTCAATGCAAACCTGCCTTCATGCACTCGACAAAACTGAAATGAAGCGAGCTGTATTCATCGATCCATTAGCCTCTTGTCAGCTGAATGAAGAGCAAATAGATAAATCCACCATGCAACAGTGTGGGATATTTCGTGACTATTTGCCCTCGGTGGTCGTAACACCAGAGCAAGAGAGAGAGTGTGTGCGTTTGTGTGCGTGTGAGAGAGGGAGAGAATTATTAGAATCATGGAGAGATAGAGAGAAGGTTAGGTTAAGAGATCGGATGAGGCTGGGAGACATGGTTCAATGTTTCGTGTGAAGATTGAGAAGCACCAACGTACTTGCTAGAATATGATGTCATAATTCAGTCGGTCATCACATGGACGACATAGAGACAGCGAGAAAAAGAAAGGACGGTGATATACTCTTATCTTCGAGAGGGAAGAGATGTGTGTCTTAATGAAGAAATTAAGAGACAGAGAAGGAATACAGAGAGATCACAGACAAACAAATAGATGAAAAGATATATATATATATATATAGATAGATAGATAGATAGATAGATAGATAGATAGATAGATAGACGGATAGATAGATAGATCGATAGATAGATAGATAGATAGATAGATAGATAGATAGAATGAAGAGAGAGAGAGAGAGAGAGAGAGAGAGGGGGGGGGGGAGAGGGAGAAGGGATATACCAAACTTTGTCATGATCAGTGAATATGTAAAATACTTAGAAATCTTGTGGGTAAGGTGATGTAGACATTAAAAAATCGCAGAAGCATTATGGCTTACCGACCTATTATAGTTACTTCAACTTTATACGCATTCACATAACTTGCTAATCTGCTTTCTTATTAAAATCTTAGTTATACATAATGCCGTGTCCTCGTCTCTCAATTCTCAATGTCAAAGGAATAAGGGAACAGATAGATTGAGGTCAATATCCAGTTTGTTGGCACATCTGATGCTACTTATATCGATAAAAATGCGTTTGTGTCTCTTCAATGTGTTTTTTTTTTCCTTCTCTTCATTCTACACCATAATCATTTCCTTTTATCAGCAAACAATCTGCAGCTTAATATCAGGTAGAAAGTCCAAGAACAATCTGATGTTCTTTTATTCGTGACAACATTCAACGCAACACACTGAACTTTGCATGTTCCTGGTGGAGTAGCAGCGTCCATGCAACGAGGTGTCAAAACACAGTGTGATTCGCGTTGATCATGATTTACTATCTTTGAAAAGTAAATAAAGGCAAAGGCGCCTCGAGGAGACTACGAGATATCACACAAGTCATCTTAGTTTTATTACAAACAAAAAGACAACAGCTATCCACCACTTACTCGTATAAGATAACTGTCCTTATCTCGCCGGGGGTTCCCCTTTAGAGGACCTTTTCCTGTCCCCAAGATTTGCAATCACCTGAAATTTTATTCAACTACTATTGTAGATGACTATCATGAAAGAGCTTCCTTTAAATTGTTATTATTATCATCATAAGTATTGTCATTATATTCATTATTGTTATTATCATCATTATCATAATTTTCAGATTAACATTACTATTGTTATTATCCTTATCAGTATCATCACCATTATTATTATAATCATCGTTATATTTTGCATCGCCACAAGAAAATCAAATAAAAGGACACTTTAGCCGCGGTCACTCTGGCAAAAGATCGGAAAGTTTAAGATCGCGATCTTCAAGATCTCGAAGTTTTGCCAGTGTGACGAAGCCTGGTGTGTCATTTACAGTACAACTGTATTTTAATGCGTAATACAAAGTGTATCAGGCTATTAAGGCGTACCATGACTAACTGCATTGTGTGGTTATGAGTTTCAAAAGTATAGTGTATAATATTATTCATGGACTGTGAGTGCATCCACCTCGCGGAGAATGAGATCCAACATTGCACGATGTGCTAAAAAGGATCAGTGAAGCTGTCTGTATCATACGCATAGCTAGCAACAAGGGCCGCATGCCAACCAGCTTTCTGACATATTTCCGACAAAGTTATTGCCCAAGCGATATCCAATTGAGATCCAAAAAACAAACAAACAAACAAACAAACAAAAAACAAATCAAATCAAATCAAAATGACTGCTTTGATGCGATGTGAGAACTGTTAGTGTTGTGTTGATGAATGTGAACTTTGCTGAGGCCTTGCTAATGGACCGGTCAGTGATGTCCTTACAACGAGCCACACAACCAACTTATGGTTATCAAGAAGTTGCTATCATAACAGAAATGGCAACGACAGAAGTAGGAAAGCTGATGGTGACAGCAATAACGATGTTGTTGTTGTTGTTGTTGTTCATTTTCCATCTGTGAAGATGGCTGGATAGCCCATATTCAGCTACACTAAGCTGGTCTTCCATGGGGTCCAGTTGGATGTGGGGTGGGACCACTTCACCGGGTTAGACACCCTGATCTTTGCGATGAATGAATGAAGCGGGATCTTTTACGTGCATGAGCTGTGACTCTCTCATACACGGGACCTCCATTTTATGTCCTATCCGAGGGACAGAGTGTTTTGCCTCTTGCTAGAGGGGAAGGTATGTTTACACACAACATTGCTCAGTCCAGACTCGGGTTCGAACCCGGGCCGCGTGATCGTGAGGCAGACGCGCTACCGACTGAGCCAACTCACCAATTAATTCTAATTTGTGCAAGACTACAGTATTGATGATACAGATAATAAGAACAACAACAGCAGCAGCAACATGAACAAGAACAACAGAGATAATGATAACATCAGTAGTAATGATAATGACGTCATTGATGATTATAATAATAATGATGATAAATGTGATGATAGCACTATGAATGATGTCATACCAGGAATGATGATAATAACTTTTACTGTAACAATTGTCATAATCATTATTGTCAGCTATTGTATGTATAAATGCAACGATTGTTAGAAAAAAAAAAACAGTACCGTCCAAAAACGTGATCCTTGTTATCGCCATTAACTCCTCTCGAAAAAGAGTGACTACAAAGTAAGTCTTAAAGTAGATATAGACACGGTGAACCCAATACATCTCATGGTCATCAATATTGACCATCCGGACACCGTCCACTCAATTGTCCTTTTGGGAACTCCTTCCATGTGAGTGATAATTGACTCTGTATTGACCAGGATCTTCGTCCCCTCATCTGACCGCCATCTTAAACAAACATGGCGCTCTAACGTGTAACGAAACTTGTTTGCTCGCTCATTACGCCAGGGGTCTTCTTTTCTCCATTCCAAGACGGCAACATTTGCAAGTCGTCCTCTAGAGAGAGAGAAAGAGGGGGAGAGGGAGGGGGGGGGGGGTAGGGGAATCGGGATTGCTGGACGCCAAACGCGATGCTAACTCCATAAGAATACAAAGAGTCTGTAGAACAAACAAGGAGATACACACATTTACGTTTTATTATCTGCACATCCGATGATTAGCTCGCTTGCTCTCTAGTGCCTCCTAAAGGTAAATACAAGCTGGATATATGCCTTGAACGAAGTATGTACAGATCCGAAGTCAGTAATATTCCGAGGAACACCTGAGTAAAGCTGAACAACCCCCCATGCTGGGCAGCGGATTAACTTCTCGTGATTTTTATTATGATGTCGTTCAGCTCTTATTCGCATTTAAGCAGAAGCGTTGATAGTTAAAGGATACCAGGGCTGCTAAACAAAATTATTTCGAACATCATTGCTGGAACGTTAAAAACCCACCGGAGAGAAATCGGAAAACGATATATGTACATCAGCAGTGAGAGGGAGGATGAGGAGTACAAGATTAAGATTGGACTGGTCACAAATTATGCCGACGAGACCTTAAGAAGAATGGTTAACAGAGCTGCTGATGCGTCACATTTTTAATCATTGTCTATGTGAACGAGTGATGAGAACTAAAGTAAGAGCAAAGCTGTCCGAACTACACCGCGACACTTCAGTTGGCTCCCTTTATCATTAGTATTATTAGCTGGTAGTGTTCATCGTTTCCTGCGTTATCAAATCTAGGACGTGTTTAGGTGAATTTATACCCATTTAAAGTCTGCTCATGGTGATGCGATCAGTTGTCAAGATTATCCCAATCTATGGTGGAAAACCTACAGACGACCTGGTCCTCTCATTTCAACGAATCACCGGCTTGTGTTATCGATAATCGTGTTTACGCAGTACCGATTCAGCGTCGATCGATGGCTGGGATCTTATCCTAACGATTAACTGGGTAAATATCACCTTGGAGGAAAACCAAAATCATTCAGTTATTGATGCTAATGTTCAAGACTTCATAAGTCCAAGGTTCATCCCGGAGGAAGGGGTGAATGGTAACAATTGTTAGAAGTGTTGACTCAGCTTTGAGATTTCACGTCCGTCTGCATCACTTCATCACTCTGGAACATTATTGCGCGGCAGATGTGTTTGGAACGACAGGAAATTTCATCTCACCTTCGTTGAACTTGATGTGTATGGATTCTTACTTAACAACAGTCTGTCGGAGAAAACACAAATCAAGAGGTCGTCGAGTGCGGTAATTGGAACTTTGCTTTGATTACACTGAAAATTGGCGTCTCCATTAACCTTCTGTTGTCTGGACAAAAGCACAATTAATATCTTTCTTTGTGGCTGAGATACTAGTATTGCATCGAGTACTAGTATTGAGAATCTTCACGTCGACGAGCACAGCTTTGCGTGAATTTGAAAAGAAATGGAAGTCTACAGATAAGATATCTCCTTCCAGTTTTCTTTTCGCAATCTCAATCTGCACTTCAGTCTTTCTCAACATACTAACATGCCGACTGATTATTGTTTGAAGAAATAACAAAAATTCAGTATCAATGCATGTTCCGAAGAAAATGCCGTTTAATGATACTTGCAGATATTATGTGGGCTCTAGAACAGAAAGACGTGTCAGGTTGACGTCACTTTTCAATATAGCATGGCTGTTTCATTAGCGTGGGCTGCGGACTTAGCGGAAATTCGACAAGAGGAGAAACCTATTGAATTGTCGTTTATTACTTTTGACCCTTCGCGCCTCGGAGGTGGGAGCGTCTGTTTCGCGCCGCATCCCACACTCAGGCTGCCTCCCATCACCATGGCGACGGGGGAGAGAGGAAGCACGCCATCGCCGCGACGTGTTTCGGTCGTCTGCGGAACCAGTGTTTTCAGTCAGAAGTATCAGAATTATCGGCATTTATCGATGTCGGAAGCCGTGAACAACGAAGAGAACAGTGCGACGACTGATGATGATCCGAGGACACCTGAACCCGGAGGTAATGAAATTAATAACAATGGTCGAACCATCAACGGAGATAAACGAATGCCATCACTATCTCATCGGGATAGTATCAAACGCAGAGTCAGTTTTGCCGCAGAGACTGACTCAAGTGTGTTCTCTCCTCAGCTTAGTGATGTCCAGCATTACTCACCCGATTCTCCGCGTCGTCATCGCATCGCGTCATTGCCGACTGATATATCAGTAGTTAATCAACGAAAATCGTTCCCGAGCTCGCTGCTCAGCTTATCGGGGGAGAGTGATATGGCGAAGAGTAGTAACGCTATGTCTCGCCGCCGTCAGACCTCAGCCGGACCCGACTCCAGCGGGGGAAGAAGCCTCCTGCCGGCTGCTCGCCGACAATCTGCCGTCGGCACTATACTCCCTCCGACCAGCGCTCAATCCGGCGAAGAAAATATCGGATCTCGGATGAGAAATGGACTCTGCAAATCCGCACCGCCGCTTCTTAATCCCGCACCGCATCGTCACGACCAGGAGAACTCGAGGCCGACTCACAAAACGTTCAACTATGTGTACAACGATGAGCAGAAACGCAGTGAAATGATTGAGAAGCCCATCATCGGCGGCATACTCACGGGCGACGAGGAGGTGGACGAGGTGGTGGACGTGCTCTCCGATTCTTTTCCAGTCTTTAGTGATGACGACGAAGATGTCGTTGACGAGGGCAACTTCCTTGCACCGATTACGGAACGGGCGTTGAGCACGACGGGCGAGGAGTCGACGCACGATCGAGGGCTGCGGATTCTGCGGTGGATCATGGACGAGCAGGAGCGGCCGGCAAGCCAGGGAGCTCGGATACAGGCAGCCGCTGGAAGTCATTCTACCGCAAGAAGCAAATTAGAGAGTGCCGATCATGTTGCCCAGACGCAGGAACGAAAACTTAAACGATCGAGCTCGAGAAATAAACTTCTTGGCAAAACGTGAGGTTGATCTGGTTTCATGCCTTCATGTGCCTCTGGAATTGCCAGTTTGAGGATCACTGTATTCAAACAAGTGCTGGAAGACCTACACAGATTTGATGTCCAGTGATGTCCGTGAGTTCTGTCGAAGCCATATCACCGTGAATATGGTGGATGAGTGGATATAGACAATACTTTTTAGGACCTCAGAGATCGTTTTCACTATGATGGTGACAGATGAAACAAAACAGGTATTATTTAATGTATGCGACCTGGTTTTGGCACAATGGTATGAAATGAAGCCAAAATCAGTTCTACACAATCTTAGTTGTGTATATAAATTTACACAGTGCATCTTTTCAAATGATTGTAGTTTGTGTTTTTGGAAGTCATCATTATTTGTTCTACCATGATGCCTTTATGACACAATGACAGAAAAATGTGTATACCTGTTTTACCCTTTTTTCTTTGTTTGTTTGTTTTTTTTTTCTTGCTGTTTGAACACTGGTGTCTGAAATACATATAATTTGGAAAATAGCTTATTTTTTTTTAAATCTCGCCTTTCAAAGAGAACGCCACTGTTTGATTCTTTCCATATAATTAAGAAAACGAAATAGTTTTTAGCTGCGGCTACCACTTTCTATGACTCAGTGAAGTAAATATTACACATTATGAGATAGATGTATATGTTGAGCTACTTAGAAGTTGTGTATTGCATTTTCCGTACACAGAGTGAAATCTTTGTTTGTTTGTTTGTTTGTTTGATTTATTTTTCTTCCAACACAATTTCATACATAAATCAAAATTATTTTCCGTAATATCACATGGAATATCAGTAAGCAGATTACAAGTACATGATTCAAAGAAGGAAAATCGATGTGTAAATTAATTTCATTAATAAATTATAAATCGTATTACCAATTTTCCAAATAATTATCTGAGAAATTATGCGGAAGAAGGACTGCCACTATAAGCAAAAGCTTGAGCACGTGGCATAATACACAAAAAATTATATTGTTTGCGGAATGGAGAAATACTGCGAAATATAAAACACTGTAATCTTTGTTGATAAGGCTTATAGTCTTCCGTGCCAGCAGGTCGTTGGTCTGTTCTGAGACTAAAATGGACAGAAATCCTAGACTTGAAATGTATGGTTTACATATTAAAAAAAAAAAAAAAAACAGAGATTTTTTTCTTGCGTGCAATTTCGACATATTCGTTTGTATCTTTTTTACATCAACTTCTCACTGACTTGATTTAGTACAAAGCTAAAGCTGTGTAAATGTTTAGCAATAACACATAACACAGGGTAAAAGTAATCTTGATTTGATTTACTCGATGCTTATCAATGTACTAGTAGTAACAAAAGAAATCAAAAAAAAAAAGAAAGAAAGCACGTTTCAATGTAATTTTGACATTGGACCAGTCGACATTGTGAACAGATTAAAAACGTATATTATGATGTCTGTTTTATATGATAAACCAATAAGGCAATATCAAGTAATCTATGTCATGTAATCAAGTTAGATTTCGCTCAAACTATGAAGGTCGCAACATTTTTGTCAACCAAGGGACTACCTCATTTGCTTAGTTATAACATTCAATATTGTGTGACTGGAGGTGGAATCTATTGCAATACTCATTATTATAATGTAACTGAACACATTGCGCATAGCACAACACTTCTTGTTGGCGGTAACACTTCTGAGGTGTTCTGATACATGGTGGATTTCAAAGATATCATGATGTAATCATACTGCCTTAGTGGGGCAGTATGATTACATCATGATATATTTTTTTTCTCTTTTTTTTTTTTGGAGTGGTTCACAACATACAAGCTTGCTTTTAGTGGACCTCTCAATTCTTTTTCTTTTCTCAACTGTAGCATAACTTTGTACTTTTTTTTTGCCAGTATGCATTCTTTTGTTTATCTGTATCATTTATCTTTTGCAAAGTCGAATGTTTATGTTTATGATGTAATTCCAGATTTATTATGTGGTGTGTGTGTTTTTGTTTTTTGTTTTTTGTTTTTGGAAAAAAAAGAATGAAAATGAATGAATTGAATTGAATTGAATTGAATTGAATTGAATTGGATTGAATTGAATTGAATTGAATTGAATTGAGATCATGAATATGAAACAGAAACAGAGTTTGTCTTTCATTCTCTCAAGCAATTTACGGTATGAATAGTTTGTATTGTGTGTAAGTGATCCATTATGCATGTGTTCATGTTAATGATTGTTTATGTGATTACATGCCGATACGTTTATAATATATTAATATATTAATCATTGATGCAATATTGTTCAGATAACATAATATTATGTAACATGAAATATAACAAACTGTGTGAAAAGAACTGAATGAATCTAATGTAAAGTATGTCTATTC
This sequence comes from Diadema setosum, assembly GCF_964275005.1. Taxonomy (NCBI): domain Eukaryota; kingdom Metazoa; phylum Echinodermata; class Echinoidea; order Diadematoida; family Diadematidae; genus Diadema; species Diadema setosum. Next base: position 34,636,741 of record NC_092702.1, on the reverse strand, counting down.
CATTTCACACTTAATAAGCACCAATAGGTCAATGTATCAGTCCACGTTTATATTGATGACAAGGGTGAGGATGACGATGACAGTTATGAGTAAGTAGAATGTTATAATAACAAAACTGCAACTTCGACCATTATATCACAAATACTTAGGGTGGTTTTACTGATGTTTGTAGTTCTAATGATAATGACTGTTTCTACACTTAATGTCATTGCTATCAACTTATCTTCATTGTCATCAATATTGATATAACATAAACATCGATTTTTTTTTTGTATCTGTTGGACATTGACGATTATGATTAAGCGAAAATGATGAATGTTTTTTTTTAATTTGTGTAATGACAAAGACATCCTGATACATGTCAAAATCAGCAATAAATGAAAAAGACTTCTTGTAAATAACTTGTACATTCACTTGAGCAATCCATTGGTTCCTACTTTAATTGGGGAATGTTAGGGTGAAAGCTAGAAACGAAACCAGTTGTGACTGGCTTCTTTCTTCTTCTTCTTCTTTTTTTATTTTCCATCTGACAAGATGGTTCGATAGGCCATCTTCAGCTGTACTAGCTGGTCTTCCATGGGGTCCAGTTGTATGTACTTGGGGCGGACCACTTCACTGAGTTACCCACCGTGCTCTTTGCGATGAATAAATCAGTATAGTATCTACGTCAAAGTACAGCATTACAGAATACAAGAAATATAGATGTAATACAGTAGGGAAATGTTCGGTATTGAAAAGCCAAAACCTCACTGAAATTAAAAACAGTAACGAAAGTAAAGAAAAAGATGATAATGATTGTGGTGGTTATGACGACGATGACGCAGGAGTAGACGAACGGGAAGCCTACATGCTGCCTGCGATGATAGAGGAGATTATAGTGACCATGAGAGAGGTGATGAAGCTGAAGATGATATTGATGATGATGATGACGTTGTTGTTGATGATGATGATGATGATGATGATGTGGTTGGTGATGATTTCTTGCGTTGTGGTGTGTCTATTTAGCATAATTAAAAAGCCATTTCACATTCATAGACTTTTTAATTGAGTGAAATCAAACAAACAGAAGGGTGACTTTAGTTTGAATAGAATGAGTTCAATGGCAATATGAACGTTATCAAAGTTTCATTTTCCACATGCATTTAAAGACCATATTATACTAATAACGATCTTAATCACAAATTCACATCTTATCGGACAATGATATATTACATTACATTACATTACATTACATTACATTACATATGACATATTACAACACTCACCAGTACTTGGTGGCACCCACAATTTGAAAAAAAAAAAAAATCTTTTCCTTTTATATGAACTTAAGAAGAGGAGCTGCTGTGGCTCCATGGATAAGACCACGCAGGAAATCAACTATAAGGCCCCTGGTTCGAGACCCGCGATTGCAGCGGTTGTGCCTCGGGCTAGACACTATACTTGATCCTCCTCATTGTCCAGTCCTTCGGGGGAGATTTAGAGCTACGTTGACACCACGTTCCCGGCGGCCTCGCAGCCCCGTTTGCCTGTACCGTCGACAGGTGGAATACTCTCCTTTTTCCCCGCTCTGTATTCTACTTCTGTTAATTCGAAGGTATCCTCGCTCTATGTGAACATGTTGTTATCAGTCATCGCTTTCATGGCTCGCTGTGAGATCGGCGTCTGACCCTCCGGCGTCTTGTCATAGGCTAGAGACTATACATATTGCCCGTTGCGTCACCTGACCGCCTCCAAGTTTTATCACGGCCCATTTCGTGCTGCTACGTTTTGTTGCGTTCAACCCACTTTACTACAACTTATTAGGTTTTTCATCAGCACCGTGACTGCGGTGGTATTATTATTATTATTATTATTATTTTCTTTTTTTTTCGGGGGAGGGGGGTAATTTAACAATCTGACACGGCATCCACGGCAATCTCGGCCTACCACGTTTGCCCATCCCGTCCCATTGTCCACGGTGGCCTGAAACGTGATTGCTGGGGCCGCCGGGAGCATGGTGTAAACATAGCATAAAACCGTCAGTCCTGTGGTTGATCGCTTACAAGCATTCACTATTTCCTTCGTGCTCATGTAAAACAAATCAATTCGATAAGAATTATTTAAAAAGGATACTTTATTCTTTACGATATTGTCCTGTAATTTCAGCGATTTGCAGTAATGACATGGAAAATGTAAGGAGCTCATCGATATTTTTCATATCTTCAGTCAGTAATCAAATCCCGCTTTAGACATGGTTTAAGTGACTCTATATGTCCCTCTGTAATTATTGTCATTTTAATCTAATGACTCGACTCTATAAATTCGAAATCCGATATACTATATTAGGCAAAGAAACTGCTCAGTTCTATTTATAAGACTGAGAAAATAAAAATGAGCAGCAATCACCTATTATTGAGACCTTCAGATTACATCATTGGGTTCACGTCAGCCGGAACAAAGAAAAAGATAGCATGAATCGAGATACAACCAATTAGTTCCCTCTCCTTCACGATGTACTGAAGTTATTTTCGTCACCAATGTCCACATTGGGGCATTGTGGACTTCCTTTACTTCAAAACAGGAAACGATGGATAAGATTGGAAGAAGTAGGACGCGAGAAGTTCCATGCCACGGGATGGAATTTAATCATGGTTCATTTCTTCAGTTGATAAAATTATACGTCTCCTCGAGGGAGACAATTTCCCTCGCATTTTTTCTGTATTGCTTCTCGGCAACGTCGTGTCGTTGGATTTTTTTCCTCGTGTAATGGGTCAGGCACAATAAATAATGTCTATAAGGAGAAGTTGTCTAGGTACAAAATTGATGAAAATCAAGGAACGAATACCACTTTGACTTTGGTCATGGCCATAGATATATTCACGAGAACACATCTTCGAATCAAACTGTCCCTTGCCTTGCAAAATGTGAAAATAAAGTCTTGACGTTATTTCAACATAATGACGATGACAATCAATCAATGTGCTTCCATCATTCTTTTTCTGTACTTTCAATATAAAGATCATAGTTCATTGACTGCGTCAGATGTAAATATTGAATTTCATTGAATGATTCATAAGTGCATGGGCAAACTATACATGATCCCGAAAAGGCTCCTTTCCCCCACAGTATTTGATTTCTAGAGGGCTGGATGTTGGTGTGGCTGTGATTCTATGCAAATAGACAGAATGAAATCCTTCTGCGGCGTGACTCCATTCCTCGCGTCATGGCTTAATTAATCGCCCCCTTTCTACCTGTCCAGCCCCTGATTCTCTCCGAAGAGATTACAAGGAATTCGACTGACACAAATGTACGGAGGAGTTGAATACGTCAATAATCTGCATTACCGACACCTTTTACGTCAATCAATATAGAAGGCTGTGTACGCTTTGACGCCAAGCTCGACATGAATCTCATCCGGTCCGTTTAAAATAGACTACGCTCGCCCAATCAATATTGATTCTCCCCAATCTTCGACATTAGCAATTCGCATAATTAGTAGACATCAACAACAGAGACATGTGAAATGCTACCTGGGCCAGTGAATCGTAATCCTACATCTAGAAACTGTCACATACAATCATTGCGCAACAAAAATTAATGCAACTGAAAAGATTCGAAGCAGTTGCGATAACGGTCAGATTAAATATCCCAGCAGCTTTAAGCTTGTAAAATCATCTTAATTCGATGGAATTTGAGTTTTTGTTATTACATGCTTGTGGTTTAAGTGTGCTTCATCACCATCATTCATAAGTTACAGTCAATAAAACATGACCTGATTGTTTCGTCCGCCGACCTTTAGCGTACTATGACGTCATCTACTGTCAAGAAAAACCTACCATACACAGCATATTGTTTGTGTCTAAAGTCGAGATTGGCTGGATTTCATTTTTCAAACTGCGTTCCCACCAAACTAAGTCAAATTATACGTACTAACTGCTATGAGCGGTTTATTAATCAACGAAAGTGCTCGAATGCTGTACACACTTGTTGGAGAAGAGGTATGCTTAAATTCTGGTCATACCCCTGTTATCTTGACATTATTATATCGGAATGCAGCAACTGGATTTATTTTTGACGCATTCGTAAATGTTTACACAGAGTTTTCCGCGCGATAAGACCTAGCAGACAACCATCTGTGCATTAATTTTGATTTCACATGACTTGTTAACTCATTGAACGTTGATCATTTAAACAAGTCACACATTAGCGATAGCCAGAAAAGAAAAGACAGTAAAGTAGAATCTTGAAAGAATAAAACAAAAAAGTTTAGCCGAAACTATGGGACAGTACAGGCTTCGTCCGCCGAAAAAAAACAAAACAAAAACGACACACAATGAATGAATAAGGAATCAGACACAAATAGTTTATGGCTTTCATGTTTGTTTGTTATTTTTTGTCAAAGAAAAACAAAAGAAATCACATCTCCAAACAGTTCACTACGTCCACTCTGTGCTCACATATACAGTATAGAGTATAATAATGTCAACACGTCTACGGACGGGTGCTCACCCCAAACCACTGTTTTACCTAAAGGGGGCGCTACGCTGTTGTCTTCTCCGTGGCGTCAGGCGATGATTTAAATTTGATCACAAATTTAACCATGCGTATGGGCAACAAGGAATCGTATTGTCATGGCACCTGAAGTATGTTCCTCCCCACTTCTGCAACTCTGCAATGCCACGCAAAGTTTACAGAGATAGCTCCATTACTTACGGATGAGTTGATGCTCTAGATAATCAATAAGGTGCTGGATGACGTGTAGTAGGCCTGCTCCGCGTGCTCTGGAGGTCACCCCGACATCACGACATCAGAACTCTTATCTACGGAAATGTCATTTAGTTATGAATCGAATGCCGGGATACTTTCCCAAGCGGAGTTGTCCTTGTGAGTCAGAATCATTGTTCCTTCCTGTACATCTATTCACAATGTACAGAATGAGGGAAAATTCCACAACGGAAAGATGTATTGACATAAAAATAGTACTACGAATGCTTTACACGCATTTAAAGGGGATGGCTAGTAACTGATCAGTGGGATCATTAACGGCATTCCCACTGATTCCAACTGATCAGTTACTAGCCATCCCCTTTACACTCCATAGGCTTTGATATTGATTTCATGATGGCGAGATCGGTACTATCCTACGTCATATCTTAATAACATTAAGACAAGGAAATAAAGGTTTACTCAAGATGATTAAGTCAAAACCTTTCCCTCGTAGTTTGTACTTCTCTCTACAACCAACAAATTAAAGGTGTAATTCTTCCATGAAATGACGTAAAGACGGCAGTACTATAACTGTGGTAGCATGGCATGAATAGCATTTAAAGAATTCATCATGCGTTAATGTAATAGTGACAGGATCGGTACTTACCAATGATTTTTATATGGAGCAAGGAAATATCAATATGAGTAAATGAGCTTTCAATTTCCATAATAACATTTTCCGTCCATCAATGTGCATAGAGACGGTTTTTGTTGTTGTTGGGTTTGTTTGTTTGTTTGTTGTTGTTTTTTGGGAGGGAGTGATATTCCGTATACAAAAAGAAAATGGTTTATTATTACTACACTGTATTATCATTCTTATCATCATCATCATCATCATTGTTGTCATTATTATTGCTATTATCATCATTATCATTAATGATATCAAAGTAACATGCAGTGTGACATCATCAAATGACAGCAAGCCTGAAACCAGTCGGTATTATGGAGTGTGCACTAGCTAGTACGCCATTTTGAGCGTGACAGGATACTGACTGACGTTCATGGCATACACAAATGCCGCAGAGATGGTCCGGACAGGGGGTTGTACAACTTTTCGGGAGCACCCCACGGACACCAAGAATCTCTTGATCAAGGCCAAGAACCTAGATTTGAACACGGGATGCTTATATGCATACAGGATAGGATTCAGACAGTTGTTGAGATAGAGGACGGCTGTGGTGTACAGTCCGATCGACAGGACGTCGGGGATGATGAAGGCGATCGTTGTCGGCAGAGTGCAGACGACGAAGGCCATGAAGACGATGAAAAGGTTCTTGGTAACCCTCACCTCGCGTCGTCCCATGCGCTTTATGGCGGCGCGGTGAAGTCTGCGCGAGCGACTGCTCCCGAAGTGGACACGAAACTGATTGTGCTGTTTTCGGAGGAAGACCAGGATCCGCAAATAGCACGCCAAAATAACGGTGACCATGATACCAATGAGCATGGCCAGATAGCCGTGATAAGCGTTACTCCTGGGCGAAGGACTCGTAAAGCATTGCCCGTAAGGCGGGTAATAGGAAAACGTCGTTAACTGGAAGCCAAATACAGGAACGTAGATCGATATGCACGCCAGTACCCAAGCCATTAGAGCCAGGGCAATCTGTTTCCGCCGTGTGTTAAGTCCCACTTTTCCGCGGATGCTCTTAGTTATGACATAGCATCTGATGATGGCGATCAAGACAAGATTTATACCGCTACACGCAAATGTGACGTAGATCACGCTACCGACAATGGTACAGACTACATCTGGAAGCGGGAATTGGTCCCGTTCACTGAGCACACCGACAGTCTGGAACGGCAAAGCCGCGCAGGTCAACAAGTCTGCGATCGCTAGGTTGACGATCAAGACGTTGGTCGGAGTCTGCAACTTGGGAGACAGAGCCACGCCCATGATGACCAGACCGTTTCCAACGACACCGAATGCTGTCGTCGCGATGTATATTGATGCTATGACGACATGATGGGGGAAGCCCGACCCTTCGTGGCATGTTGCGTTGGTGGAATTGTCGCTAAGAGCAGACAGTACCTGTTGATCTACCGAGAATACATCCATTGTTACGTAGTCCAAAGCTGATTATCATAATTGTGACTCCCTTTTCTCGAATCATCGGCAAGGAATGTAGATCCTTTGAAATGAGCTTGCTCATGGAAGCTGGTCCGGCCTGTAACAGATGGAGACAAAAAGATAGACAACAGCACACGATTACGATTTACAAAATAAAATAATCGTGACTTTTGTAATTTAAAGGGATTGTATAGTTTTGGTTGAGATCTAACTTCAGGTTTCTGACTTTTTTTTTGTGAGATAATGAGAAATTTTGAGAAGAATTCAGCGTTTGTTTGGTGACCACTGGTTTTGAAATGACTGAGATATCCAAAATAGAGTGATCCTAACAAAAGGTGGGACCCACCTTTTAATACGATCGCTTTGTTTTACTTTGTTTTTGGATGTCTCAGCCATTCCAAAACCAATCTTCATCAAATCATCTTTGAATTCCTCTTAGAATGGTATCCTCTCTATATACTATTTCGTAAGTGATTTCTTGGTATCTCACAAACAGTTAAAAGCCCAATCCTCATCTCCACCAATACTATGCCATCACTTTAACGATGTTATTATCTGAATTAAAACTTTTCCACATCCTCTTCAAAAACAAACTTAAACACATCTGTAATGAGTTATTTTCCCACAACAGTGCAAAGTTATTACAGAGCCTTCCTCCGACATCAAGGAACTTATACATGTTTATAATTGTGAACGGTCAGCCCATCACCACTTAAATCACATTTATTAGATATGTGATATCTTTTTTCGTGTACTCTGTTATTGTACACCACAGTGCATCAGGTGCATGCAGCTACCTATTCAGCGTTTGTCACAGGGACAATTCGTGAGGACCTCGGGGATCTGCTTCATAAAGAGTCACGATTGATCTTACCCTCAATGTATCAAGCGTAACTTGGTGAATCGAGCCTAAGATCAATGTTGATCGAAAGTACGTGTTGTAAAGATACGCTTAATTTAAAGTTTGTGTTTGATAGCAGATTTAGCTTAACTTTTTTCGAATTACATCAATCGTAAGATCAATCTTAAGAGCAACCTTTATGCATTAGTATAGATGTAGGACTAAATGGCACAGTAGCATCGACTAAGTCAGTCAAGAATGTACACGTACATTCTGAAGCATTTAAAGAAGAAATTGAATAATTAATGATAATGATGAAAATAATAATGATAATAATAATAATAATAATAATAATAATAATAATAATAATAATTACAATACGTCTTCTTTATCCATGGTAGTGTCTTCAGTGTTGCCACTGATCTACCAGAGGCCCCTGCCATTGTTATTACCCTATAGCGCTGCCATCGGCATGTAATACTCATTATTAAACATGTTAAAGGGATGGTAGTATTCGTTGAGACGACGATTCAGCCTTTAACTTTTTGCAAGATACTTAAATAAAACTTATGAAATATTCAGTAGCATACAATTCTAAGACGAATTCAAGTTTATTTGATGAAAATCGGTTTTGAAATGGTTTAGATTTCCAAACAAAGTAAAACAAAGCGATCCTAATAAAAAGTGGGTTCCACCGGAATTGCTTTGTTTTGGATATCTCGGTCATTTCAAAACTATTTTTCATCAGATAAATTTTGAATTCCTCTGAGAATTATATGCTCTTTCATATTTCCATGGAGGTTTCTCATTATCTCACAAAAAAAAAAAAAAATTGGAAACCGGAAGCCCCATCTCAACCAATCCTGTACTATCCCTTTAACACCTGAGTCGAGAGTCCTTTATTCTTAATGTGGGTAAAAAGGTGGGTAGAAACATCTTGCCCAAGCACGTAAGCACTGGATGGGATTCGAATTCGGGTCCTCCGATTGAAAGTCAAGAATCTTATCCACTATGCCACGTTGATCCCAATTAGTTCACAACACTGCTGTTCCTCACTTCCCTTGGTTTATGTCCGTTGACAACGGACTCTGCGAGTCGGGTTTTTTTTTTTTTCCGAGCAATTTTCATCCGGATTTCTCTCAGACTGTCTCTCTCTGTCAACTACATATTGTGTATCATGTATATGTGTTTGAACTCGTGTCATTTATATCATTAGTGGCACACTGCAAGCTCTTATTCTCCAGTTTTTCTCTATGATAGCGAGATCATACTAATTGATGTACCCTTTTCAGTCAAATACTCTAGACAACAGCCATTTTGAATGTGATTGCTTTCATATTATAAAGTCTTTTATACACAAACTGATATCAATGAACACAGAAGTTCCACATACATCTAACATCTATGAGAATTTCCTCAAGGTCTTAGTTCGACAAAGGGAGCTTCACAAATTTACAAGATAAGCACTCAATAAAGCGTTCTCTTGAGATCAATTTTGTCCTTTTATAAAGGAAAATACAGTTTATTAAAACATATCACAGATAACAAACAGCATGGTTGTTTCAAACATTCGTTAAATTTGCATATACTTTCATCACAACATTGTTTTGACAACCAGAGGGCCTGTCTAAGTCAAGACATACCCGACATGCACATTGTAGCATCAGCTACTGGAATACAAACTGTACTTCCATAATACGTCTGTATTTTGATACAGTGTTTAACGGTTATACGCGACATGCACATTGTAGCATCACATTGTAGCATCAGCTACTGGAATACAAACTGTACTTCCATGTGCGTCTGTATTTTGATACACATTTTACCAGAACAGGTGAATTGAATAGCTTGCTCTTGAAGTCTCTCAGGGAAATTGAGTATCTATACGTATCAAACTGAACAGACCTATAAGACTCGTCAGTTAATGATTTATATATAGTGTCACAGTAGACCATCTGGATAACCTTATATGGTGTGATCTTGCGGGTTGCCAACGACCCAATAGGTACTGAAACAGATTATCTAGCCTTAAAGAAGAAATCAACGCAGAATTTTGTAAATTTCATAAGAAAAAGAAAACAAAATCTCACAAAACAGTACAAAAAATCAAACTCGGATAAGAAATAAGAAAGTTATGACATTCTGAAATATCAAAATTTTTCAGAAAACACCTCAAGATCAGTCGTTATGAATATTCAAATCAGCAAATTGATGATGTCATGCCATTACAATTTCTTATTCATTTCATATACAGAAATTACAAAAATCTCATATTTCAGCTGTTTAAGTATAAAACTTGCCTTAAAACCACCCAAAATAGATAACAAAAGTAATGTTAACTATGATATATTTTGGTATGACATTATGTTTTTACCTTTGTTAGCTAGAAATAACAAGTTTTCCGAATTTCCATAAATAACATACATGAAAAATTGTAAAAGCATGACGTCACAAACTCGCTCATTTGAACATTCATAAGGACTGTTCAAGAAAATGTTGTCCGAAAAAAAAAACAACGTGAAATTTCAAAATGTCATATCTTCCTTATTTGTTATCCGATTTTTGTCATTTTTGCAACGTTCTGTAGGGATTTTTTTTCTCTTTCGTTTAAAGTTTATTTATTTCGAGAGGGGGAATTTCCTCTCTAAGATATGACTGATGAGAACACGAGTTTTATTTTGTCCAAAGCAAATGAAGGTATAGTCCTCAGTCCATCATTCCTTCATTACGAGATCGATGTCAAAGTGTCAAACTTTCTAATTTATCTGCCGTTGAATGTTTGATACGAAACCAATATTAACCTCTTGTGTTTGCTACCTACCGAGATCATCTTGTAATGAATTAGATTCATGTTCATGAAATAATTCGTAATACATCATGATGTGTGACATTCATAATATTCATAACTGATTAACACCAAGCAGTGGCTGAATTAATTTAGTCCACTATTGAACAAACTGCTTAGCTGTTAGAAAAAAAAATTACATTCTGATTCTCACTTTATGCCTCCTGAAGAATGGTTATCATAAAGTATGTTGGGAAAGAACACAGACTTACAGTATCTTGAAATGAAGGCAGAGGTATTCAAATCACAAATCGGTGAAGTCACAACTAAAAAGAACCAAATGATTCTAACTTAAGACAAACTTTTATGTCAATATCATTTATTATGAACACATGAAGTATCAATGCATCAACTGCGACCTCCTTTTGCACTGTGGATTTCACTTTGTATACACATTCATGGAAACCGGATTTTAAGGATCTTTAAAGAGTCACCAACCTTCTCCATGTTAATTGCCAATGCATGTGCAAGAGAATGTTTGTTTGTTTGTTTTTTTATTTGATGAACTTACATCTTTACACAAATTAATGATTTTTTTTTCTCACATAAAAATAATATGAATTAATATTATCACGAGGAGTTTTACAAAAGCAAAATTATTTTGAGTTGTTTCGACAGGAAGTTTGTTTACAGTCCCGTCCCTAGAACAGGATATGATGTCAAATCGGCATTCACAATCATGGCTTCGACTCTGTCGATACTTGTCTGATTTAGCTCAGACCAGAGCTGTTCCGTTTACTTAATAAGAATAGCAAATCCTTAAAGCAACAGCTGCACATGGGCCTAATCTAGTTTCCTAGTGCAATGTGACCGAAAAAAAGCATGTTGCCACACTTAATCTCAGAATGTAGAAACTTGCGTTTCACTAGTTGTATAACCAGGTCACTTCGAGATAATATGATATCATAGTAATGTGAATATGTTTAACACTTGAAGGTGTTACTCGTACACAAATATTAAAGGAGATCCAAAGCTTCCAGACTTATGGTTTTTGTTACATCTATAGTCCCCAAATAGCTGACATTTAGAGCGCTGGCACACGCTGTCTGTACAGAGTAAGCTAGCACACCCGTTGCTGCACATGGTGTGTTTTTCTCGCTTTTCGTCGGCGCAGGTAACAATCGCTTAATGAACCTCATGAATGCCTTCTTGAAGACAGGGTGCTTAAAGGCGTACAGGATTGGGTTGATGCAATTGTTGCAATACAAAATGGCCGTCGTGTACAATCCAGCGACGAGCACGCCTGGCAAGAGAAAGGACACAATGGTGGGTAGTGCGCAGACGACAAACGCGAGCACAACCGTGAAAAGATTTTTCGTAACGCGAACTTCGCGCTTACTCAGACGCCGGATTTCATCTCGGTACCGCTTTCCTTGCACGTCGCACGAACTACCGAAGACAACACGGAAACGTTTCTGATGCTGTTTGACAAAAATTACGATCCTTGTGTAACAGCACATGATGATTAGCAAATGAATGCCTAGCAACACGGCTAGATAATTGTGATAAATATCAATCGTGTCTGTCAGACTTGTGAAGCACTGCCTGTATCCAGGATAATAGGAAAATTCCGTGAGATGGAAAACATGTATTGGAACCATCACATACACAACGGCTAAGATCCAGGCTAAGACAGCAAAAACCGCCTGTATTTTGCGTGTGTTGAGTCCATGCGAGCTCCGGAGGGAGCGCGTTATGACGTAATATCGGATGATCGCGATCAACAACAAATTGACGGCGCTGCAAGTAAACGTCACGTAGATGACACCGCCTATAATGCTGCAGACGAAAAGCGGCAGCGGGAATTCGTTGGGAGGACTGAGGACGCCAATCGTCTGGAACGGAAGCGCCAGGCATGTCAAAAGATCGGCGATGGCCAGATTTACGATAAGGACGTTGGTAGGTGTGCGCAGTTTGGGCGTGACGAACACACCCACTATCACTAGGGCGTTACCAAGGATACCAACGAAAATGATACTGATGTACACCGTACTGATGATAACGGAGTGGGGGTAGAAATCAAATGTGACGCCGTCTGTTATGTTTTCTGTCCGATTTCCCACCTCCATGACGCCATCATTAGAAATCATCGTCTCAGTCCACATCCATGGATTTCTGCTCGTCACTCATTCATTCATTCATTCATGATGACATAGAAGCGAATCAGCGGCCCGTTTCGTTCTGAAAGCAAGGCTAGAGTTCAAATGAAGAGAAAATAAACATAATGAATCATTAGATATAAACACATAATGTGTATATTATCTAAGTACATGTATAGGCCCTATACATTTATACCTATATGGCGTGTGTAACACTGTCTGATGAATTAATCATGTAAATTTCAGATGCAAATCCCAATTATAACAGTGTACATTATATCTGTTCTTGGCATTTCACATTCTATCAGTCTATTGAGACTACCTAAAGTGAATAATGACGCACCAGCGTGATTCACCTTTGTTTATATTGTGCGAAAACAAACTGAACAGTACATTATGAAAATGGCACATTACCAAAAAATTCCGACACATGGAGCAAATCTCTCCCCTCTTTACGACTATGACAGTGTGACAGACATAATCATTTACAATACCATAAAACCTATTTGTACCTGTCTGCACTCGTGAATAAATTAACTATTATCATGCTCTGAGTGCAAAGCAAGAGTATACGGGGTCTCCATGACTGTATATAGTGGAGAGAGGAGGTATTAGTAATCACGATGCATGTGTAATGTCTTTGGAAATTCGGGGGGGGGGGGCAGGGAGATATGTGGTATATCAATAATAATTTGTATGATGTTTATGCTGTCATATTTGTTTTTTCTTTCTTTCCTTTTTTGTTCTTCTTCACGGAATCATGCTAAAGCTGTTTTTTTTTTTTTTACTACTAGTATTAGAAGCAAGTTCAAGAGCACTGTTGTTATTGTCGCCGTTTGATATCATAATCATTATGTTTTAGGTCATGGTAATTAGCATGTGCCTGGTGCAGTGTAATTGAATTCAACATCATATTATCTAATTGTATGACTCTTAATAAACAAGATATTCTACAGCTGTTTTTTTTTGCCAGGGGAAAAATGGCAAAGTTTATCACAGAGTAACGCGTAATTATTGATAGAAGTTATTAGATTCATAACGGTATTGAAGTCGATGGGAAGCGATTCCAACAAATCTATTCCTTAAGGTTTTAACAGTGTTTTTCACAAAGATTTAATAATTCATTCCTTTATGATGGCGCTTTTGTTCACTATTGATGTATCTATATTTATTAAAAAAAAAAGAAGAGTAGAAGATCTGACATTTACTCCGACTTGACACCTTGAGGAGACGTCATGCAAAATGTCCCCACATCCATCGGAGGTGATGTGGTATGAGCTAACTTGTATACACTTCCGGGTTTGGGCATGAAAACAGTTTGGAAGTACCGTCATACAGTGTCAATTCTCTTCTTGCGAATCAGGCTGTGTAACTATACGATTGAAGCGACATGGCAGGCCAGAACACGATGTACCCTCCTCTACCCTCACCCCATTATACATTCACATGTTGGCTTCTCACCTTGCCTATCTTTATCCCATGTTATTCCATCCGAACAGTCAAAACAATCTCCGTCTCACTTCCTTACATTTCCAGGCGTCCATGTTTCCTGTTGACCTAACATGATCTAACCCTTCTTTCCTTTATAGAGCACATGACTCTTCCACTTGCTTCCTCTTCAGAGTGATAAAGCACTTTCCCAAGTGATCATGCCCCCCCCCCCAAAAAAAAGTTGCTCGAAGGATGATCTCACTGAAGCAAAGTTTTAAGTCGATCTGAAAGACTATACGTCTCTCAAAGGCTGTTTACTTTGGCTACAAAATATGACAAATAGGCTGGAGCAAAAGAAAGGAAAAGGGGGGGGGGGGGAGGAGGACACACCCGAATGCATCGGACTGTCACAGACTACAATACGAGCAAGCTTAACCTTTGCAAGTAGGCCCTATACGAAGGGAAGTGCTATGTAGATTCACTGAAAACCAATGATTGGATCGATAATGTTTCAGAAATTCTGCCAGTAGATGAGGCAAGTAACACTACACGGGCTATATATGAATGCATCGAAGTTGGAAAGAGGGTTGACCAAACTATTGTGTACAGAATAGGTTGAATGATCTTATTCTCTTCTCCGTCATTTTCTGTAGGAAAGACATCAAGCATTATACGTTAGATTTCATGTTGACGCCATTTTAATGGGGTACTAGGCGTTTGAATGGAAGCGTCCTGGATATTCAGTTGAACACAAGGAGCATGAGACATCTTCCTTTGAAATACAATGTGATTACATTCTTTTTCTCATATCATTTATGATTATGGGACGAGTAAGATTTGTATTGGTTAAATCATTGTCATGACTTAAACGTGCATTGCTGTACATCATTTAGTCAAGTTGGAAAGGTGTATACTTACCAAAATACTTCCAATGAGTTCTGAGTGCAAAGAACTGTCATTTTGTCGTGTTTCTAATCTGAGATCAGCGATGTTGAACAGGAGTTTTGAATTAAGGCTGGTTATAGGCCGTAAGGCATCCATTACAAGTCCAGTGGGTGTCAGGGTGGTAACCGACCAATACGTAGTGATTTTAAAGGGTTTCAGCCCTTTCACTCCATATATCGCCTTGATATATCCCTGTTTCCTATGATCAGTTTATATTTGCGACTTTTTGCAGACTGTTCGTCAGTTTTCCCGCTTAGAAGAAACACCGGATACAATTCACGGAAAGCCCAATTCTACATAGCAATCACGCGAGGTTCGTAATGAAGATCAATGAATATTTCGTTGTCTCTGGTAGTAATACGGACGAGCACAATTCGACCTGATGGAAACGAGAAGCGGGCCCTCATACGTCGCGAGAGTAGCCTGGATTGGTGTGGGGAATCGTACACGTCACGCAGCATACCAGTACACAGGTACGTTTGGGGATGAGGTAGTGTCCTCCACGATATGTATTTATGCGTCGCAGTACCTGGCGGAAATCAGCACCTTCCGGACAAGCTTTAACGCTCTGGATTATATAACGAAGCCACTCATTCAGTGGCAAGCGTGGGGAGCAGGTGATCCTATTAATGTCGTAGGATGGCGTACTGACGGTGTAGGGCTTGACAGCGAGCGCTGGCGTCTGCTGGACCTTTGATGGGTGTATGATGTTCTGCGAAGACTGCACTTTGAGCCGGTGGCAAATTCGCTAAAAAAATAATTAACGAGCCCTCAAACAAGAGTAATGTGGTGTTCTGTTGCCATGGTTATTCCGAGCAACTTCCTACATTGGGCTCGTCGGCATTCTAAAAATGATAAAGTCATGTGATTGTGGTGATGTCACCAAGATTAACACTAAGTCTGTTAAAGAGTATCCATAGAGAAACAAAACCTTAGAAGTTAGACCTTGAAGGAAGGAAAAGGATTGTCCTGCTCTGAGTCACAAACAAGCCGAGGGAAATGTAGAGTCGAAAGTTGCTCGTCTTTTACACAGGCACGATGCAAAAAAAAAAAAAGAACAAAAAAAAAAAAAAAACCGAGAACAAGAAAGTCTAATAACTTCAACATCAATCCAGTGAAAGTTTATTTGTCATTGTTGACAAGTACAAAACAGTTCGATACTGCCTTTTATTTTGTGACTGCTGCGTCACCTAACCGTTCTTTGACACCAGCGAGTGGCCCCGCCCGCTGATCGTGAAATTGTGGGATTTTGGTGTGGGGTACTGTCGAGCTCACCATCATTACGTAACTCACTTGGAAAAGGGTTTTATTTTAAGGGTCCTTTTATCCTCGTAATGCCGATGAGTAGGATCTGGTCTATTGCACTGCAACGTCGTACAATGGATTGTATCAAAAGGATATGCTAAGGCGAAACCTTCATTGTCATTGTTAAAAAAGCGGCCAAAAACCGTTTGATCATTCAGAACGTCATGATATACACTGAAGTAAGAGCGGTACACAATCGCTTCGACAAATTGATAAATGTGTTATTATTTTAAAATCTTCATTCAGGAATTTTTATTGATAGATATGTATGTTTTCACGTTTACAGAGTCTGGTATGAGAGTTGTATAATGATGTCTTTTTATTCGTGCATGACGCACAGACACAACCTAAACATACGCAAACACACACAAACACACACAAACAAACACACACACAAAAAAAAAACACAAACACAAACACGTATATACCCGTATAAGTGAATGTTTTGAAATATCGAGCTGATTATGCTCATTGAAATCATTGGTAAGTGATGTGTCCTTTGTTTACACACATGATGAGACAGAGAATTTCCACCACCATGAATGTGTCCACCATAAGATAGCAGTAGTTACAAAACCAATAGATTTTGCATCTTTCATCAAGTCATTCATCAAGTTCGCCATTCGTTTCTTATATCCACTGACACAAACACGCACACATATACCCATAAAATAATATATGTGTTATATATATACATATATATATATACATATATATATATACTATATATTTGCATAAACATATATATCATATACACATTATACTTATTTCTGAATTCACGTTGACTGAATAATTGAATCCATCTACGATGTATATGATTATGGATGAAGCAATGAGTGACGAGTACTTCCCAAAATAAAAGCAAAACTGATATTTTCTTTCAAACCTCAAGACCTCTCTAAATCAGCACAAGGAAAGAAAATCTAATTCTCCTACGACTAAATAAACCGCTCTGAAGTTTCAATGCTCGACTTATCACATGATGATCTGTGTGGACGTGAATTATCTTTAAATAAACCTGCTTTAGCCCACTGAAAAGATATTGGTAAGTGATGTGCGAACACATGTGAACAAAAATTCAATCAAAAATCCCCCAAACCAACCTTTTTTTGCACAATTATAAACAAAAATATCTCACATTATGTAGAAAAACTAAAATAAATGAAAGGTGTTTGTTCGATGCTATTTTCCATCTACAGATAATGTGTAGACACTTGGAGGGGTTTTAAACGAAACATATTATTAGGTTGGAAAATGGTCTCAGACTGCAATAGCTCCCGAATGATCACATTTTCGTGTGCATTAGCATTCTCAATTAGTTTTGGATTAGCCGGGCATCCTCGACTCGGTAAATACTGTCTGCGTTAGGAATATGTTGGTCAAATACATTTCTCTCTCATAGATCATCGATCACTGTGTTGTTACGTAACATTCCTCTGTCCTACGCAGACCGACTCTCAAATTGATATCAAATATAGAACATCAATCAATTTTACACTACCGGAGAAATTGCTATAAGGGTTAAGAGTGAGTAGGAAGGCGAGGGTGGGGAGAAGTGGGACAAAAATTGTGATTTGATAAATTTTCTCGTATAACTTTTCTGATATTTAGAATGGGGCACTCATGTCTCGGACCCAAAGACTACTGATGCTAGGCTACATGGTGGGTTGTTACTTCATATTCTTAAAAGTGTCACATTTGTGTCATAATTGATTTTTAAAAGGCTTCTGAACGGGGAGAAGTGGGACATTGGTTGGGGTGAAGCGGGACAAACAGCAACTATAGGCTAGACAATGTTACAAGCATATTAAAATATAATGTGTGTGTGTGTGTGTGTGTGTGTGTGTGTGTGCGCGCGCGTAGGCCCTATGTGTGTGTGTGTTTGAATATATACACATGAAGAGTTTCATCGCACAACCTGATTTATCCACTATGGTCTATCAGAGAAAGTTGCATTAAAAGCATCCAGAACTTATATAAAAAATAATAAGAAAATCTTTGATATTTTTATCACAACTTTGAATACAGCAAGAAGTGGGACAGTGCTGCTGTCCCAGTTCACCCCAGCACCCCCAAAAAGTCAAAATGGCGGCTAACATCACAATTTTAGCTAATTTTTACAAAATCTTTTAGTGCAAATTATTGGAAATCATAAAAAAGGCCTACATATAGCATGCTAAGTGCCTGCTAAAGCCGTACGATGAATTCAGAATACATTTCACACTGAATGCAAAAAACTACCAAAAAGTGTCCGAAAAATACTTCAAAATTAAACTTTCCCGCAGAGTTATTGCAGAGCAGTTACCATGTGCTTGTACTCTGATGCCAAATGTCTAATAGGCGATAAGACTTGAAATCCGTTTAGTTCAAAACTTTTTGAGATATGAGAGGTGTCCCACTTCTTCCGCGTCCGCGTCACACCACTCTCCCCTATTTGCTGTAACCAATGAAGTACAACACATTACATTGACCCCTTTTAAAATCCTGATGAACGTAACATATTTTTGATTCTGAGCCGTTTTTCATGGTTTTGAATATTTACCGTTTTGTGAAACGGCGCTGGAAGTGGTACTCCCCTTACTCTGTGACATACAGAGCAAACTGGTCTTGAGTTATAAAGTTTACCAAGTGGACACACACGCACACAGACATTATGTACATATATCTACATAAATACTGCTGTTGCCTTAAATACAGTGGACACGGGTGTGTGTGTGTGTGTGTGTGTGTGTGTGTTTTGTGTATGTGGGAATAATCGTTAAAAGATACTGGTGTCAAATGACATGATTGCTTGTGTTTTGTGCGTGTGTGGTGTGTGTGTGTGTGCGTGTGTGTGTGGTTTTTTTTACCTTTCCAGGTTCGTCTTCCAATCAATCAAACAACAAAATCGTTGCGAACATCACTGATCCTCACAGATGAATGTCGTCAGTATGTTTCAGCTGATTACAGAATTAGAATGATACTGTATCAGCTGTGTTGCAAATAAACTGTTATGAAATAATTCGACTATACCGACTTCGGTTACTAGTACCACTTCTTGCAGTAATTACACATCTAAGCAGTTATCTATAATACATTGTTTATATCACCGTTGCTACTTCTACAAGAGAAGTGCTAAAACATCAAGCCAGCCACGAATACCACTGATACATGTACCGCTAATCGTCTCAACCAAACTGCTATCATGTACTATGTCTCAGACTACATCTTTTAAATCTTACATTTATACTTTCTGTTTTCGTTATCATACGAATAATTTCAAACAAGGAAGGAAGTTGACTTTTATATCTATTAATCTACACACACACATCCACACCCCCACACACATATATATAATATAATATTTTATATATATATATATATATATATATATATATATATATATATATATATATACATATATATATATATATATATATTTATATATATATGTAAGAGTTTGTTGGCAAAACATGTCAACTCCAATCTTGTTAATTTGATATATTTGCAAATACAGCTGCAAAAAAGAAGATAATAAGAAAATTTGAGATATTTTTTCAACATAATTTTATGTTCAAGAACATTCCTTTTATTTTAATAAGCGAGGTATCACTGGAAATGTTCCATTTTGCTCTTTTAGATGATGGATTTACTTTATTGTTTTAGAATGGCTCTGAACCCATTTTGCGATCAAACTCACACACACACACACACGCACACACACACACACACACATATATATATATATATATATATATATATATATATAGTATGGAAAAGGCTATAGATTGAAATATAGATAAAACTCTGCATAAAGGAAAATAATGTTTTATGGGAAGCATAATTATTATGCTCGCTCCGAATGTTTCACAATATACATCGCTACTTCATGCATGCTAAACTCTATTTCGAGGGATATAGGTATAGATATATTAATTCAGTCCAATAATGTCATAAAATCAACGTTTTGATTGACTTACCACAGGTCGTCTGAACACCAAAAAATGTTTCTGTCAAAAATCTCATTTCATATTGTCTTGTATTCCCGTGGCGAGCACACATTTCTCAATGCGATCATGGTTTCTATCACCAGTAAGCACGCACTCGCGCGTGGCGCTACCAATGGAATGTAGTTCTCTCACTGAGATGGCGTGAGTATCTTGTATCTCATCTTGAACCGCAATTTCATCTCTTCCAGGCCCATCCGTCAGAGGTTGCCGGGTTAATGTTTGACCAAACGAGATATTGATTATTTCCGTCGAAATCTATCATTCTGCCCCGAGAAAACTCGCCATTCCGCCCAAAAAATAGCGACCAAAAAATCCTTCGCTTCCTGGAAGCACTTTCCGGTAACCAGTAGCCGTACTGAGGTTACACATATTTACTCTGTTCTCCCAAACATGCAAGCTCCTCACATGTTCCTGGAATGTATATGCTCCAATGTTATCACCTTTAGTTGCTATGTGATGCGTGTGAGTGGAACTACATGTCCATACACAGAAAAAGGAAAGGGGGGGGGGGTCGGGAGAGACAGAAACACCGTTCCGGAATCTTCCCCGTCGGAAGTTAGCGACTTATTATGCCAATCAAATCAGTCGCATCTCGGCGTGAAAAAATATGACTGACCGCCAACAACCTCCACGCTGTTGCCTCTTATTTTCCTCTCCTGTATGATGTTGTTTTTGTTTTGTTGTAGCTTCTGGTTGATGAAGAGATGACGCAAGTTTTAAATGGGACTGTTCAATGGCCGTCCTGTTCACAATGGATCGTCTCATCATCGCAAGTCTTATACAGCTTTACTCTCAAAATTGCATTGTGTCCATATTAATCAACGCTGACCCTCTACTAATTAAAGCAGGGAAGACTCAACTAGTCTCGTTTACACTGCAGTTCCGATATTATCGATTGAACAGAGTGAATAGCTAATGTGATCGCTTTGGGCTTAGCCCCATCTTCCATCCCACCCCCATGAAGTTAATCTGCAGTACAGTTGAACCCTCTGTAAACCACTTTGTCCGTTACGTGTGTGAAATTTGTGCACATTTAAATAATTGGCATTAAAAATGATTTTAATGACACGTTATCTCACTTGAAATGAACATTCCGTGAAGAGTTTCTGGTGATGAGTGTTTACATCTAATGGTTGGTAGTACCAGATTCCTGATGAAAAGTGGCAGATTTTAAATACCGGTACATCAAGATGCAGTTACTTTTAATTCTTCATCCCATGCATCCGATATTCATGTTAATAGCATTAAAGACTTTCTAATGATGCTACAAGCGTGCTTGCCTTTACGGCTGACTCACAAATTCTCATTCTGTGAGAGCTTACCTACTCTAACCACTCAGTGACTCAAGACATAATTGTTTGTTAACATCTGGAGTTAACGTTTCATTTGCAATAGTATTGTCAAAGGCTATTTGAGAATCACATTTTGTCCCTTTTAGTCACGTTTATGTCATTCAAAGATTATACATTTAGGCTTGAAGTAGCTGAATGAGTTAACAGCACTTGAAACTCAAGTGTCATTCGAAATAAAAAGAAAAATAATGAGGTTTTGCCTACTATTTCGAATGTTGTGTGGTTATGTTCTCTTCAGAGTTAGAGTGATTTTCTTAGATTTGAGACTATCGAATTCCCCACACTTCTCTTGTAGGCCTAAGCAGTATGAACACGCCTCCGTTATTGTGGCTTTTGGTCGAGGTTGTGAGAGTATTACAGTCATAACGTGTTGCAGGCCTTTGTTTCCCCATAAGGCGACATTAATGATGATATTCATCATGAATACACCTTGGAGTGTGAGGTCATCATTTAAAAATATCAGAAATCTAAGGTTTAACTGGGTGTTTATAATACATGGAGATATTGATAGACTTTTTCTTTTTCCATCGGGCGCAGAATGTTTTCTCTGTAAATGTGAGTAGGATTGGGATTAGTGTTGCGATGGTGTCGCCTGCATCGTAACCAGGGGAGGTGACGTCACTTTTAAGCCAATATGGCTTGTTATCAGTGATTCAATACATCACCAAACGAGAGAACAACATTAATACAGATGCTAAAATGTTTGATTTGTGTTTATTTAATATCAGGTGGCCAGGAGAAGTGACCGCTATTCAAATGGCAGCGTGTAAAGACAACACTGAAAATTCATTACACCTAGCTGGGAGAATATGGCTGCTTGAATGTCTTGCAGACTCGACTCTGCAAACACTAGTACGTGATACCGGATATCAACGATAAAAAACCTCGTCCTGTCTCCGCAAATAAGACCGGCTAATGGATCCGAGTGATAAAAGTCTCACAACAATCAATGTTGGACCAACAATATGAATACAGTTGTACTATAAAGTGAACCTGCCAATTCAAATAAAGCAGTAGACACCGTAACATACAGTACATGCTAACCATGAAGATTCTTGCGAGATACTGAAATCCCTATTATACACAGACAAAAAGTTGACAGTAAATGAACCACGCCATTATTTGATTAGAATCAGAGAAAAATCTCTGTCATTTTAATCAAAATGACTTGAGATATTCGATAAATTTTGGAGGAGTTTTTGGATATTATATACCGCTAACCACCGTGGGCGTTTACATGGAAAAAAATCCATCACTGCACTTAATTCCTTTCGTCCTGCCGAAGTCAGTTATAGCAAGTATGGGTTTGTTATGAAGTACGCCAACAATCCATTGTAGTGCATAATGTATAAGGAATATTGACAATATCTTAAATATCCTATTTCATCAATTTGCATCTTACAGCCCTGATTTCTCCTTCACTTGGATGGTCTCCTTGACCCCCTACAGATGTCCAGGTCCAGGCTTTAGCCAGCTATGTGTAATTAGATAGCAGGTTGGCCATTACAGACACCAGAGGACAGGTCAAACAAATTAAATGCCACTCCAGTGAAAGGAAACTGCTCAGTGTAGAGAAGCGAACATGTCGCACTTCAATTAGGATTGCATCTCCCCCCCCCCCAAAAAAAAAAAAATATATATATATATAAGCGGTATATATTTAAAAAAAAAAAGTATGTATATTTACATAGGTACTGTGGTTATCAACTCTAAGATAATAAGCCAAATGAGTTTATCAACTAAAGAATATGATATGTATCTATTCAAAATCATGATTATATATCACATCAATTCAAGCTGATGAAAGTGAACCCGTAAAGGACCTATGCAGTGAAAATGCATGTTAATGTGTTGATTCATGATACCCTCAACATAACTTATGTGGCAAAATTGATATTCATGTTACTGATATGACTAACAAAGGATATTACTTAAAAAGAAGTTATATGATTGGTCCAGGAGGAGACTCATTGTAGTGCCTTTTGTTAATCATATAATTAGTTCAATGACTGACAGATGAGGTTACAGGGCGGTTTCGAAGGTTCTTGCGGGTGTATATCCTAGTAAATTGAAAAAAAAATAATAGAAAATTATCATAAAAGATATGGAACGTATTATAGATATTCATTTGGCCACATAAGTGATGCTGATGGTATCATGACTCAAGACAAGTTAACAAGCATTTGCATTGCATTATAGGTCATTTAACTTTGAATTCAGATCGCCTTTCTCTCCTAATAGGGCATGAACGAGGACGCATCCATATTTGTTAACACGACGCATATTTAGTCAAGTTCAAGCCATGCTATCTCACATTGGCTTAAGTTTTCCAAGAAGCTCATCATAAGGATCAAATTGAAAATTGAACACAACAACAAAACATCAGTAGGACATACAAGATTCAAGGGCGGAACTAATCAAGCCATGACGTATAGTTATTTTCTGCAAACTGAGGTATAAAGGATGTTCATTCCTGCCCGGTGGGGATCCAATTAGATACGTCTCTGAGAGAAACATTCCGATGCCCACACGCAATCGAATCAGATTTTGTTCCCCGAAAGCTTATACAAAGAAACTGGCTGACAATTACTAGACAACGTAATCTCATTTGGATGAAGAAGTCGCCTTCAATGATACCACGATAATCTACCGTTTACCTTGTACGAATCATCTTTTTTTTTCTTTTTTTTTAGCACAGAGTACATCAGGCAAAGACGACAAATTTACTCCGTCTGGATTCAATTAGTCTGATATGAAAGAATGTATCAGATATGAAGGCAACAACAACAGTAGAAACAATATAAGACAATGATAATCATGCACTGCAAAAAGTCCGGTGTTAAATAGTGAACACCGAGCTGGTGTTAAATTTTCGGTGCTCATTTATGGTGTTAAATTAACACCCCCGGGTGTCATTTCCAAATTTTAAACTGTTTTTTGAAGAGTTTCTTAGTAACTGCACTTCTTGTTGATTTTTAATTTAAACAAGACGATCAAGAATTTTACGTTGAAATACTAGATTTTTGAAAAAATGTGAAAATAATTTTACACCAAAGTAACACCAGCTGGTGTGGTCCCTTATTGAAGCTGGGCGGGTGTTAAACCATTGATATTAACACCAACAAGTATCAAATCAACACCATGTGGTGTCATTTTTTAATTAACACCAGTACAGTGTCAAAATAACACCTGGTACAGTGTCAAATTAACACCACGAAGTGTCAGGTGAACACTTTTCAACACCATCACAGTGCATTTTTAACACCTGTGGGTGTGGTCCTTTATTGAAGTTTGATCGGTGTTAGATTTAACACCCGTGGTGTTAAATCTAACACCCATGTTTTTACAGTGTGGTGATCACGGGGAAATATCTACCAAAATTGCTGATATGGCACCACCACAATTATTACTATTCCTATTGATGAAGTTACGACAATGATGATTCAAGTGATACAAGCTGACAAGAGTAATGCTTTCGGAAAAGCAATGATGATGAGTATTGATATTGATGATGGTGATGGTGATAAAATCAAGAACAATTATTATCAATATATGAAGAATTGTAATTATGAAGAAACCAAATGAATGATTGATTATAACACAATGTATTGATGACAGACATTTTTGTAAATCATGTTCTGAAAAATTTCGAACCAGACATGAATATTCACATAAAATTATCAATGTATAAGAATTACAAAAATGGCTTAGTGTCTAGAATACCAGAAGCCACATCCCAAGAGTGTCACGTAAAAACGCCGTAGCGATTGTGAAGTGTTTGACTGTACTTGAATTTCAAAAACGGCAAACGCGGTTGTGGCTTTGTGACGTCAGACTCGGCCGTGGGTCTGACAATGCTTACTGCTATAGATAGCCTTTCTCTGACGTCTATGCGTGGACACGATGACCGTTTCGGAGCAACACAGGATATGGCTGCCTCTTGATCTGCTTTGGCAGGCCATTAAATTCCATTTAAAACCATGATTAAAGACAGCTCCCTCGAATATAACTACACATAAAATGGTACCATCAGGACGATGGCAGTGCTACCTAGAAGCACTGCAGACATTAATATGGCACAGGTATTTCGTGTCAAAGGTCAATTCAGGAAAGTGGTCTCAAGTTAGTTTTGAAAGCAGTTCTACTTCAAGAAGTAAACATTACCTGATCATGCACCAAATGAAATGTGTCCTTGGGCCGTGTGACATCAGATTCCTCACGTTAATCAGTAATTTCACATTCACGATCATCACGTTTTACTTTGTACCTTTCTGCAACACCACAACTGCGGTCTTGTTGCCATGGCAACTGTCATCATTTCTCATCATACCATGTCACACGTACCTCGGTGAGGTACTCCCTTGACTCACCCTACTTGATACGTGAAGGTATTTCTACCCTGCATTATCTCTTTTTCTCTGACTTTTTTGCACTACGTCAAAACTTTTTTGAAATGTATTTGCCATGTTGGTTTTATCACTATGCTACAGTTACATTTCTTCATCTTTCCAAAATTTAATTTTCTGTCTTTCAATTAAGAATTGTCATTGTTTACCTCTGCATATCTCTACCTCACTTCTCACTTTGTTCTCTCGCACTCTATATCTATTCCCTCTTCCTCTCCTTCTCCTTCTCCCTCCCTTTCTCCGTGCGACAAGACGATTAATACACCCCAGCATGGAGTAAGGTTAAGTGCCTGTGTTACCAAGTTACAAGGAATGAGGAGCTAAGTCATACGAGTCAACAAACGACTGTTCTTAATACAAATCCCTTATACCTTCGCCCTCACTAATTTTCTCCGAATCAGCTAGACTCTCATGCTCTTTGATACCAGTATTTAAATTATCTCTTTTTTCTGTTCTATTACACCCGACTGTTTTATTTCACCGTATACTTCATACTAACACTAATTTTTTTTTTGTTTTTAATGATATATATATATATATATATATATATATATATATATATATATATATAAAACGTTTACTTGATTCATATATTATTTATGCATGACAGATGGCTGTTTTCGTCAGGCTTAATATTGATGACGAGAGGGGCCATAATCAATGTCTTCTATTGGTTGCTAGCAGGTATAGTAAATAGACTTGTGATTGGTTACACTAGTACCATATGACATTGATTTTGTAATAGCTCAAAGTCGTGAACCATGCTTTTTGATTAACGAATAACGTTGTAAATAAATGTTATAAATTTACTTTATCACTTTATTCACTTTATCATGATACAAGCTGTTATATACACTGTTCTAATGCGCGTGCACTTCAGTTTCACCTCGGTCTTTGGTCATGTAAAACTGCACCTGGTTTATATTATGCATTCTATCGTGCGTATAATCTAGTATAATGCATTTGAGATCATCATATATACAGTATATATATATATATATATATATATATATATATATATATATATATATATACATATGTGTGTGTGTGTGTGTGTGCGTGTGTGTGTGTGTTAGAGTGTGCGTGTGTGTGTAGAGAGAGAGAGAGAGAGGGAGAGGGGGAGAGAATCACATGGCAATACGGACCGTTACAATGCTGAAAGGGTTTCCTCTGCCCCTCACATCACGACGATCATCCTCCTAAGATCCTGTCACCGGTCCTATCCAATCCTGGATCAATCTCCGATGACACATCGTGGATTCCTCGAAGGCATAGGGCGTGTCCCGCATCTATCGTCGCATCGTCCGGTTCCACACATCCAGCTTGGTCACTGGAGCTCGGCAGGTAGATGATACCACATCCACGCTCCATGATGACACGAGCAGAAGGGAACGATCACACTCCTGTTACTGTCCTCCTGGCAACAGCTCCGCTTTGCCTGTTCTCTATTCTCTGACGAGAAGATGAAAGTTCCTGTATGATCCTTCATTGTGTGCAGATGGATTAACTCGAGCAGAGTTGATTTCTAACATCCATTCATGAACCTAGCTTTGGATGTAACGATGATAATTATAGGGCAGTGAGCTGTCTTCAGTGGGAGACATGTCGTGGCAAAAATCTGTTTCTGTCGAGAAAAAAAAATACATACTAGGTTTGCCACCATAAGTATCTGGTTGATCGTCTATCTATCATACGATGAATTTCTAGTTGGTGTCATTAATATTGAGCAGGCATTTTTAGCACTTACGGTCAGATACTTCAGCTGCTAATCTTTTCTGTTTGTTACATTCATCGACGTCCACTTATTGCTAATAATAATCTGGTAATCGCAGGACACCCAATAGAGTCAGAGTATAAGAGCCTACTCCTCAGGGCATTAGCGGAACCTGACATTCAAACTTGTGCTGGATTTACATTCTTTCTTCACCTTTGTTTTTCTTTCTCTATTATGGAAAAATTTGTTTTAACTCTTTTTATTCATGACATGCGTTATAGCGTTAAATGATTAATAATATGAAACAATAAAGATGATTAATTTGTACCAAAAAAACAACAACTCAAATTCGACAAAGATAATAGATTTGAAGTGCAGCTCTATGCAAAGTAAAAGCCCTTTCGAATTCTGCTTCTGTGAGGAAGGTCTTCAGTAATTAAACCGCTGAAGCAAGGTTTGTTTTTCTTAAATCATCATTTCAGAACGAACATGATCAGGTGACAGGTTTATGCCTCCTCTAAATTGAAACCAACACGCCTTCTCGTAAACACATTGTGATCATTTCAGCAGGTTGGTATGTAAGCTATTCAAGTTGTTTTCACAGTCTACAATGCATGCCCTCCATGTCAAATATAGCATGCTCTTGACAACAAAAGATATAGTATAACCACATCACATTCTTCATCCATTTCTTAAACGGATCAATATGTTTGATTAAAAGCCTGGATAGAATTTATATGTCTGGAACTTGCACGATAACCAGCCGTAAAATATTGTGGCCTAGTGCAGGAATAGGTCTATCAACTTCATTGCCGTTCCAGATGTTATTGTCTTCTCCTCCAAGTGAAGTAAAGGACTTCAGCAAAGTGTTTCCAGAAAAATAACAGTCCAACCAGATTGATATAAAGGATTTGCTGAGCCCCCCAAATGAATTTGCAGTCAAAGGGAAAAAAATTGTATAAATTTTCGCATTTTGTTGTTGTTGATTGAAAGCACACTTAGGCGAACAATAAACAAACTTAGAGCCAAAGTGAAAGACACTAATATTTACAGGTAAACGAAGAGTCTGGATAGACATAAAAGGGTCCTGCCCAGCCAAGTAAAGGCTCGCGAACAGTCTCCTGAGGCTAATACTCTTCAGATGTCGGATGAAGGGCAAAATAGATCAACACATCAATTAAAGAAAACGCAAAATGTTCTCTGTTATTTATGTTCACCACTCTCTCTTCAGGACAAGCCATTGCTCACAGTTGGCCTCCAACCCTATTTCACCGGACCTCCGAATGTTATATACAATTTGTTGACAGGATGATAGCTACTTCCAACTTTGTCATTCTTACGGAAGATGCTTGCTTTCAGAGAGATATTAAGTAAACACTTACCCTGCCCCTTGCTGACTATATATGTTATCATGTGAAATTGTATCTATTGTCGATGTCACTAATGCCTATTTCTTCAGGTGATTATTGAGGAGCTGTTTATAACTGCTTATAACTATCTAATCACTCCGCTATAGCCACGGATATAAACAAACAAACCTCAAGCCGAAGTATGAATATACCTACTCTCATCCCGACGTAGAGCGATTAACATCTTGCTTCAGCTGTCTTTCACCTTCTTTCCCGAGGGAGAGAGAATTCTCCTTATTATTATAATTTTGCACCATGATGAATTCGAATGACATGCTGTAATGTTTAATTTTTTCTGCTTTGTGAAATGTATTATAACGAATTCATTTCTGACGAGTATCCATATTTGATTTCCCGACTCGGTACTATAACTACCCCAATAATGATTTCAGTTATTTTCTCTCTGTCCCTTTATTTCTCCCTCATTATCCAGATCTCTCTCTCTCTCTCTCTCTCTCTCTCTCTCTCTCTCTCTCAGTCTCACTTTATTTCCCTTCTACCCCTTCACAGCGTTCCATGTTGATATCCCATCTTTATCATACTCCGCGTCAAAGTTTCTACACCTGCCATCTTATAGGCGTCTCTGCTGTCGTTAAAAAGCGCTTGGTCGCCCGTGATTTGGAATGAAATCGTCCCTCTTATATACATGTAGTTTGGATATTGAAGAATTATGTCTCCTCCTCAGCAGATTTGTTTTCTTTGAATAGCCTTTACACGAGATTCACTCTCGTTAGAAAAGAAAAGTTATTAGGAACATATGTCAAATGCTGATGGCTGTTATGATTGACGCTCACATTTAATAGTTCTACTAGTTCGGTGTTTTTTTTTTCGCACTCGAGTAGATATCAATGATTTTTTTCATCTTTCATTTGCAACTTCATTTCCATTCATATGTCGGACTTATTTGCATCAAACGCAAACACTGAATTCGAGATTTAAAAAAAAAAATTCATTCGTAAAATAAACAAGACAATATTTTTAGACACAAGTCGATAAACTGTATATTTCGATATGTGCAAGCTTTTTTTTTCAGTATCATAAAATTCTACTTCATGGTGATAGCATACACAATATTTGTAACATATACTTACGATAAGTATGTTCCTTCTCTTACTCATGCAAGCATTCGTTCATACCTCCATTCATATTTTCCTGAAATATTTCCTGCAAATTGATGATAAAGTATTTCCCCAAAATGATCGCGTCTTCTTTATTTACTAATCACTTAGATGACTATATTCCGCTTGTTTCGTACTAAACCTGTCCTATCTCCACACCATACGTAACGATGTTACCTCAGTAAGCTCACACTCCGACAACTGCCCAAATCAAGTATTTACGAAAATATTCTGGCATATTTCTTTTTTTGACCGTTGGACTTTATCACTACAAAGTTTTCTATTCCTGATTCTCCTTGCCAATGCATCACTTTCATATCATTGTAAAAAGGAAAGAGAAATTACATAACAATACATTCCAAGTTTTTTATCACTTTTTATTCATATTCAACAGATATATTTTAGTCAGTTTCTACAGGCAATAGATTTCGATATCAAGTAAAATTTAAGGAGGGATTTCAGCAGCTTCGCCAACTCTTCATCAACATCTTCATCAACTCATATCCCTCCCCCTCTTGGCGACTTCTCTCTTCCTCCTCTTCATCTCAGCCTTCTTTTTGTTCTCCATCCTCCCCAACTCCTGCATGAACTTTGACCCTCCAAACTTCCTGGCCAACCTCTTGGCTTTCTCCTTTGGGATGACGTCAGCTTTCGTCTTGACGTCATATACACGAAGTTCTCTGTCTACCATCATAGTGTTTGCGCGATGTGAAATCAACTGTAAAGTAAAACAAACAAAAGATTGAAAATCAGGTCATTTCTATGCTATCGTGTAGTCTAGTCTAAACACACAAACACACGGACATTAATTTGCTTGATCACACTCAGTACAAACTGTGAAGAAGTGTTGCAGATTTTTACACTCATATCAGTTTTTAAAACTTGCTAATAATAACTCTTTTTTTTTTCTGCCCGGCCAGCTCCATCTTGTTCTGAATGCCAGTCTTGAGTTCTTCCCCACTCATAGTCCTAGATCGGCTCTTGAGCCTTGTCAAACGGACAGGAGCTGGCCTCAAGATCCTCGCTGCACCTTCCGGGTCTTTCCAGGTCGAAGGCGAAGTCGCCTGCTCGTGACCGTGGTCGAAGGAAGACTGAGTTAGGAAGATCGCAGTGGGAGATGTCAGGGCAGAAAAAGTTGTCATTTTGTGAAAACGGCTGTCGCCTCTTTGGCCCGAATTCACAAAGGTGGTACAAATGAAACCATGGTTTAAACCATGGACAAAAAACATGGAGCGCCAAGTGTTGCACGGAATATTTCGTTACGAAATTGGTCATTTCGTCGATAAAATGACCATTTCGTGGATGAAGTGTTCGGTTAGTTACAAAATGTTGTCATTTCATTACAAAATAATCATTTCATCGACGAAATGACTGATTTCGTAACGAAATATTCCATGCAACTCTTGGCGCTCCATGGTTTTTGTCCATGGTTTAAACCATGGTTTCATTTGTACCACCTTCGTGAATTCGGGCCTACAGGGCGAGGAACACGAAGTGAGGGACCATTCAGGAGGACTGGAGACGAATTATTATGAAGTGGAGATTCATTATTGGTAATAGTTTTCTTTCTTTCTACCTTTATTTTTCCATTGTAAATTAATTTCTTTATTCATTTACTAATTCATTTATCTACTTTTTCACAGTATTATTCATTTATTTATTCGCTGGTGCATTTTGTGGTAAAAGAGATTACTGCGTTGTAAAGCCTGGAAAGCACCAGATGGTAGAAAACAAAGGTGACTCTATAATATGAAGTCCTGAATATTAATGAACCTACCTGGCCCATGAGGGAGCCTAGCCTTCAAGCAGTGAGCAATCTCCGCGCTGACGTCACTATAGTAAATGGGAGAGCTTACAGGGCGGCGGGTGGTTACAACTCTTTGTGATATCATCAGACTGCTGCAGTAAGGGTACAACCTTTTAAATAAGAAAAAGAAATAGACGACTGTTTTGTAATTCACGTTTATTAAACTAAATTGTCTAAAAAGATTATCCAGTTAAGAGTGTGTGCACAATTGAATATATTTCGGTACTTATTCTGATTAGTTCAAAGTATGTTTGATTGTGTCTGTGTGTGTGTGTGTACATATATATATTTGGGTGTGTATGTCTGTGTAAGTATTTTTTTCTTTTTATTTCTTTTGTTTTAGCAAAAAATAAGGTGCGCCCCGCCGGGATCCGCCACTGAACATGTATACATGTTTAAGGAAAGGTTAAGCTAGTGTTAATCTGTAATAAAGATATCAAATAGGCCTGTTACAAGTGTTCATTTGAGTGTGGTCATCATTAGCTAATTCGTTACAGTAAATGCAGTGCATGTAAAGCTGTGTGGTGACACGTTTACATGGGATTTGATGAATTCATGGTTGTATTTTACATGACACTTGGCCGGCCCCGCTTATGTTTTACACAACTCTCCATGAGCTTGTTTGTTTTTTGTTTTTTTCATTTTTCCTCTTTTCATCTTAATTCACTTGTTTCCCATCTACCTCCGTTCTCTCTTCTTCTTTCTTTCTCGCTCTCTCCCTCCCCTTCCCCCTCCGTCTACACCTGATCCACCCCACCCCCTTCCATCCCCATCTCCAGTCCTATACCCCTAGGCTGTAGCGGTTAGTGACGCCGCAGACAGCCACATAGATGGCATACCAGCTCAGGCCACGTCACCTGGTATCCAGCGCCGCAAACCAGCGTGTAGCAAGGGGCGAGCGGTGAGGAATGTATCGTCCCGAGGAGACCCGATATAGAATCTAGCTGCTCTGCGAAATCTGCACGAGATATACGCAGACGAGCGGTGCTCCTCTTTTTTTCTTACTCTACACACACTCGTGAGAAGTGCTCCGCGATCGTTTGCTGATATACTTCACTTGGTGGGCGGCAGCCGCAAGCGCGCGCCCACGAAGTTAACTCCCCTTCGACTGCCACACTTTCTTCGCGAGCTACGAGCGGAAATAATTCCTCGAGATAAACATTCATTCCGGTTTAGAGGGAGATTGAACATTCCGCTTAACTTCTTGTCGGATAATCAGACAGTCTCGAGTTTGACAAATTGACTTGAAATATCGCAGGCTTTGTTATCCGGAATGTTCAGATAGACGGAAGTGCAGCTATGATAAGGCGTGTGGTCTCGGTGGCGTGTGATAGCTGACGACTGCTCGTGTACAGTGGCGACGCTGACCAAAATAGGCCAGACCGTTTAGCACACTGACTGTCTGTATTCCCGTAACGACACGAAGTGAGTGACTTAAATGTGGTTGCTGTTCGTCTGTCGCTTCTCTGCTTAAGTTTGGATTATTCGAGAGATTCCGGAAGGTTCTATTGGATGCCATAACACGCAAAGAAATCTGGACTATAACACTCGATGAGAGACTGAGCTGACGACTGAAAGAGGTGGTGTACGATAGTTCAGTGACTTCATATCTTGGGTAGACGACTGGATTTGTTTGTTTCCCAGACAAGATTTCTGAATGACCAGACGATTCCCTGTGGCGCGCGAACGTGACGCAGACATCATTTTGGTACTGGTTGTCCCCTTTTGCTAGGATTACTTTCTTCTCGTTTTCACTCAGAGATAAATAAGCCGACATCATGAATATAGAAATAAAGATTCCGTTCTCGCACCCGAAGGTGGAATATAGCATCAATTCTGGGCAGGGAGGGATGACCCCAACCATATCAAGCACCGGCCCGCCGCAGTTCGGCCAACCTACGGTCGAAGTGCATAAGGTACAGCAGAGCGGAGGTCAGCAAATGCCTACCATCACCGTCTTGTCTCCTAATGCTGAACCTACGGTCATCAAACCAAATCAGCAGCCGACGATGAGCTACTCTCAATCACAACCAGAAACCACATACATCCAGACCAGTCAGTCTGCGGGTCCAGGGCAGTCCACCGTAAAAACCACAACAACGACCAGACGAACGACCGAACGACGAGTCTTAGAGGAACCCACTGCTTCCACGCCGACGTTCGGGTACTCAAACCCTGCTTCGCCGACCCTCTACCAGGGTTATTACGTCACACCTGTCTCCCTGACCAGCCAGTCTTCTGGTCCCCCTAAAGGTCTAGGTGAGCGTCAGACCAGCAAGATTGAATACGATAGCCAGAGATTCCAAGTGACTCTTGACGTTAGCTCGTATAAACCCGAGGACATCGAGGTAAAGATTAAGGACAATAAGCTCACTGTCCGTGCTGAGCACCGCGAGGGTACCCCAGAAGGTGGCTTCGTCCAGAGGGAATACTATCGACAGTACACGCTGCCTGATGACGTGGACCTCAGGTTAGTTAAAAGCTACCTGTCGGAGAAAGGTATTCTCACCTTGGAGGCTCCGAAGCTAGCCCTGGCCCAAGCTGCCGAGCGAACCATCCCGATCCAGGTCAGACCACATGTGGAGGGGTCAAGCGGAAAGGGATCACCGACAGTGCCCATTGTGGAGGAGTTTACCAGCGACGCGGAATCGCATAGGAAATAAGAAGGATAGATCATTGCAGAATCAGCAGGACAATTCCCGGTCATCAGTTCGATGATGAGAAGCTTGATTGAGGACATGGATTCTAATTATTGGTGTTATATTTTTTGGGCGTGTGTGATTTTTTTTCTTCTATAGGAAAGACGCCTTACTCATTGGATGAGTTCAAACCCGTGTAACTTCTGTTTGGAGGGTTGTGACGTCAACTCTGTGTAAAAAGTTTGACTGAAACCTGGCATTTTGTTTTTAAGTTTCTTAGTATTAAATGACAAGGGAAAATGAATGCGTGTATGATAATTTGCTGTAGTGACGGCATATTATGATTTGCCATTGTGCCATTGCATATCATATTTCTTTCGTGCATAAGTTACTCAAGAGTTGATTGTAAATAATGCACAATGGTTTTGAAGATGGTATGTTAAAAAAAAGTAATCCTATAGACCAGACAGAAATTGGCTCAAGATAGAGAATGAAAACATGCTGAGCATGCTTGCGCTTGCAGTTATGATAAATAGCATGTCACTACAGCACTGTTTCTGTACATTGAACGGAAACGAGCTATGTGGCACGCATGCAAGTTTACCACTTGTGTTATTTCACTTCGTTTCATCCGAGCCATCCAAAACATGCAGACGGGCACCGCAATCGAACATTAATGCGTCAGTATGCTAGGTTGTAAGACATAAATACTAATCAGGGGCGGAATAACAAGCTGACAATTCCGATTGGTGCTTGATTTTGATCACTCGATGCCTTAATGTGTGCAAGGTCATGATACATATGCGGGAAGGTTTAAGAACGACCAGCCATCACAGGCATGGCTATATACGCTCATTTCAAGCCATAAGTTGAAAATATTATCGTTGTACCGAAATGTGATGAACATACATTATCACTAAGCCTGCATAACTGGATGACGTAGTCATGCCACCAATGCTGCTTATAGATCTTTTGCAGGAAAGCTTTGGTTAGAAAGCTGATTTCCTATACTCTGTTTATTTAAACAAAAAAGCAAGAGTTGTCATCAAGGAGATATTTGTTAAACCTGTGTATGAAGAGCATTTCTCACAATATCATAATCGGTGTGAAGGCTTGGAGTGAGATTTGAAAAGGGCTGCTTATTATGAATTATTGAGATATCGGAAAGTAATGGTCCATATCATGTCAGGGATACACATTGTTTTTGAAGTGTTTATATGCAAACAATCCTAGTTTGCTTGTTTTTAAGGGAAACGAAGATGGTAACAAAATGGCGACATGAAAGAAACCAGAAATTTTGCAATGTAGTGCCTTTTGTTCGCCTCGTGCCATCCGCCAAGATCATTTTTGAAATCGTATGTCAGACAGTCGACACAATGAATGGAAAGAGCAAGCAGGAAAGGAAGGAGGAAAGGAAGAATTAGCACGAAGAGAATAGAGAACAAAAGCTCGCCCATTTGTGTCTGACACTACCACAATCTTACGTCCAATCTGTATCTTTAAATGTTGTTGTTTTTGCAATGTTTCTTCCTCCCATCTTTATTCGTCCTCGTGCTATAATGCGCGAAACGATGTGGTATGAATGACACAAGAACACAGTATTGAGCAATAAACAAGTACTCAATATCTTTGTCTGACTTGAACATTGTGACGACAGAGTTTGAATTGTGCTAGAATCATCGTTGTGTAAAAATCTGTTTAAGGTTATTGTACACGGCATGTGATAGATTTATCTGACACGCATAGTTGTCTCGCGCTGTCTTTGTTAGATGTGGACTGATTCTGGCATTTTTTGCTTAACCAGCACACCGCAACAGATTTTCATACCTTAAGAAGGCAGAAGCTATAGCGAGCAAGTAATTCGAAATGGATGAGAGACCGTACGAAGCAAGTATTCGTCAACGCATATTTGAGCACAGAGATTAGACGTTAAAACTCACGAGTTAGTTCTTTACAGTGTCATAATACCGATAAATGGCAAAGTACTTCAGATATATTGAACTGATAATGCACAATATTTTTTTTTTCTAGGTGCATATCGCACTCTGACTTATATTGGCTCGTGGCAGTACGTTATTCATATCTAAGCAATCATATACATAGTGTATTCCTATTCGACTATGGGATTACCTACCCTTACGGTATAGTGACTTTATATATCGGATATAGAGATACACACACGTACATATTATCATATAGGATACATAAACACCCACATTGCGTTGCACTGAATTGCGTTGGAAACTTGCTTCTGTTCCCGGATTATCTTTGACATGGACTAAAAGACAGTAAAACGAAACAAAAAACACACAAAAGCAAGCGTCGTGTTGTCATAATTTGCATTAGTGAAAGTCAATTTAATCGTTTAGATTTAGATCATGATTTTCGTCTGTGCTAAAGCTTATATACGTGTGTGTGTGTTTTGATCCTGGCTTATATAGTGTAATGCTGTTTTGCCCCTTTCACTTTGGTATCTGTACTTCTGATACTATAAGTGACAATTTTTGCCTAAAAGTGACGACAGTTTCTTCGGCAAACTTTGTTGCATGTAATTACGTGCCGGTCGGCGGGGTCAAACAAAACAAAACAAAACAAGTTCAGTTGATATATATACACCACCATCGTAATCTTTTGTCTGTTTATGAAATGATTTAGGCAAGTAAAGCCGATGATCGTTTATCTCTACTATTGATGAGTGTTTGCCACAGTGCGTAGATACGCGGTCTCTCTTATCACGTAGAATAACGTGTCACGTAGAGTACAGTAAGATGTAAGCACCCTCTCGTCTTCGGCTCTCCGTAAAAGGCGGTCGTGTCGTACATCGCTCGCAAGATGCCCGATGATGAGTAATTCGTTAGCCTTCTCTCTCTCTCCTTTTCCTACAGTACACCTTGAGGCTGCTCGCATTACACAAATACTAATGAGTAAATGATTAGTGGTTGATACCACAGCACACACAAAATGAGACAGAGCGGCACTCTTGCGCTGTTGACTTTTTACGAAAAACTTTTAGAGCAAAAATTGTGTATAACGAGAGTCACAATCAAATTGACAAAAATATATCTCAAATCATTCGGAGAGCCAATGACACAGCTTTTCTTTTCTTTTAAATTTGCTCTTGTTTCCTGATCAGTTTCAAATGTAGGATGTTATGGTAAGCTGAAATGAAAGACTCGTTTTCAAGAGATTACTAAACAAAACGGGCGTCACTACCTGGATCACTAAGGCTGTGTTCGTAGATGATCCTTCACTGTAAGGACAACACAGCTATATTCCCAATTATAACCCGTCACACTAACACTGCCATAATGTCCGACATCAGAGTCCTGCATCTCACCGGTCTTAACATGTCAGCTCAGAAATCACCGTGCAATTCATTTAATAGTCTCATTTACGTAAATTTACTTTCACAGCAAGTTGTGAGGGCATTTACGCCATTTCAACATAAACTTTTATTTACAACACAATGTCATGCGATGACCCTATATTGTTGGCTGCACGAAATGAGCCGCATCAGCTGCCAACGATCTAACGTAGATATAAAGATATGGGATGTGTAGGAGGGCGTCTATCTCAATTTTGAATGTGTCAAACAAAGTGATGACGATTACTTAGTATAGAATGGCTGGCTACTGACGAGCTGACAGATTTGAAGGAAATTTGGTCACGCCAAACTGTAGGAACTGCAGAGCAGATATTGGACAGTGATGGAACCAATGACTGTTCATAACCAAGATTAAAATAATATGTGCGATGCGTATCCAAACTCGGGCTGGCTGCCTTCACGTGTAATGTGGAACAATATAATCCAACATGTTCTGTGCCTATAGCATGTGTCTTCCACAGTAATCATACTACTTCTTCAGTACCCATGCATGTCATTGCACTGCATGTCAATCGTTTAATGTTATCATCTTTGCCTTATATTCGGCACAGCCGCCGTCAGTGTATTAAAAAAAGGACCATTGTGAACCCACGAGGTTACTACTATCCTACAAGTAAAGACTGACGACAAGAGAAGAATGTACAAATCATATACGTTATTCCGTAAAATGTGGATATATAAAAACCGCACATCCAAGGCGTATCAGACTTTCTTCGATTTCAAGAATGTTTTGTCTTGATTGCGGCAATTTTAGTTGACGCAGAGTAGAGACTCAAATGAATGCCGTGACATATCACTGCCTTCATGTTTATAACAAGACCGTTTTTCAGCTATACTAACGCCTTGTTTTGTCCGTGTAGAGGTGACGATCACGTGACCCGTGCATCTGGTCACATGACAACCTCGATCCGGAGCGTTTTAAATTTAGAGCCCCTTTCTGTGCCAGCGAAATAAATAAGCGGACGCATCCTATTCAGCCACATGGTATTATTGATGGATGGTTTGTCAGCGGGAACAAGACTTGTGACCGCAGCGCAAACACACAGAGACAGACACAATAAACTGTGTAAATTGCTCTTGAATCAGTTTTCTGCGCGGAGGGGGGAAAAGTTATGACAGAATGAATGAGAGTTTACCCTTCTGTAGTTTACAACAAACGGACAAGTTGTTGCTTTGCTCAATAGGTTTATTCGTGGGTAATAGATGCAACATCTTATCTTGTGAGAAGATTTATTTATTGACTTGTCCATTTCTTACGCATAGATCGAGAATTGTGTGAAAAAAAGCTTAGCTTTGTAATAAATTGTAAGGAGTACTGTTTCTAAAGATAAGAATGTGTCTGAAATGCAATATCGCAGAGCGTATTGCATCTACTAGAAGCTTTAAAATGCGGGCATGACATAGGAACTCCCGAGACTGCCATGTTCCTGTTTGCTTCTTTCCATCAGAAAAAAAAAAAACCCACACGAAATCTACAACGAATCGATTTATATATAACTTAATGGAATTCACCAATATCTTGATTGTTACGGTTTCTCTATTGATAGAAACTAGTCTTCCAAGCCTTCACAATGTCTCAACTTTCGTGTATCGAATGAATATCGTGATATTTGTAAGAGCCTGTTTCTAGAGACTAGTCCTGCACCTGCTTTCGGTCGTGTCGCAAAACACTCCGACATCGGGCCATGGACGATGGATGGACGCCAAATGTCACTGCATCGTTCGTCTATTGAGTTATAATGTAATTGTCTGTTCCCGCTGTGAAGCGGCTTTGGCGCGCTATGGTGAATGTATCGCATTAAAGAGATTATAAATGAGCTGTTTGTGTGTGCTGAACCAAGAATAGAATGATCGAGAAGAAAATACTTCGCCGGGGCTAACCGTCTGACAACTAGAATGGTTGCAGTCCCTTGTCGCAGTTCTTATTTGCCCGAACAAGCAGTACTTTAGAAGAGGAATAGCCTCTAATACACCAGGTCGACAACTGACATTCATTTCAAAGACAAATAACATTCACGGAGATCGCATGAAGTATCATCACGCAATATTCTTCACGTATATAGACTCCCTTTGGATATGAGTTTCTCGAAATTCAGTGTTCTCATCATCTTGCTCGTTTAACACGTACTATCATGTTATTATTATCACTATTATTATCATTATTATCATTATTATTATCATTATTATTATCATTATTATTATTATTATCATCATTATTATTATCATTATCAATGTCATTATTATTATTGTTATCATTATTATCATGATTACTATTATCATCATCATCATCATAATGGAGAGTGTGTGGAGTGACAAAAAGTCGTTGCACAATAGATTATGGATTAAGTAGTTACGACCTTTTCATTTTTTCTCTTTAATGAGATTGGCACACTGGGACGAAGCCACTTTGAGTTATATTTACTTGTCTTGCTAATAAAATCTGTTTTCTTTCCTACAGTGTTTAAATGGTGATTGCTTCTAACCCTTCAGCAAACTCATCAAAGTAATTTTGTGTAAGAATGCATGATTGGCTTGAAATTAGGACAGTTCTGATGAAATGTGGAAAGATTTGATGAAATGCTTATTGCTTTGTTAAAATCAGTGATTGCTGATTATGATTTTTAGATGTCACGTGTTTGGTTATAGGCAAATGTATAGGAAAAAGGACTGAATTGTAAGAAATTCACAAAACATAGATTGAGAATAGAATGAGTGTTAAATGTGTCTGAAATGATTTCAAGTACTTTCTGTTCTCCTTTGCCAACTGAATTGATATATTATTGTATTAATCACTGTAGGAGAAATTTGCATAATAAACTGTGATAGTTTCTCTGGCAGAAATTAATGTTTTGTTTCACGTCACGTCGAAGGAAATATTGTAAAATAAGATTTTGTACATACTGTATACATATATCTAGCTTCAGCAAATTAAGAATGGAAAATGCACATTTGAAGAAATATAAGATATGAATTCAGGTTTGTTTGTTCTTGGGTTTTTTTTTTTTTTGTAACTTCTAAAAGAGGGTGATAATACGAAAACGTATACATAAAAACGTCGAACTTGACTATGATAAGGTTCTCGGAAAATTGTAAATATGGTGGCACGTGTGATGGTTATGTGTACGACTGGAGATAGTATTTCCAGGTCACCCTGTGGTTTTCCTGTATGAAATGCTAGCGTGGATAAGGAACTCCCTTAAAGAATAAAGTTTGTGTTGTCATTTATTTTGCCAAGAAGACTGAAATGTTTGCTATAGAGTGACTCACGGGTGCATAATGCTCAAAGACACTGCGTGATTTGATTTCTCATCTGTCTCATTATATCATTTAAGATAAGATCGGAAAAGGCATCACAACGAAAAAAAAAAGTCGTTTGGAAAATAAATATTGTGCTTCCAAGGTCAGCCTGAGCAATGTTTTTCCTGACCCATTTTGTTCGTTTGTCTTACCGTGCCGCCTGTCCATATGATGAAGGCGGATTCGAATGCGGTGTCAATGTCCAATGCGCGCTCGCTCCGCTGGCTGGGTGAAATGAACACGTCCCAATCGAAACTGGCATGTGTGGAATGTGGAGTGTAGAAAGGCTGTGAGGATGCACCTTATAGTCATTGTACGTGTTATATAATGTACAAATGGAAAATGCAATGTATTCATGCAGGCATCACAAGCTGTACAACCTACTGACCAGTCATACGGTCTGTTTTCCTTTTTGATAACGAATTATGCTTTAGCATTTTGTGTAAATTTATGTCAAGCATTTCAGAAGTAAAAATCCACACTCTTTCATAAAAGCAACGACGACAATATTGTGCTTTTGTGCCCTGCCACTTTAACCAGTCAAATCTATCCTCCCCGATTACATAATAATATATCCATACCACTTATCTTATGTAAATCATATCAGATCATTTGTTTTACCGTTAATGTGCATTTAATTAATAACGTCAAAGCCAAACGTGGAGACCGCTTCACACAGAGTTCGAAAAAGAAATCAAAACGCCAAAATACACATAATGATCAATTTATATGCATTGTAAGGAGGATTACACACTATAAACAATCAATCATGTCTTGTCTTTTTTTTTCACTCTTTGGTATCCTACAATAAGACTGAGTGATCGGAATGAAACTGAAGCTGAGTTGGAATGTGCGATAGCGAGAATTCACGTCAGTACATTGTTGTTGTAACACACAAGATACCTTGAAGTGAAAGTCACATGCCTGTGTTCTGGCTTTCTATTAGCTCTATAATTAAATATGCCATCTGTAAATCCTAACGGACTACATTATTCAGTCTTCTACGAGTGTAAGATTGCAGCTAAAGTTCCTCATGGAATTTGCAATGAAATAACTTTTTTCGAATGACCTTCTATTTTAATATACTCTAATATGGTTGAGGTGATTTGCAGCGTCCACGACGTAAGCGAGACGAATCATGGCTAAGATTGCTACCACCACGAATTAAGGGAGGAAGTAGCAACTAGCCTACTTCAGATTTGACAGAATGCCTTTCATGCGATCCATTCCCTTTATCATTCAGCAGACTGATCTAGATACAGGGCCGGCGCATCCGTGGGGGCCGTGGGGGATCGGGCCCCCACACTTTTTGTGTACCATACAAAGGAATACATAAGGTGTCATCACTTTGGGCCCCCACACTTTTTTTTTCAACCCGGAAGTACGTAAGTGGCACTAGAATAGAAATAGATAGAGATCTTGAAGTATGGCGGCGGTAAGGTTATGTGTTTTCTCTGAAGACCTTTTTTTTTATAACACCCGGAAATGGGAGGGGAGAGAATGAGCTGAGGACCTTTTTTTTTTTTCTCTTCGCTTGTTAGCTCATGAAACCCGGAGTGGGCCCCCACACTTTTGAAAACACTGCGCCGGCCCTGTGAATATACTCATAGTAACAATTCAATGGTTGCTATCTTCTAGCATTTCACAGTGGTAAAGCACGAAGTGTCACGGATCCATTGTCCATCAGGACAAATTGCAATAAATCGGTAACTTAAACTATAACTGTATAAGTGTTCCTGGTCTTGAACAAAAATCCCAGAATAGTTGAGAAGTTGGCTGTCAAGGGAAACATCAGTTCAGTTCAGTTCAGTTTATTTCAGTTGATCAGTCTAGAATGATCTCTATACGCATTGTTGCACTTCCTTTAGCCAGAGATCACGCCAGAGTCGCACCGCATTATAGTCAGCAGTGTCTGGAAAAGATTCAAGTTCAAGTTCGTTTATTCATTTCTAAGATAAAAATCATGCAATGCATATATACATAAATGCAAAGCGTACAATTCAATAAGAACAATGAAGAATGTATAACATAATGGACATAACAAATTAACAGAATAACGCACTTAAACATTAAACTGACGAATACAGCCTGTGGTAAAAGTCAAATGTGAAATGAAAAAGAGAACGTGAAGGAAGCTTTAGAAGCCTTGTGAGGAGGTAAGTTCTCTTGAACCTTCTAATGAGGAATTTCACTGGCATGTGTTGTAACAAATCAGATTAAAGAGGAAACACATACAAAAAGCATACATACACACATTCACAAATACAAAGATATTTGAATACAAATAATGGAGATCAACTTTCCATGAATAATTGAATAATTCAGTAATAACAACCTTTTGAGGGATTTTTTTGAACAATCTTAAAGTTTGACATAACCTAACGTTATTTGGTAATGAGTTCCAGACCACAGGAAAGCTAAATCTGACAGATTTTTGAGTAAAAGACAAGTGGAGTTAACTTTAAACAAATGAAAGTCATTACTTCTGCGGGTCTC
Source organism: Diadema setosum (assembly GCF_964275005.1). Lineage (NCBI taxonomy): Eukaryota > Metazoa > Echinodermata > Echinoidea > Diadematoida > Diadematidae > Diadema > Diadema setosum. Next base: position 34,592,852 of record NC_092702.1, on the reverse strand, counting down.
ATATTAATGGTGAGTATTGCTATTGACATTAAACATGCATCAAGATAAAATGCATCGACACTCTGTATAGTAATGTTGTGGTGAGGGTCTGGGACTCACAAACAGCTTACCCTGGGAGATCAGTGCCACCGATGAAGAGGCTGCCTCTTGTGAAATATCCCTTATTACCATCTACATCAATGTAATGGTTTAAGATTTAATTATGATAATGGTAGTAAATACAATGCAATGCAATGGATACATATAGCATTAAAAACCATTAAGTAAATGTCCATCATATCAGTAATAATAATTGCCCAAAATTATGATGGTAATAATAACAACTGATATTACCATTGTTACCATCGTGCGCTTTGCAATAATTCGATTCTCCAAGCCGCTCGAAAATCTTGCTGTAATTTCGGTCAAAGATGAAAAAAGAAGAAGAAGAGAAGAAGAAAATAAAAAGAAAGAAAGAGAGAAGTAAAGGGAAAGACAGGGAAAAATTGGATGATATGAATAGTGTAAAAAAAGAAAAACGTTAACCATAAAAATGGAGGAGGAACTTAGGAAGTTGGAGATGACGAGTATCGGCAGGGGGGGGGGAGAGGAAAAGGGAAATGATCCTTCAACATTCTTCATTCAAACTTACACTTAACTGCTCTTGTGGATGGAATGATTCTTCTCATCCATCTATTAGTCGAAGTACATAGTATTTGTTTGAACAAGTGAGTTCACTTCCCGTTTCTTGATTCCGATGATTATAACGATCTGATATGCTCTTGAGGATCTCATAGGCACTATGGCATAAATACCACATCACTGTGTGATCATCCGATTCGTGTGAACAAAGTAAAACTAACCTTTCTTTCCCCAAATAATGATTTTTCACGTCTTATATCCTGTTCTCCTGGAGATCTAAAACAAATTTACTCAGAACCTTGTATCAATGCTTCACATCGATTCACTGCGTCAATATTTTCGAGATTATAGTCACCAGACAACTTTGTCTCTTTAACATCAATCACCCATCAATGCTTTCGGACCGGTTATCATTTATATTTTCGTATGATCAGAAGATAAGAGAATTTGGTTTGGCGCTTTGAAAGCCAGAAAGCCGAATGGAACCAAACAAGACGTGGTGATTTATGGAATGAAGTCGTGTATACGTACATCCTGTTGAAAGGACTGTATAAGGTATGTCTCACATAATTCTGAGAACACGATCTTTATCATTTCTTTTCATCTTTGTGAGAGACCAAATTTCTGTGTCATCTCCTTTACCAATATCCGTGTTCAATATAGACAGGCACTGATTCGCAGAAATGACCATGGAAAATTTGCTGCGATCACGTACTTGAAAAGATAATTATGAAGAAAGATTTTCATTGTGATTGAAAACGGATCCACGATTTTATATTTAATTCGATTTGTCTACCATCCATGTGTGTACGACACTTAGAGACGCAGCTTGAAAACATACAGAGACCGACATTTGAAATAGATGACAACCAACGTGTGCACATAATTGCTCCAGACATGTAAATAGCTGTAGATAATTATGCTCAGCTGGGGGATGATTGATTCGAGGAAAGACGAGGAGGGGAAAAAGAATATGATATAGTCACGGGGAGGGGAGGGGGATGAGAGGAGAGAGTTACAGAGAATGATAAGAGAGAACAGAGAAAAGAGAAAACGAAAGCATAAGACAAGAGAGACGCAGAGAGAGTCAGAGAGAGAGAGAGAGAGGAGCTATAGGGAAGGACATAAAGACAGACAACTTATATTAGAAGAACATGCAGTGTGCGTGATAGCGACATTCACATATCGTGTTTTAGGCTAATGATACATCTAGACTGGCATCAATTTACCTCCACATGAAACCTAAAGATCCCAGCTCCTGTCCGTATGAAGACCTGACATAAACGCCGTGTATGGAATTGAAGGAACGTCTAACCCACATCTATTAGTTCAACTGGGAACGAGGTTGACTATGAAACCTCCAACCGTTCACTAAAAATTGTTAAATGTTCATAAAGTCGAGTTGATCAATGGCGACCACCCACTGATATTTTGTTGTTGTTGGAAGGAACTCATGTTCATTAGGGTGGTGTTCGTTATTCCGAAGGTTCGTTAATCCGAAACACACAAATTGCCTATACCTAAAGGTTCGTTAATCCGAAAATGACAAAGGGTTCGTTAATCCGAACATTTGTGGCGTTATTCCGAAGGTTCGTTATTCCGAAGATTTGTTAATCCGAAAATGAAATTCGGAATAACGAACCTTCGGAATAACGAATCTTCGGACTGAAGAGCCTTCGGAATAACGAACCTTCGGAATAACGAGCTGTAACCTTTTAACTGTTTCTTTATCCAATTCTCATAAAGTATAAATGTATTTCTTTGTGATCTTATTTCCGATTGGAGTACAGCTAGGGCATTATTTCAAACTAGGATGATTTTAATATGTGTTTACATGAGAAGTGTGGGACATGTCGAGAATTTGTTGGAGCCAATAGTGAGCCATCCGTGAAGAGATCTTTAACTTTGTTTGCAGCGTGCTCGATCAAGGAAGTTCTGATATCATGGAGACGTTTTGTCGCATACCGGCAACATCGGAATGCAGGGAGATAAAGCACGGCGACGAGTATGTGTCGAAGAATCGCTTTTCAGCACCCGAAATGTTGTTTGTCCCAGTTACGGAGAGAGATGGTTGTGATATGTCCCGGTATGACAACACACGACATGTTCATTATCTAACACACAAAACAAACAAAACAAAACAAAACAAAACAAAACAAAACAAAGCGTTTAAGCTCTATACAAATTATATATCAACAAATCGCCGAAATGAGATGTAAAGATCATTGCAGATCTTAAAGATTTTTTTTTTCCAGGTTAAGACTTAAGCGTCAGTGATAATGAAAACGCCTAATTATTATCTTGTTTGCTTCCTTGATGTTCCGGACCCATAGACTTTGAACAATTCAAATGCAAACGTTTTAGCCACGTGTGTCGCTATCCTGACACCAAATAACCAAAAGAAATTCTTGGGGCTGTTTTAAGTGTCATTATGATGCCAAACAAATGGATCCATGTCACTAATTTCAAGAACAAAACTTACGTAACTTTCTTGGAACGAAATCTTCAGTCGTTTTGAAAACACCAAGCTTACTATTACGGACCCCCCCCCCCTTTTTTTTGGGGGGGGGGGTGAAGGTGGGGTAGGGCGTCTTTCTACAACCACCATCTTATTATATGGATAAGGCAGTGTAATAAAATAGAAGAGAAACTGCTGTCTAATAGGAATTTTCGCTTAGTTTTCGAAAGTAATATTTAGATATTTGGGTGTAAACTTTTTTTAGTACTGAAAACACAGTTTAATATAACTATGATGCATGACAAAATGAACAGGACTGAAAGCAATTAATAAGAAGGATAATTATTAACATTTGTAAAGTAACGCCTCAGACAGGCAGACAGGTGTGGCTCTTGGGTACCAGGATTCGGTGAAATAAAGTGGTTAAAGTGCACTGATGATTTTGCAGGCGAGCAAGAGAATTTTTTGGTGTAATACCCGTACCAGTGAAAGAACCAAAGCTTTGAACAATCTTCTGCTATGAGGAAATCTTCAGGGAAGAGAGAGGGGTGCGTGAGGGCTGGATGGGAATCCCCCTTTGCGTTCCCGACAATACTATAATCATAATACTAAAGGGCAGTTTTAGGGACATTTGGCATTTACATACCAAAAATTCGATTTTCGTAAACATCCTTTTCCTTACAATTTTCATAATCCTTTTTAAAGGTGGTACCCTTTTTGCAGCTGGACAATGTGACGTCACCACTGGCGCCTGCCGCCTATCACTGCCCTGTGCACTCTTCTACACCTATAGTGACGTCAACGCGGGGACTGTTCGCAGTATGGAGACTTGCTCAGATAGATCAGGTAGATCCCTTGAATATCTACTTAGTATAGTTATTGACCTTTCAAGTTAAACGGTAGCATGTTTATGTCCAAATATTTCGTGTTATATGTATTCTTAATAGTTCTGCTGAATGATCCTTCACTTCGTGTTCCTCGTCCTTTCGAGGCGACAGCCGTCTTCACAAACGACAACAACTCTTCCTACCTCGACATCTCCGACTGCGATCTTCCTAACTCAGTCTTCCTTCGACCACGGTCACGAGCAGGCGACTTCGCTTTCGACCTGGAAGACCAAGAAGGTGCGGCGAGGACTCTGAGGGCAGCTCCTATCCGCTTGACAAAACTCAAGAGCCGATCTAGATCTAGGACTATGAGTGGGGACGAACTCAGGCCACATGAACAAGACGAAGCTGGCCAGGCAGAAGAGAGAGGTATTAAGCAAGCTTTGACAACTGATATGAGTGTAAAAATCTGCAACATTTCTTCACAGTATGCACCGAGTGTGATCGATCATAATGTCCGCGTGTTTGTGTGTTCAGATTGGACGATAATACGATAGTATAGAATGACATATTTCATTATTATGTTTGTTTTACTTTACAGTAGATTTCACAGCGCGCAAACACTAATGGTGGACAGAGAACTTCGCGCATGTGACGTCAAGACAAAAACTGACGTCATCCAAAGGGAGAAAGCCGATGATTGACCAAGAAGGAGGATGAAGAGTCAAAGTTCGGCTGGAGTTGAGAAGGGTGGAGAAGGAAAAGAAGGCTGAGGAGAGGAGGAGGAGGAGGAGGAGGAGAGGAGGTGGAGATAAGCTGCCAAGAGGACGAGGGATATGAGGATGGTGGATGAAGAGTTGGCGAAGCGTCTCAACTATATTATATTTTTTGATGCCTTTCGGAAATAAATAATTGAAAAACACATAGCTGAAATTATGACACAGCTGCAATGTCGTTCTCTGTTGGCGTTTAGAGAACGGCAGCTTCAGTTTAAGACGGATAAGAACATTCATGTCCAGATACATGTACATAGTGAGAAAAAGGGGTGAGCAAGGTAGAAACAATATCCATTCCTCCTCTCATTCCATTAACATTACATTTCACAAATCCATCAAAGTCGCACAATGACGAAAAACAAGCGAGAGAAAAAAAAAAAAACAATGTAAGAAGAAAGACACAGATAAAGAAGGGTGGGGACAATGGAAAATGAAAAATCACGCAGACAGTAAAAGATACGTAAACGGCGACACAAGCAGATAAACAGTTACACAGACGTGCGCACAGTTAGGCAGACAGGCGGACAGAACGGCAGATGGACAGAAAAAACGGGATTTCCAGAGAGCCAAGCACGTTGCATTTGAGAAAAAAAAAATCAAAGTTTGATCGTAGGCACTGAAGGTTTGAATAATGATTCACTGGAATCCTGATACTTCATAACACAACTACAAACGCAAATATACATAGGCTATCTATTCATAGATTTTGACAAATAACATTCTGTCACCAAATAACTTTCATCTCTTGGTACAATTTCAGCAAAATTGATTGGGCTTCCAATAGAGGGCATTTTGAATTTTAAAATCCATCTGAAAACTTTGACATCTTCTAAATCCCCGTAAAAGAAGATAAGACAGTGTGCAAAATAGATGAAGAAAATATTGGAAGTGGGTTAGTTAGGGTATCTCGAACAGATCAATGCAATCCTTGTGGCACAACTTAGTTAACAGCTGGCTTGCAGTTATCAGCATGTCGTGGGGTGGGTGAGATAATGTTCTGTATTACAGTTATGATCATCATAAGGTATAGATTTATATTATATATATATATCTAAACCATGTAATATATATATATATATGTATGTATATATATATATATATATATATACATATATATATATATATATATTGTTTACTATTATATATATTATATATTATTATTATATTATATTATATTTATATTATAAAAGAAGTGGACTTTCTTTCCTTTTGAACGCTCAGGACCGCACACACAAACACAGAATGTCCTTGGGGATAACAGTGAGCGTTGAAATGAGATTCAGAGTGTCTAGAATACCCTTATATACATCGAATGTCTTTAGCATTAATAGAATATTTGATATGGGTTTGAGGAGCTGTTTTGGCAGGTTGTCAACTATGTTTCAGAAGCATTAGTATCAGAGCAGTACTTATCCCATGGCGACACTATTTTTATTGCATTCCAACATGGAAGAATGTACAGTAGATATACCAGAACCGGTGGCGTACGTGTCGGACAAAACGATTTCCCTACGCCCTAAGAACAGTTGCCATTTCATCAAGGCTGCACAGAGAGAGACAGCCATAAAATAAATACATAGACAATGATGAACTAACAGATCGTGCAAATAGAGTTCATCTTTTCCAGTTCTTTCCATAGAGTATTGCACAGTTCAACTTCTGATGAGTTTCAGCGTGCGATATTGGATAAAGTGTTATCAGTACCAGCAATTCAAGTGTTTATTGTGACATCAGAGCCGTGCAATGGAACAAAAACTTAGAGTCAATCGTAACACGAGAGTTGATGGAAATTGGTGATGCCAGCCGTGAAATACAGGTATCCATTTTTGCTCAAACAAAATTGTACGGCTGACAGCGGCAGCGTGCAATGGAACTTTTAACTGCATGTCACGTGATGGGCAATCGACCAATCGGATAGCTACATTCTTTGTAGGGTGTTGTATAAAAGCAATTATGACTTGCTTACCCAGCAAAGGCAATATGCTTAATAAACAAACAACACAAAAACAAAATGTGTCCGAACTCACACACGCACACACACACGCGCACACATACACACACTCAAACACGCACAAACATTTGCACCACCATTGCCACCAATCACAAGCAACCTACCCAAAGACAAACTAGGCCTACTCAAACCAAAGACAGCACCAGAAATAGTATACCGTCACCACCACGCAATTAACACCACGATCATATCTCTTCCAGTTTGCCCAAGTACATGGAGAGAGCACTCCCAACTCTACAAGTGTACTTCTACAATTTACGGGTAGTAATATAATGAACTCCAATATCTTTATGCCTGATTTCCTATACCACTGTGAAATGAAGGTTTAGCATTTTATGCATTCTGTTCTTCATCACGAGGGTACAAAGTAAGAAGTTCAACCAACTTTTACACTTAAAGTGCACATTCAGTTCACATTTCTCCAAATGAGACTTTATCTTTGTTAAATCATGATTAAGTCACTGTAAGGGAGTAATCTTTGTGTGTGTGTGTGTGTGTGTGTGTGTGTGATACGATGTGAGGCTGGAGTGACATGTGCTTATTGCCAAGGCATACTTGGTTTTCAAGCTCGTCTTTATCCATTTACATGTGAATAACATAAACATGTACAATATCTTAATTCATAACCTCTATACACACAAACTCATATACGCATACACATCATTATGCACCTGTACACAAGCACACATATTTAAATACACACATACATACATACATTAGTCCTATTCATACACAGACACATATATTTACTCGTTTACTTTTTCCATGTATATGCATTTGTACATACATGCACACATACTCACATGACACAGTACATACATGGAAGTTTAACATTTATGAAGAGTTTGTTTGCAAAAACCGATAAGTCCATATTTGTCAAATGGAGATATTTGCGATTAAAGGTCAAGAAAAATAAAGAGAATAAGAAAATTTTTGCTTCTTTTGACTATAACTTCAAAAATATACCTTTATATGTACTGACCAATATATCATTTAAAAAGTATTATTTTGTACTTTATGACAGAGACCGTATTTCAAAATCTTCAAAAATGGACTTATCGGTTTTTGCAAACAAACTCTTCAAATGCTGTAGTTTCTTTGCTACACTATTGGTATTCATATCTTCATGACGGTCTTACAGACACATGTACACTAACTCTCCCATTTTTTTTTTTCCTGGAAATTCAACACAGATACTCTCTCATGTCATCAACATCTATAGAATTTTATTCATATATACATACATCTTGGGTACGCATTACAGCCTTTGGGGATATTTTCACTTGGAACACAAGAAAAATTTACATCTTTGATGCATCCTGTGTCAAATATATGCTATTTGGAGACTTGATGAAAATGTTCTCCCCCCAATAAATGCTAGAAACAAATGAATAAAATGGTGACACTGTCTACAGGAGGAATGGATGAGATAGTTTATCTACTTGAAAGTGCTCTTGGCACAGAGCTGCATATTTCTACTGTTGCCTCACCATGCAGCTGTTTTGAGTAACATCATCACTGACATTAACAGTCTGTGACATGGCTCACTCAGAACTTCTGTTTTAACTGGTAATGAGCCACAGGGTATGGGGCCTGTTGTTAGATTCTATTTTAAACAATGCAAGGATAGTACTGGTGTTCCTACTCTTCTGTATTCAATCCTTCAGTGTTTTATAAAACATGCATTTGAGGGAAAACTCTTACTGATCTGTTTTTAGATTTCTGCCCCACAGCAGTGACTAAAATCCTAGATTATTGCTATTAATACCTCGCTGCTGTGTTTCTGCATCTAAATGGAAGGTACCCAGTAAAGCTAATACGAGGAGAAAGATGATGTGCGTATCCATGGTGACGGATGCTGAGGATGGAGCAGCCAAGGAGGAGGGCATCCTGCAACATGGTTCCACAATGGGAGGAGCATGGATGAACGGAATAGAAACAAGCGGCTGGTCAGGCCTCTGCTGACATCATGAAAAACAAGAAAGTCTTGAGGAGTTTCACTTCAATCTATCTTACCTGAGCTGAGATACATGTTTCACTGAATGTTTAACAAAGTGTATTCTACATATAAAACAAATGTAAACCGAGAAGTGGCAAATCAATAGTCCTATGTGAATCTTACAGATTATTCACATTTAAGATTGACTACAAATTTCACATCACAAACCCTGTACTGGATCGTATATCACATCTGGTCTTTCTCGGTAAATCCATCTACCAAGCTCTTGGTACATAAAGGTAAATATATAAACAGGAAATACCTATCCTTATCAAGGAATATCATGACATACACGGTATGTCAAGTTTTCATACTAAAGAAAAAGAAGGTAGGGTATGATTAGGGAAATAAATAAAATATCTACTAGACATATCAGTGCTCTTGTATTAGCATCCAGAATACATCATAATGGAGAAACTTCTCTCATTTCAATAAACAAGTCATTTGAATATGCCTAACATGAGGGATTCAAGATTTAAAGGACAGAACAAGAATATTATGAAAACCTCTTGCAGTAATTGGACTGACAAAGACAAAGACAAAAAAGGAAAATCCTTAGCACAGCAGTGAACCTCCTACTTTCATTTGAGTAGGAGAAACTTCTCTGTTCTGTAATTCACTTACAATCTGTATACTCCCTACTCCATGATGAGCCTGGAAGCAAACTTGGTTATTGCAAATAACATTGAATTAGTATTCCTACACCTCATACAGTATCGTTTCTCTCATTTACATAAATAGTGTGCAAACATGTGAATCAAAGTTTATACAATATTTGTTTCTTGTACATATATCATTCATCCATGTACTATATTGTGTGGAGAGCTAGTTTCCATGTTTTATTCTTTCTCCTACAAAAAGAGAACAGTTGCACCAATGAGTGCCCAAGAACTCATTGTATATCATGAACTGGATTCTATCACAGCTTCATTTCTTCATCTTCAATGAGTATGGAGAGCCATGCGTTACACAATCAATGTTGGACAGATTCGGCTTAAATTTGATGGTCACTACTGCAGCAATAACACAAGCAGAAATTTCCTTTCCCCAAAAATCATAAAATGTAGGGCAAATCAAATGTTTAAATCAGCATTACAACAAAAATCATCAGAATCTGCAATCACATACAGATGTAATCAATGTTTGTAGACCCAGAACACACAAATGATCATAATATATCCACCTGAATGGGCACATACTGTAAGGATGAACACAAAAACTAACAAATTGGCAAGCAAATTGAATCAATTATCAAAATTGAATTTTGAAGGGATTGTTATTGAATCTGTGATGTCAATGAACTGTGTATGAACTCGGGATGCCTATACATGTATATATGTATATTCTTTTTTTGCCCCCAATCTGTCTTGGACAATATACAAATAAAAGTCACAAACAACAAATGAGAAAGATGAGGGGAATGATGTACAGACTTTATCAAATCTAATCAAAATAATGTAGTATATGAAAATTCCACATGAACATGGAATATGACAAGAAAATAAAGGGAAAACTTAGCAATGCATATAAATCTAGCATCACAGGATACAATCATTACACCATCAAATGGATTGGTATAGATTGATATGATGCATCATTTGCCATGCACATCTCTAAAACAATACTGTAAAACATGATATATTCGCGGCACAAAATTTTCACAAATTGGAGCTGATGGCCTTTTTCGCGGCATGAAATTTTCGCGAAATTAAAATGCACACGAACATTCCTCGTTTTACAGCATATGAATATGACTCAACCATAATGGCATACTGTTCATACAGTAGAACCATGTTAGAACATAGTGAGAAACTTGAATTAACAAGGTTATTTTCCAGTTCCCAGTCCTTTGATATTCTTTTCTTTTCATCCCTGATAAAATGAGATACTCGATATAATGAGGAAATTTAAGTGGTCCCACACAGCTCATTATAACGAGGTTCAACTGGATTCTGGACAAGGACATATCCACGAATGCCTTTGACAAGATCTCTCTTTGTCCTTGATTGGGGAAACATTCTCATCCTTACATGAGAAACTCCACTTTCTCTTGGCTAACTTCAGTACAACATATTTTTGTTATAACAGTTTACAATTAACTACACATAAATAAAAGTAGTAAAAGCCCAGACAATGTAAATGGTGTCTCTTCAATGCTGAAAGTGATGGCTTTCCTAGTGATTAGCTCACGCAAAGATAAATGTCCACAGGATTCATAGCATTAATACCACAAAGCATTGCCCACCCCATTTACAATGTATGTAAATGGTGCCTCAGGGACACTTTGAGGCAGAAGCAAATAAAGCCGTGAAAGGGTATACAGTACCTTGTGTATAACTATGTCACTAGCACCTCTGAAGGCATTTCTTTTCACATTAATTACATTATATTCAAATGTGCAACTGATAAGTGGACGGGCTACTAAAAAGACATGTTGATGAGCCTGAATATTACATCTGTAAATCTCACTTAGGTACCTCCTTGATATACTATTTTAGGAGGAAGGAAAACAAACAAAAACACAGGTTTCTGATACCTTGTCGATATAGACTTTGACACAGGCTGTACTATCTGAGTCCTAGATCGAGGGCAGCTCGAGATCCCAGGACAAAGGCAGCATGATTTCTCCCTCAAGGCGCCATCAAAGACGACCCAACAGTACTGCACAAATCCTTGGCAAAGAGTGAAGACGGGGCAGGGCCTTGAGCTTGACACAAAAGAACTATGAAAAAAATAATATTACGTGACAGTCTGAAACTCCTAGCACAGCCATCTCAAGGAGCATGACTCATCCACACACATATAGTGACTATGATGGTGGTGTGGGGTGGTGTCGGTGAGCAGCACTATCTGAGATGCAGTACTAGTGTCGACACGGAGGATGCCCGCAAGTGTCATAGGAAGATGGGGTGTATCTGTCGTATCGTGAGCTTCTTGCGGCAGGTCGGGCACCGGTGCTGCGACTGGATGCTGGCACGGATGCAGGGCCGGCAGAAGACATGGCCGCAGTTCGTCGACATCAGGTGGTGGCCGTTGTTCCTTATCTGAAAATAAAAGAAAAAAGAAAGAGAAAAATGAAATGGTAAATAAACAGATGAAATTACAACATCAGTTCCTCCTTCCTGTAAAAAAATATCTGGTAAATTGTCATTTTACTCCTTTAATCTTTCATGTTCAAGTGTATTATGGGTTGGGAAATAGTTTTATCATCTGCTTTCATTCACTGTACTCACAAACTTGCAGCAATCAAACATTCATGATTTCAATTTGTTGAGACCATTCATCTTTGTCTTAAAAGAAAACTGTGAATTAAATGGGTAGTCTTGGATGCACATGTCTATTTAAAAAGATACAAAAATCGTGATCAATTATGACATGTGCTAACTGTGAATGGGTTTGTAACTACCGTAGGTCCATGGTAACTACCAACAGCATTATCAGTTGAAGCTGGTAGATATAGGGGAGGGGATAAAAAATGAGTACACTACCCCATAATGTATTACTTTCTTCCCCATCCCTTTCTCTCTTTAGAGTATCAGGTATTAGTCGCCTGGTATCACAAACTCCTCACACCTGAGTCATGTTGTATGGCGTTCCCCTGCATCATGTAGCAGTTCAACCACACATGCACACAGGCACGAAAAACTGTTCAGCCAAAGTTTGGGAAGGGTACTCTGTATTTGCCAGGTGAGGAACATAATCAACCTCCAGCGCCTGCCTGTGTTTCTTCGGAAAGTAACATTGGAAGATTCTGTATACATTTGAGTAACAGGCATACAAGATAGGGGACTATGAAATCTGCTGATGATGCTTGGCCAAATTTTCAGCAACATGCGAGCTGATCGCCGCTCCCATCTGTAAGTGGTGACAGACAAGGACTGCACCACTCTTCAACCGAGGTGTGGGGTTAAGCAGTGTTTGTGGGGAAGGTACACAGAGCACCCCCATGCTCATTAGAGTAGGGAGGTGTAGAGGGGTTACGCTGATGGATGTTTGTGGTTTGTGGTGTGAAGTGTACAAGGTACAAAGTGATGGATAAAAATTTGGAGGGCAAGTTACTGACGTTACAGATTGAGTGAACCATCAGCATCTCACATTGATTGCTTTAGTGTTACTCGAGACATGGTAAAATCACATTTTCTTTTTCTCTCAACGAGTCAAAAAAAAGTAAAAAAAAAAAAGAGTGCATGACCATAATTACGCTGAGCCATATAACAACAATAGTTTGAATTTCATTGTATGCTGATAGCCAGCTGCATACAGGAACACCATACAAAATTCAACCGAAGACAAAAGCACTAAAGGCCTGATTGAACAGAAACTCCTCTTTAATTCTACATCTGACAATGTTGATATATTACAAGAATGATGTGATTATATGCACTATGACCATGTCAGTTGGCACTAAAAATGTAAATTTGACACTTTAAGCAAAACTACAATTGTAGCAATGTTCAACTTGCACTTTTGTATGTCTCCAAAGAAAGTGGCATGCTCACAAGAAATGCATCAAATGTTTTTCCTATTACGTGCACTCTTGGAAGTGCAGGTTGATTCATGCCCAAGGTTATGTCACGATGAATACTGACTCATGACAGAGAACGGTCCCTTGCCATCTACGGCATTAAAGGGGACATACACTTTGTAGCTGTTTAATATGTGATGAGAGACCCTTTAAGAGCATGTCCACTTTAGGTTGTCAAAATAGGCTAATCACATAACTGATTCAAGGCAATATTTCTTTGCAATGGCTTTTTGCCAGAAATGGCACACACCCCTTTTCTCTTTTCTTTTTAAAGGCTATCAAAAGGCTAAAGGTCATCATGCCCCCAAATGTGAGGCAATCATATCGATAGCTGTAGTTGTCTCATTTCTTCCAAATAAATAAGGAATAAAGAGTAATGTGTCTTGAATGAAGATATCTAGCGAGTACGTTACTACAGGAAGAGCCTATTAGGGCATGTAGAACATGTCTAAATCCTTGTACAGAAGTGTGTAGAGCTTGTGTGCAGTCTCAATATTATTGAAAATCTTTGCCTCAAATACAATGCCAATTGATGCAATAGTAAGCATAAAATAAAACTATTAGAACTTCTTGACTATATTTTGATGTACCATAAGCAATTGCTATTCACAATTTGTCAGGTAGACTTAGACTTTCATGACATCCAGATGAAAAAAAGAAAAAAACATGTAGTAAGTGAAACAAAAATGAAATCATACTCACACCTTTGTTTTCCATCTTTGAGCAACATTATCATTACATTATACCAATTTAGTAATAAACCATATCCAATAATATTACATGATATCATAATTGCCATCCTCGCTCATTTCATACTTTGTCAAAAATTTACTTCATTTCAATTACTTTGCCGAACATAGAGATACAAAAATCTGGTTCAGAAGTGATTAATCCTTCTTTAAACTTACTGTATCTGTATCCTCAGAAATGAATTGCAGGTACTGCTGAGGCTTATAATCATCTACCTACAAAGATTTAACTTCTTAAAGGAACTGTACAGTACTGGTTGAGGTGGGGATTCATGTTTTGAACATTTGTAAGTGAGATAATGAGAAACCTCTCATGAAATATGAAAGAGCATTAATTTCAAGAAGGATTCAACGTTTATTTGATGAAAATTGGTTTTTCAAATGGCTGAGATATCAAAAAAAGTGATAATAATAAAAGGCGACAGGCCACGCCTTTTATTAGGATCTCTTTGTTTCACCTTGTTTTTGGATATCTCAGCCATTTCAAAACAAATTTTCATCAAATAAACTTTTGATACCCCTTAGAATTGCATGCTCTTTGACATCTCATAGAGTGGTTTCTGAATATCTCGTAAAACGTTACAAGCTAAAATCCTCACCTCGACCAGAACTGTACACACCCTTTAATGTGTACATGTAGCTTTTCTTGTTTTCTTTGCAGTTGTATTGAAACAAAAATGTATCTCAACTACGATAAAGCACCCAGATCTGTTCATACAAGAACTGCTCTATGCTAGAAGATGAGTTGTGCGCAATGCTGATATGAGATATGAATCTGTTGCCCAATATTTCAACGGAAATGGAATTTGACAGATATCTGACGCAAGCTCCTCGCATGTCTACATTCTTGAAATTGCACCTGAGGTTATTCTCATGTTATGTAAGACCTAGAGTGACAAGTACTTCACAGTCGGGGGAAACATGGACAGCCACTGGGGGCGAGAAAAGATTACAAATCAGTATGAATCTGAAAGGTCAACACTTTCATTCGAGTGAAAACAGTAGGATTTCACGTCCAGCCTCATGCTGGTCAAGTTTTTTGCACGGTCTACTTGACATGTTGTGTTAACTACAGTTCTCTTCTGGACGTGAACCCACTCCCCTCTGATCTCTAAATTGGCAACTCTGTAGGGCCGAGCACAGGTGAGAGAGGAGGAGGGGGAGTGTCATTTTTTTGTGGTTGATGGATGAAGGCAAACCTTCCAGTGATGCTAGAGAGAGAGAGTGAAGTGACTAGAAGTGATGCTTTTTAATCATCACCTGTACCTGTCGTAAGCCATTTAATTCCACAAACTTCCATTACTTGCACAGTAGCGGGGACATGCAAGTGTTAAATGATTAGCTTGTTAACATTCCCCCCCCCCCTACACACACACACTTTTCTCAACTCTGGCTACATACATGTTACTCAGTGGAAGTCTTGTTCTTTTGATGTCACAGGACATCGCTAAAAACAAAAACACACATAGTGATTAAAAATTGCTCCCTATTTATTTTACTCACCTCCCTTGAGCTTCTGAACTACAAATCAGGCAGCTGCACCCTTCCACCATCACTTTTTTTTTTTTTTTCATTATTATCAATCTTAATATCCAGCTATAGCCATGAGTCAGACTGCGATGTGTTTGCGATGTTTTATGTCTTCGGGCTGTTGAATATCAGGCATATATCACGTCATTCTCAGGTGACATTTGATTGTTTTCCTAGTCATGTTCACATCACATCACATCACATGCATGTATTCTGTCATTTTTCCTCAAAGAAAAGGGAAAGGCCTACATACAATAAATTTGCCCAAAGGAATCTAATCACCTCGCTGTAGAGAATGTGAAAGGATATTAACTTCTTGACATAGCAAAAGCAGAGTCATGGACAAAATGCCTTTCATTAGATATTAGTAAATGTTAGCTTCAAGATGTGTGGAAACTTACAAACTCCATATTACACTCACAAGACCAATAAGGCTTTAAAGAGGCTAACTGTGTGCTTTGTTAGATGAACAACATTCAAATTGTTAGGATCTTTAATTCCATCAATTTACTTATTCTTAAAATGCTTTTGCACATGTGGAATGTAATGTTCTCCTCCGGCTACAACATTCTGTAGCATGTGTCAGCAAATATCTTAACTTCAGTCCAAAACATTTTCAGCAAGTCAAGTTGACTGATTTAAAGGGAAATATACTGATTTAAAGGGAAACCTGATGATCTTAAAGTCAGCTAGATTTGAGCCCTATCTGTTGCTCATTATCAACAAATGATTCCAAGCAGGTGTAAAGTTCCAATGAAGTGAAACTGATTAAACGCTAAGATGAGGAAATAACATGACAACACAACACATAAAGGTGATGCTTCATAACAAACAAGCTCATGGCTTTAATACCTGTATTGATGACTATCTACAAGAACAGCTTCCAGTCACAAAAACAGATGTTTTAGGGACCTTAACCCATTGAGGACGAGCTGATTCTGCTACAAGATGCATTTCTTACAGACACTTGCCCGAGTATACTCGGGACTCGTCCTTAACCGGTTAACAGCATGAATAATCAATGAAAAAAGCTCCTCTCTAAGTCAATCTGCAATCCTGAGCTGAACCTTTGAAATTATTATTTCTACCTTTTCCTATCTCTCTCTTCCTTTCTGTGACTCATCAATCTACCTTTCTCTCTCTATCTACCTACATGTATGATCTATTCCCCTACATTCTATCTATCCCTCTCTCAGTCCTTCTCTCCCCCCCTCTCTCTCTCTCTGTTTCCGTCTCTCTCTCTCTGTTGGTGTCTCTCTCTTCCTACTCCTAGCGTTGCCCTGCCATGCTGACATTTGCCGAGAATGTCACACTTTCTCGTGTGTGAAGCGAGACAGCCCGACGACAAGCCACAATCTAATTTGCACACCTATGCCGCACCATAAGCCGGCCAGACGGTACTTTGATCTGACTGGCCGCGCTGCGATTACACGAGCCGATTGGAGAATGATTTACTTTGAACTCGGGTCCCGGAGGTTGACAAAGTGCAGGGGACGAGAAGGGGGTACAGCGACTATTCTTTTTTTGACGGACGTTGTCAGGTCTTGACTGCAGTGAAAGAGGGCTTGACCCGCCAAAGACCGATCCGTCATTCACGGCTAAGCTATTGAGGTATATCACATGTACTATTGGGTGTGATATTCGACGTAAACACGGTGCTTCAAGTCCCCAAGGTCAAGAGAACTGTATGATGAGCATTCAAGGGCTGGATGTAGCTTGGATGAAGACCACCACTGAATGACAGTCAAAACAAACTTTGTGTCACTGAATTCAAACCAAATCTCTGGGCTAAGTCTCCAATTTCCTTTTCTCAAAAAAGGGTTCAACTAGCCCAGCTGAAAGATTTCTTCTTCATACATCATGATGCCCATCCTATCTTTGTTGACTGTCAAAGATTCAATTGATATCATTTGATAATCTTGAATTTGATACTCTAATATCGGTAACTAAAACACATAATTTTAACGATATGACTGCAATGATTTTGAAGCGCCATGAGCATTGAAAGGTGATCCTGTGCGCTATTATTTTGTCAGATTATGACCTAATGCAAAACTTTCAAGATAAAGCAAATATTTGTTCAATATAAAATGATGACAATATAATGCATCGATTCATTCATGTTGCATACCTCCCACAATATCAAAATGATATTTCACAAAGTTCTGGGAAAGTACCTCATTCCACCACATCCCCCCTTTCCATATCTACTGCTGATGTGAACATCGGACGAATAGCACAGTACATGTAGTAGGAAAGCAACCCTGTCCACTTTGAATCCAGGACTCGGAGACCAAGTGGAAACATTCTCTAATTGTCATGACCTCATTCTCTAGACAAGAATGCAGACTTACTGGCATCGTAGCTACCTTCATTCCAAAACCAGCCCAGCACAACAACTCCTTCATCTCCCTTCTTTTAGTATTTTCCATACTATCTTTTTTTTTTTTTTTTTTTGGTGGGGGGGGGGGGGGGAGAGGGGAGGATGGGTTGAGGGGAGGAGCAATCAGAACTTGGCTCCATCATGGCATGCATGTCCACTACTTCAAGGAGAAATCTATTTGGGATAATCCGTCTTCTCCTTCTTGGGGTTGTGGTTTGGGTAGCACCTGGGACACAGCTGCTATGCCCTTCTGAATACCCGGGGCCGGGCCAAGAAACACATAACCATGTAACCAGCAAAAGAAGACTGGGATGCCTTAATGGAGGAGGTGGGGGAAGAGGAGAGGAAAGGGGGACAGGGGTGGGGGTGGGGGAGCGGCAAGGGTATAGTGAGGAGTGGAAGACAAGGAAGGGACGGGCAAATGGGACGACTGACAAATGTGGGGTTGATGGAAATGTGTCAGCAGCCAATGTGATACACTGGAGTGAGACTGTGGACAGAGGCATCTGTTGATGTGCTTGGAGCTCCCCATCTTCAACCACACAGGGATGTTTTCAAAACTATGTGTACTTCCATTGCATACATCTATATGCTTTTTATAAAAAAAAGCAGCCCTTGTATGGAATGGTTATATTTGACTCTGGACTGCTTTTTACAGGCTTACCACCTTAAAGGGACTGTACAGTACTGGTTGAGGTAGGGATTCATGTTTTGAACATTCCTAAGTGAGATAATGAAAAGCCTCTTATGAAATATGAAAGAGCATGTAATTTCAAGAAGGATTCAACATTTATTTGATGAAAATTGGTTTTCAAATGGCTGAGATATCCAAAAAAGTGCTAATAATAAAAGGCGACATGCCCCAACTTTATTAGTATCTCTTTGTTTCACTTTGTTTTTGGATATCTCAGCCATTTCAAAACCGATTTTCATCGAATAAACTTTTGATACCCCTTAGAACTGCATGCTCTTTGACATCTCATAGAGTGGTTTCTGAATATCTCACAAAACGTTAAAAGCTAAATCTTCACCTCGACCAGAACTGTACACACCCTTTAAGTTAATTTCATTTCTGACAGAAGAATGGCAAAGCATATAACGGTACAGAAAGGGTGCAGATCTTGTATGTCTAATGGATTAAAACAGGCATACAACTTTAATAGCATGATACCATCCAAATACACTGTATGCAAAGATTTAAAACAAATATTGGAGACTTTCAAATTACCAGTATACTGTATACGTCATATATTTTGCGAATCTAAATTTTCGCAAATCGGGACTTCCCGACAATTTCGCAAGTGGTTAAATTCGCGATCGTGGAGGCCTGTATTGAACGGAGAAGTGTACACGCGTACGTCACATTAACATTGGGATCAGAGTCAATATTTTTGCGTGTCTTTAATTTCGCGAATAGCACCTGACTTGCGAAATTCGCGAAAATAAAAACCTCGGGAAATATTTGGCATATACAGTACATCGCATGTATTAAAGTCAAAGGTCAACTTTCCCTCAATTCTTAGTTGATAAGTCTGACATTTTTACTTGAAATCACGCTGACACACAGACTATGCATGCAACTGTCAGTTACAAGGGAACTTATAATTGCTGAAAAGTGGTTAATTGTGAATATGGTTATCTACTGTAGACACACAACTAGTCTGCAGTTTGCAAGCTTTCTCTGAGCTAATGGATGTGGGATGTGTCACTGTTAAAGCCTGATAAAGTTGCCACATACATTTTCTGATTTTAGCTTGAAAAATATCTCTGATGTTACTGCTGTCAATACGCTATTTCTTTTTCACTTTATGCCCTAAAAGTTAACAAAGAAACAGTAAGAAAGCTGGCGATTAAGTGTGCACAATTTTGAGAAAAAATCAGCTTGAAATAACATGCTTTAAGAATTAAGTTTCTTGTTTCACACAAAAAGTAGTTAGGATATCAAATTAATGATGTATTCTAAACATTAAATTTCCTGCCTTTCAACCTAATCGCCTTACATACATTTTTTGCTTGTTTGTTGTTTTTTGCTCTTCGATGTCTGTGACTTCATCAGGAAATTGCGGTAAGACAAAATAGAGAATATACTGCTAAAGGCCCCCACCACGAAGATGTTCATACAACTTGAATGAAATGGGACATATCTACTTCCCCCAGCCTTTATTACAAAATCCAATTCTGACTGTTTATATGATGGCACATCAAATCCCTGCTCCTAATATAATACGGCAATCACACCCATTCTGACATGAGGCTGTATGTCATAAAAAGGTTTTGGGTTACAGCTACATGCAGGGGATCAAGAATCCCATCAAGCAAAAATAGAGTAAACAGATGACACACGTACTGAAAGGCTGGCGACATACTGGAGCTTAAAGGTAGAGATTAGACTGATCAGACCACAAAAGAAAAGCACAAAAAAAGAATTTGACATCAATGTTCAAGAAAAAGATAATGCCTGCTGCGAAACTTTGTGACGGAGGCATAAAAATCCATCCAAGATTCATCCCAAGTCATGCATCCATTGACCTGATGAGGAGCTGCTGTGGATGAGGAGACATCGTGGCTCAGTGATAAAGGTAAAATACAGTTCTCAGACGGGTGCAAAATTATAACATAACATTTGCTAAAATTCCATGTTGTATTTCTTAAATTATTGAATAATTGCTACACTACAGAATCTTTACCTGATCTATATAAGATTAAACACAGCAACTAACTTATCAGAGAGCACTAGTTCAATCAGAGTCAATGCATATTGTAATACAATGTATAATATCATGCTTACTAGCAATGTGATTTTCCCCTATGACTTGTGACTTCAAAATCACAAACATATTCCCAATATCCATTGGTCCATCGCTCTAACCTATGGATCTTCAGAAGCGAAAGCATTTGGGTTCACTTTCTTTTGTCCTTTAATTCCTAACTGAAGTATTCCACACAAAAGAAAAAAAAATCATACAAAATCCAGAGAGCAAGCCTGTACAGTGTATCCTGCACACTTTTAAACAAAGTCAGTCAAGCAGTTCCCATGACAACAACATAAAGAATGTGCCAAGTGAAGACACATTCAACAACTTTAAACCTACTGAAGATGAGCTGATTCTGCTATATCACATATTTCCCATTGGCATCTGCCCGAGTAAGGGGGGGGGGGGGGGGGAACGAGTCTTCAACAGGTTAAAAATGTACCAAGTTCAAGAAAACCACAGTCTCCCGTGGACAAGCAGCAAAAGCCTGGTAAATGAAGACTAATCCAGGCTTGAGTAAGACAAGGGTGACTGGGCTTGAATACCAAGCAAGAAATTGTGCATGCACACAGTGTTCTGACTAAGAGACTTTCATAGCAACCGCCCGCCGCCTGCCTGCCCGCTGCCTGCAAGCTAGCCTGACACGGCCTGATTGAAGTCGTCAGATGTTGGTCAAGCCAGGGGGATCAGGCAAATCTGTCTTAATGCAATGTAAATAGCGAGCCCATTCAATGACAACCTGGTCGGGCAGTTACCCCTTCTGTCCACACTAATGCTAGAAGTGTAAGCATTAAAGCTGGATTGTATCTGTCTGCATACATGCATCTGTGCTGTATGTGTGCTAATTTTAATGGTAATTGAAATACATTATGAGAAATCAGACTTTATACCCCCAAAGAAAGATCATACAAGAAAGTATACAATTAACTGTCTGAAAAAGGACTAACGTAAAAATCATATCCTAGAACGTATAAGCACTCATTTAAAGGTGGTGTTACATGTACATATAGAGCAAAATTGAATGCTTAAGTTCTTGTTTCATTCCTCTTTAATCTTCTACATTAACATAAAGTTATTAACGGTTTGGAAACAAAATGTTGTGTAAAATGGTTCAAAATGAAAATTGCATTGTGGGCCTCTCTCACTGCACTGCACCAGTGTATCTTGCTGCAGCACTGTCATTCGTTTGTCACATCATCAGCTTTTGACGGAAGATTACGCTAAGTGCTCCCACTGATATTGTACACATACTTGCATGTTCACACGCCTCCCTGTCACTATACCAGCATACTGTGGGGGAAGGATTGCGATGTTTAGATGGTAAATAGTGCATCCACAACTACAGTGGGATGACTGCTGTCCATAAAGGGGGGGGGGGAACTCTGTGCTGATTCTACTCTTGATTGCTCACATATGTCGTCAGCTTGAATGTGCGACTACTGTAAGAGTGGATATTTTAGCATGAGTAATTTTTCGCCCTGGACTGGGTAAGATGAATTTTATGTGTTTTGAATTCTGTGGAATCAAGACATTTAATAGTGGTACATACATTACAAAGCAAAGATATTTGCACGCTTTTATTTTTGCACTAGCTTCTGGTTGTGCAAAATGCGCAAAAAAAAGAAAAGAAGTCAACACCACGAAAATTGAAACTTTTAGAGTAAAAGGTCTCATATCCCATGAATTCCATGTCATGTAGACTAGAACATTCATTCAACAAGAAAATAACCCTGGTGCTGGGTATATGCTATTCATACTGTTTTTCACCTGAACAAATGACAAAAACAACATTACTTACATACTTTACTAAGTACGTTGACACGTTATGATGTTTTGACATCACAATAAATTCAACCCATACATGTGTCATAGCATCATCTCTTAACAAGACGACAAAACCATCTGATAGTTTAAGCAGTATCTGCAGATGTCAGCTTCCATGTTGCTGGAAGCAAGATGAGCTGGTGATAAGAATACACTTCTCCATCTGATGTACCTACTACATCATTTGAGCTAAGCTAAAAGCAGTTCAAGGTTAAATGACTTGAATGTCAAATGATGTGTTTAAGTCCCACACATTAAATATTTTGTGTAGATTCTGTTTCAAAGAAAAAGTGAACATAGACTTCATTGCAGAGCTTAATTCGCATGCCAAACACAGTCAACAACTTCCAAGTTCCTGGTAATAATTATGCACAAAAGCAGATGACATTTAAGAACAAATGGTATCAATCATAATATTCATCCAGCAAAGGGGGCTTGTAGTAAACATGCCTTTCAGGTTCACATCTACATAACAAAAAAAAAAAAAGAAATCTCCAAAATATTGTCACAATTCATTTTCTTAGTTTGAATATAATAAGTCAAGAGCCTTCTGCTGAAGCCCCTTTGCATCTACAATGTATGTTGGAAGGGTTTGCGTAAGGTATACAGTATCTCACTTTAAAAAAAAAAAAGGAGAAGAAAAGATAGCCCCAATGTTATTGACAGTGACTGTAAAAATATCTTGCTTGTACCTTGCCTGCACCTCTAACCAGTTAGCTGTCTTGGCAAGTAGAGAAGGATTACTGTAGGATGTAACCTTGACCTTTGCTTCCATTCGCACTTGTCACCTCCCAACCATTCCCTGGTCCAGACTTGACGAAGGCCATGACATCTCTCCTGCCTCCCACACCCTCCAGACCTGTTCCCCAAAGTGCCGCTGATGAGACTGACTCTGCGACAGATTGATTGATGGGTCCCAGGATGCAGCCCCTCCATTGTAACACCTTGGCTTACCCGCCTCGGAGCATGTAGGCCGGGGTGGGAATAAAGCGATCCGACACCAGGCGTCCATTGGTCTTAATTTGCCAGACGAGGGCAGCATCACGGAGTGATGCGAGTCATGTTCAACATGAGATCTAGGCCTTCGCGATGAATATTAATTTCATGCTTCAGCTAAAGCAGTCCTGTGTGTACCCAGAATACCAGAATTTTAGGTGATGCTTGGGGCATGCTCGGATAAGATTAGTGCTCGTACAAAGCTGAGCCGGTGGTGTCCAGGCATGAAATTACTTCAGCAATGACCACAGTGACCATATAGAATCGTATTATCAGCTGTAACACATGTGTCTGAAATTAACATTAACCAAGGCTGTGCCCACACGTCTTATGTTCATGCTAAATGCTTCTCCATGCTGCTACAAGCTGAGGCACTGTCAGTAGATTCGAAACACAAAGTCTAACCCTGGTTTTCCAAGCCAGAGCATTTCACAATTTTGAATCCTTTTTTCACTCATTACAATGGCATAATACTACTTTGCATGACTATGCCAAATCTTTCTTATGTTACTGTTATCTCAATTGGAGACTGAAGGACATATATTAAAAGGTGGCTAAATATGTCAATTACATTCAGCATTTCTGCATGCAGTGGAAGGATATCCCATAGAAAATGGGCTCGTACAGCATGGTTACGCCGAACGCCTATCCCTCAGAATTTCCTGCTGCATGAACGCATCTTCCCTCATAATTGACAACATATCACTCCCTGGAATGTCGGAATGTCGTACCAGGATGGCTTCGACCATAGTTCACTTCACACCTTGGGGACTTCGTGCCAGACGAGAGTCTACACGGGAGGAAGGGGGCAGAGTGCCAAGGCAAGACAGCTAAAAGATGGCTCCGGGCTGGTGTCGTGATTGAGCGTGGTGTCAGGCACGTCTATTTCAGACAGGAACTCAAGAAATTCTGCGCCTTCTCCTCTTGACACTTGCGATGTGCCATCCCATTCCATCCCATCCCATGCTCATCAGTTGAGACGTGACATAGACTTCCCATGAATGTGACACTAGACAAAGGAGAAGCTCCCCTACTGTGATCAACAGAGGGCGTCCTATTTTGAGCTGCTATCAACATGCCATGTTACATAACATGATACTCAGAAGCTCAAACTTAAGGAAGATTTTGCTCTCAAAAATTTACAAACAGTTTTTGTTTTGTTGAAGTAATAACTTCTTTTGCAGCACTACTCCGATTCCATTTTTTTCTTTTTTTAACAGATTAGTACATTCTACATTGTTATCTCAAGACATATGGCTATAATGGAAACAAAGGACCAAAATACCTTTATCAACTCTCAAAACACTGCATTTGCCTGCTCAATTGTGTCCTCAATTACTCACTGAACCAGTCTCTAGGACTGGCTCTTTAACCCGTTGAGGACAAGTCCTGAGTATACTCAGGCAAGTGTCTATGGAAAATGCATGTTGTAGCAAAATTAGCCTGTCCTCAATGGGTTAAAAGTGGCCAGAGTGTCAATGTAGAGGAGAAAAAATGAATTTATGTATCTCACTACAAAACAGATTTCTTTACACATATATAATTTTAAGCAACTCAAAACACAATTATCCTTTTCCCTACAAATATAGAACGTGAGCATAAGTGTTCCAGGTTTGTGTAACTGTAATGAAAGCTTTGGCAAAATTATATTTTTTTTGCCAAATTTAAGGTCTGACTGTATGGTCAAGACATGTCATTTTTGCCTAAATCGTCAATTAAATTTATGTAATGTACACCTTCTAATGATCTGATGTGACTAAATGATGAAATCATACATGATCTACAAGACAATATCACAAAATTCTGAAACACATTTTATAACATTCACAAAATTCTGAAACACATTTTGTAACATTAAGTATGATGAAAAGCTGTTGGATCCTCCCTCGAATATGATGTTACATTAATCCAAAAAAATGTGAACTAATACCATGTTTGCTGTTCTTGCCACACTAGTCATTCTGCCACAGAGCCATAGGGCCATTACGCTTGGGACCATAGCAAAAGCAAGCAAACACACAAACAAACAACAAACAAACAAACAAACAAAACAAAACAAAAAACAAAGCATGAATTCTTTTGCCACTACATTGGTATACACACATAAGTTGTATGTCATTGTTTTTTTTTTGTAATCATGAATTGTACTTTTCTACCATAGCGCTGAGAATGTTTTAGAACTGCAGTCAGTGGGATCAAACCTGAACCTACAGCACACTCATTCTTCTCCCTGGCAAGCAATCCAGCCAAGTTACCACCATACACCACACACATTAGGTATGGAACATCAAATACTATTATTGTTCAAAAGTGCATATCAGTGAATCACAAGTTTATAATCAATACCATGCATTATGTTGTTGGAATTAGATTTCTTTGCACGTGTATGGTATCTGTTTAGTTTATCTCACTCATATATGTTTGGTATCTATTTAGTTTATCTCACTCATTTTGACACACTGGATCTACCATGCCCCGAGTTCATTAGTCAAGCACAACAGACCTAATGCCAAACACACTACAGCAATTGGATTGACATTTGGCATATTGTTGCTGGGGTGACAAGACCTTGTATCTCAAATTTTGGTAAAAATGACTTTTTATGGATTAATGGTCACATAATCAGTTAAGTAATATCCTGTCCAAATCCTAGCTGTCCTACCCCAAAAACAAAGCCACCACGGCATGTCAAAGGAAAAACTATCCCATTTGATATAGTGCTATGGCTGCCATGTTTTTTTGCTCTCCTGAACATTTGACATTTCGTACATAAAAGGTCTTGTCACCCCAGTGACGATATGTGGCCCATTTTTGGTTTGATGCTGCATGACCCAATATCACACAATCTATGGCCCACTATCAAGAATGACCAAACGACCTTAAGTTACACATGACCCAGTTTCATACATGTCCCACTTCTATTAACCACTTGACCTGGACCACTATTCCATTCCTATCGTGGGTGCACCACACTCCAAGGTATAACAAGAGGAGATGCCCTCCTTTGGCACCTGATAAAGCCATCAAATTTTCTGGTGAGGAGTCACTTGACCAAGACCAACTTGGAGAGCTTGTGACAAGTGAAAGGTATTGTCCTTCTGTCTGTCAGTGTGTCTGTGTGTGTGTGTTTGTGTGTTGGTCAATCATTTACACAAGCTCCTCAGCTTGCACATGACTGTTCTCTGGGTACATGGATCATTGTAGGTTTTATGTCCATGCTTTGAAAAGCAGACACTAGTATCATCTGAACAACAGATGGCAGCATTCATGTTTCACTCAAGGTATGTACAGACTACATTTTTTTTATTTTAAATTCCCTCATTCCCTCCCATGTACATATATTGATGGCACAGGAGTTTACCCCCCCCCCCCATAACATTTGTTTGTTGTTAGCTGGTGCAATTGTTTCTGAATGTTCTTCAATGTACTGTAACAAAAACATAGAACCATTTTGGGACAGTGTAAACTACATTGTATGCAGCCTGCATGATTAGGATGTTACTCCAATGGCCAGACAGACAAATGACACCGGGTGCAACTAAACAATAGATGGCAGTATTCACATTGCATTACCGGCAGGCTATTATCACTCGTACTTTATTATTTTCATATTCATATTGACATTCTTATTTTCTTTACCTTTCCTATTATTGTTCCAATGTTCCAATGTGATGAAGCTTTCAACATTCCACCAATTTTATCTTCTTCTTCTTTCTCTTTTTTTTAGGGGGGTGAACTTTTCATGAACTTTTAAAATGAATATTAATGTATAAAACGCATGTGAGGGCATTCACATACAGACAGACAGACAGAAAGACAGAAAGACAGAAACACAGACAGACACACAGACAGACACACACACATATATACAGGCATATGCAAGGAAAATAATAATCATATCATTAGTTATCATGAGTACTGAGCATTCAGGAATCCATCCAACACCCTGACCAAGTTGTGAAGTTAGCCAGCCCACTAAGGCTAGTGAACTGTGTATGGGCCTGCTAACTGTATGCTGGGACTGTAACCTCACAGGTTGTGTTGTTTTCCATGTTACCTTCTCAAATCCTTAACCCGTTGAGGATGAGCTGATTTTGCTACAACTCCAGACTCGTCCTCAACAGGTTAATGGGATCAAATTAACATTTGCACTCAAAATGCATTCATACTGCACCTTTGTTGCTGGTTTGTTTTTTAATGAATAGGCCATGCATTTTTTTTTTTTTTATCTGACCTTAAATGCAATAATTGTACTCTTGGTTGTGTCTCTGTATGATTTGTATGCCACTTGCAATTGATTTAAAAGAATCATACACCGTATGTGGCAGCTCCCTCAAGTATCTTTCCCTTCTGCTTCATAAACATATAATAAACATGTCATCTAATTCGAAAGAGTCACTTCTGCACTCTTTTTGTCATAGTGATCTACTGCGGTTAACACCCTTGTGACACTCATAAAGGCTAGTTAAACCATAATGTGCTTTGGTCACCGACTGGCGCACACACACTGGAGTGCTTTCTTCGCCAAGTGGCAAGGATGTCTGGAAACTACAGTCAACTTCGGATACCTCGACGTCGGATAAGCCGAATATCACTTACCTCGGGAGCAAAATGAAAGTCCCGATTGTTCCTATGGAGTTTCCGTGTATTAAAATTCGCGTAGCTCGAAGAAATAACTCGAAGTTCGGTTACCTCGAAGTGAAATCTACTGTCCCGATCTTAATTAACTTATTGTTTTTCCCAGCATGTAGCTCGAATCGAATTGCAACATCACTCAGCATCTCCGATTAAGCGCGCGTGGACAGCGAAGAAGACGTCACAAATCTTTTCACACTCGACTGTAAATATTCCCGACCAGAACAATCGCGCGCCCAAAGAAATACCCGGTACACAGCTGACAAGAAAAATCCCCAACACCTACCTACATACGTACACGGTATGCACATAGCACCCTTGCCAATGGAGTGCTTACGATAGCACTATGCTCTGCCCATCATCTTCTTTTCTTTAACCACTGTGTTTTAATTCTTGATCATGATAGTCATACCGCGCGCGTAGATTTCTAAACCGTCGTGGCGCACCTGCGTAGGACAGGTGTTGGGTGTTGACAGTTATATCTTTGGCATTAATCACGGTCCACTGTCCAAACATCGATCTCCTGCGTAGTGCCCTTTTTTAAACTTTTTTTTTTTTGCCTTTCACGAAGTATGTTTCATTTATTCTTCCCCGAGAACGCAATCACTGATTTTTTTTTTCCAGCAATACGATTATGAAAATATTGTGGAATATGATGTGGAAGTATAGGCCGAGCATAATAAAGAATAGAATAATAGACAGGGCTCCACACTAACTTTTATTGGGCCACCAGTATCACTGATTTCTATTTTTTGGTGGTCGAATTTACTCGAAATAAAAATTAGAAAATCCAATCATCTTATTTTGTGTTTTATGTTAAGTTTTTTAAGTTTTTATGTTTTTAAGTTGATGCCTAAAAATTTAGGTCAAAACTTACGTTTGAAATGAAAAAGTGGGAGCATTTGCCGACATCTGTTAGCATCCGACATTTGTTTTAGCATTGTAAAGAGTCGAAAGTTACCGTTATTCATCTCTTATTGTAAAAACAATCATCCAACATTTATTAGTCTGTTAGCACCTTACGGAGCCGAATATTACCGTTAATCATTTCTAAATGTAAAAGCAAACAACCGACATTCATTTTAGCATCTTACGGAGCTGAATGCTATCCTTATCCATTTCCAAACGTGAAAGCAAACATCCGCTACTTGTTTCAGCATCTAACTGAGCGGATTAATACTGTCAATCATTTCCAAATGTAAAAGCAACAATCTGTCATTTATTTTTGCATCGTACGAAGCAGAATATTACCGTTATTCATTTCAAACATACGACATTTATTTTATCATCGTACGGAGCCGAATTTTACTGCTGTCCACTTCCGAAAGTTAAATGAATCATTCTGACAATATTATTTTATCATCGTACGGAGCCGAATGTTACTGTTTTTCATTTTTGAACGTCGAAGCTGACATCAGACGTTTATTTTACCATCAAACGTAGCTGAATATTACCGTTATTCATTTCGAAATGTAATAGCAAATATCCAATACTTTTTTTAGTATCATACGGGGCAGAATATTACTGCTATTCACTTTCAAACATGCCAAACGTAAAAGCAATATGTATTTTAGCATCTTCCGGAGCTGAATGTTATTGCCATTTACTTTCGATCGTAAAAGCAAACATCCAGCATTTATTTTATCATCGTAAGGAGTTGAATGTTATTGTTACTCATTTCCGAACGTCAAAGCAAACATCAAACATTAATTTTACCATTGAACGCAGCTGAATGTTACTGTTATTCATTTCGAAATTTAAAAGCAAACATCAGACAGCTATTTTATAGCATCGTATGGAGCAGAATGTTACTGGATTTTCCGAACATAAAAGCGATCATCTGACATTTATTTCAGCATCTTCCGGAGCCGAATGTTATTGTTATTTCCTTTCTAAAGTATGAGGAAACATCCGACACTTATCTAACCATCGTACGGAGTTGAATATTGATTTTCATTTCCGAACGTCAAAGCAAATATTCGACATTTATTTCAGCGTCTTCCGGAGCCGAATGTTGTCCTTAATCATTTCCGAACGCAAAATCAAATATCTGACGTTAGTTTTAGCACCATACGGAGCTGAGTCGTATCGTTTTTCATTTCCAAAAGTATGAGCAAACATCCGACATTTATTTTAGTATCTTACGGAGCCGATTGTTACCGCTGTTCATTTTCAAAAGTAAAGGCAAACATCCGACTTTTTTTGGTGGCGCGATAGGGCCACCAAAATCTTCATTTCTGACATTTTGATTTCAATTCCGATTTTCATTCAATTCATTCACATAAAAGTCGATTCAATTCCAATTGACAAGCATGCAAACAATCGGTAGGCACTATAACAGATACCATGTTGAACATCGATAAACGTCGGATAAGTCGAAGAAAATTCGACGTACGTACGCGTACCTCGAATTTCGCGTACCTCGAATTTCACGTACCTCGAACCATTTTCTTCAGTCCCTACGAATTCGAGGTATCCGAAGTTGACTGTAATTGTCAGTAAATAGAGATTATCTGATCCCCTAATCCCTATTGTGTCAATATGGACTTCCTGTAGGACTGAGGCACATTGTTACCCCTTAGTGGGCTTGCTAACTTTACAACTATGGGTACATAATTGGTCGTACTACTTCTCTGACTGAACAAATCCAAGAGAAGAAGAGCAGGCCATGACATAACTTTGATGACAACTAAAACCTAGCGAATCAATTCACTCAGTCTAGACAGATTCATGGGGTAACTTGTGCCTTCTTAATCATTCTTTAAGAGCACTTTGTCATACATATTTGGTTTCAGATGTTTTTTGGTTTTTTTTGTAATCTGTATACTCAATGAATGTCAGCTTCAAAACACTGATGTGATTTGCATCAACCCGTAAAGCAAAGCCACTAACATACATGGTCGCAAGATTCTTGCCACTTTCAAGCAAAAAAAAAAACCCACAAAAACACACACACAAAAAAAATACCTGTACACAAACAAAATCACATCAGTTAGACAAAAGCATCAACAAAAGAATCTGAAAAAGGGAAATTTAGTTATAGTGATAGAATTACCTCTGGTGAACGGTATAGTAGTATGGAGATTATACAAGCTGGTGATGGTATATGATGCACCACGCAATACCCCGGGGTACTGTCATTCCCGGGTTACGCCAGTGTGTAGTGCCATCTCATGCTCTTCAGATACATACTGCCATCATGGCGGCCAAATTTTGGCAGTTATCAATAATGACACCAATGCCAATTCAGCCCTGTTATTACTTCTTTTTTTTTTAATCAATAATAAACCGTAATTACGTCTCAAAGATATGAATTAATTCAACAAAAAGGTGGATATCTATTTGGTACCTCAGTGTACCAAAAACCACATCATATGCCAGGCAGAAAGGGAAAGATTTGAAAGGGAGGGAAAAGGATGCTGTCTCACCGAGTTTTCGTCTTCCATGCAAATCGGACACGTGATGGCTCTTTTGTTGGGTGTGGTGGTTCCATTGTGTCTTAAGTGAGCAGCATCTGTGTTATTAAGTGTCCCTTCCTCCCTTTGCCTGAGAACAAAACAGGAACAATTTACAAGGAATCAGATATAAACCCAAAAGAGAGAGCAAAACAAGTCAGAAACTTGCCAAGACACAACATGGCACTTCAAGGTAAATTTAAATTCAAGGCAAATTCGTATGATTGACAAAAATAAATACAAACAACTTGACGCAAGAATTATTTAATTTTTATAGAACAAGTCATGTTTGTTATGTGTTGAGGACTGATGATCATCGTATTCTGAGGAAAGTGCCAGAGTTTAAAGTGAATGAGCCACAAAAGCAAGGACTACTGGAGAAGACATGGAAGAAACAGTTGGAAGAGGAGCTTGGGAAGGTTTGCTTGACAAAGGAAGACCACCTAAATCAGGCGGAATTGCCGGAAGGTGTGGGAGCACTTGCTGTGAGAGTGAGGAAAATCCGACCACCCCTGCTATTGGGGACAAACCTGGATTAAAACTGGACGATGATGATGATGAGAGAGTAGAACAAGAACTAAACATTATTGTGGGGAAGTCATTTTCATTCTTTTGGGTGAAGGATTTTCACAATCTTTAAAATATCTGTTGTGACATGGTGTATTATGATATGATAACATCATGATCGTGCCATGTCACATGGCTTCTACTCCACAGCAAAGACTCAGAATTTGGGGGCCATAAACCATGGCATGCTTTCCTAATTAATGGTGACCTTTAACGAATGTGAAAACAACTGAGCATCTTCAGGAGCCAAGCTAGTGCAGTGGTGTCGTACCTCCGGTAGCTATTGCAGATGTTGATCTCGGGGAGGACCATGATGTCATTCTCCTCATCGCTATCGTCGCTGAGGATGGGGATGATGCTGGAGCGCTGTGAGTTCCTCGCTGGTCGCCCTCTCCTACTCCTCCGCCTTGGGGGCGCTTTTCAATGTTAGACAAGGTTGGAGAAAAGTCACAAAAACAGCTAATCTTTGTACATCCATTAACTGATGAATTATTGATAAAGTTTAAGTATGTGTACTTAGATATGTGTACCAATGAATAACCATTAACATGATGTCATTTTTGTAGTTTCTCAAATCCATGATTTATCATGGAATGGGTAAAAAGAAATTCCCCCAAACTACAATGTACTAGGTTGAGAAAATAAAGTACAGAACTGGGGGCTTTTCCAAGTTTACATGGCAAAATGTGATATCTATAGCAATGCATTAATTCAATTTTGAAATGAAAATGATACCATTCTAAACAAACAAAAAGCCAACTGCAGGAGGAGAGACAATTATGAGCCATTCCGGAACACATAACTGGATTAGATACTGGACAATTCTGAACTAGCTATTAGTATGAAAAATTAAAGCAAATTGGGCTATGACTACAAACAATGGTGTCTTGAAAAAGAAAAAAAAAATATGTGGTAGCCACACTTGCAGCTATCACCATTTTCTCTGGTTTACTGCCGAAAGGTGATAGGTCATTACACTGTAAGAAATTACTCAAGTTCATACAGCATCTTGTTGGTATTGTGCAGAAAAGTGTAACACTGGCATTTGTAATTCAGAGCTGATTATTAAAACAGGACTAAAAATGGATTGGGATTGGAATTAAAAACTGGTTGCACAAGGAAAATTTATAGATGCACTTCATCATTACAGTGAAGCAACAACATACAATGCTGGCTACTTTTTTGCATCAAAAGAGAAGCAGACTAACAGCAAAAATCCT
This sequence comes from Diadema setosum, assembly GCF_964275005.1. Taxonomy (NCBI): domain Eukaryota; kingdom Metazoa; phylum Echinodermata; class Echinoidea; order Diadematoida; family Diadematidae; genus Diadema; species Diadema setosum. The sequence goes on along the minus strand of NC_092702.1, from coordinate 34,559,523 downwards.
CAACATGCTTTCAAAGTACACTAGCATGCCATGTCTGATTTGAAAGTAACACAAGCAGTCAGAAGAGAAAAGCTTCTTCAAACAGACAGAATATTGAATTCCAACTCTCCAGAAATGATGAGAAGGAATATAAATGGAATGAAGCAGGGGACAAAGGAGTACTGTTTACACCATGATATATTCCAAGAGCACAACAGTTTGCAACTCCAGACGATTTCAAGAACAGTAAATTTTGCAACTGAGATCCACAGGAATGGGATTAAAGTACCATCCCTATTAAGGAAGCAAAATCAGCATTTTTTAACCTCAGAGACAATACACATTGCACATGGGTGTCAGGAGGCAATATTTTGGTAGGTTGTCCATCTTAGTAAATATCACTTGACTTGTGAAATTTGCGCAATACAAGACCATAGTGGAATATATATATTCTACAGTAAGCACAAGCTATGACACATGAACTCTATTCCAACAAAGCACTGCGGTGTACTCTGAGCTATTGAGGCATGCTGACGCTATCAAACTAGGATGTGATCTCAATTCTCCCTATCGCATATAACTGTAAAAACTCAAACGGCAGTGGCGCTATTCAATTTCTGAAACAATGTGTTGACAACACTGTGCCGGTGCACAGCATGAGCTTTATTTGATTGTACGCAAAAAACATGGAACAATCTATCTCCAAACTACCATAGTTTTGAAGATTTTCTCACCAATTGTTACATGAAGGGAAAAGAAATATCAGTTATATGCTCTGAAAATGCATTTCTATTGTGAAGTGACAATGTTTTAGTCATGATAGAAAGGAAAAAAAATTAGATACGGTTACTGCATTTACACCCTGCTGCACTTATTGTACATACCCGACTGCTCGCAACAGAATATTTACAGTAATATGCATTAGGGAGAATTGAGCATGTTACAAGATGCTCAGAAATACGACAACTAATTATCACACACATTTTGTGTGCGTTATGAGCTACCTCTGTCTGTCTGTGTCTGGTTGTCTGGGATGTCTGTCAGATCCACCACGTCCTCTGGGATCGCGCGTCTCAAGCCCGGGTTCCGTGCTGTTTCCTGCTCGTCTGTCAAGTCCACAACGCATACGGACACCGGCGTAGACAGGTCAATGGTTACTGTGCAGACAAGAATGAGAAATATAATGCACACAGATATAAAACCGAGCAAAACCTTCACCAGTATGAGAAGATGAGGATGGGTGAAAATAGGTGAGAAAAAAAAGTGATTTTCAAGTGAAGAATGTTACCTCTGTACACTTCATGTGGCATGGTCTCTAAATATATACATACACCAATCTGAAATCTGTGGCATGTACGACAGATAAGATCAAATTTCAATACCAACAGTATATTTCATGACCTGATGTATGCAAACAAAATTCAGCTGCCATTCTTCATGCAATAGGGACTGCACAAATCTAACATAAAAGCCAAACATGCAAACTAGGCATTATTCCAGGTATATTTGAAACAAACCTACAAAGAAAAAAACAAAAACAAAAACAATAGTACTATTTCAATACAATCATTTTTTTTTTTACCTCAAATGAATACACATGTAAATGAAAAATGAAAGTTTGTGTGCCTTTTAGTCAGGCACATGGCTAATTAAAGAGAGAGATGTCAAAAGTCTGTAAGAACAGTCGAAATGATAGTTTACCAGTCCAATGGCTGGTTACAAAAGAAAGTCAGATGTCATTTCACCAAAGAACAAATTGAAGCCCTTGTGAAAAAATTGATGAGCTGCCCTGTTGTATCCTATACATACCTCCTCCCCCCCCCCCCACCCCCTTGGAAAAAAAACCCCACAACAACAACAAATTACAAACTTGATAGAGAGCACTTCCTATTTATATGACATCTAATGATAAAATCTGAGTATTCTCAAGATCTAATGTTAAACTTAAACAGTATTTCTGCATTCACCAACAATGCATGGACTAGCACTCAGTGTGTGCTACATGCATTAAAACATCACAGATTTCACTGTATTGCATGTCTGTGGTCTGTCATACAAAGAGAGGGTCTGCCATTGCACCTAGAGCATTTTTACCATCTGAATTATCTGGTTGAACGTCCACGATTTCAATGGAGCTAGAGCTTGTCCGTGAGGCAGCCCTTACGGTCCGTAGCCGCGAGCGAGGGGGCTGTTCTTCCTCATCCTGGCTCGTGCTGGCGCCCTGGCGAGACGAGTGCCGACGCTTTCTCGTGAATGGTAGTGGCTGCAAATTACAGAGACCACATAAAGAATATGTACCACATATACTGTCTCCTACAAATAGATGGAATCTACATGCAGAATGGTCACTATCAAAGTGATATCACATTTTACAATACGTTTACACATTTATGATGGAAAGGTACCTCATGAATCCTACAAAAATTCTGAGACAAAACTTTCAAACTGTTCCCCTCTCTTTCTGCATGCACAACAATTGGATAATCCAAAGTGGATTTGTAATACGCCATACGGTGGTCATCAGTCTGAGTGAAAGCTATCTTTGCATGCGACTGTCTGTGTTAAGTTTGGATCTTGAAGATTTTTGCAAACTCTAGTTGATATTATAATATTTAATACAGTTTAACCTCGATTATCCGGCCATGTCGGGACCGGCACTCATCCAGATAAGCGAATTGGCCGGATATGGGAGACACAATGTTAATGTATATAGCTGCCGTCCAAGCTGCCGTCCCAGTGCACTGGCAGCTAGGCAGGCAGCATACCCCGCAACGGTGGTGTAATCTATGCTAGCCTGCGCAAAATTGTAGTCCCTTCTTCACAAAAATAATGTAGGCCTAGGGATCTTCATGTGAAAATCATACATGTTTTACCTCATTAGATATTGAGAAACCTATAATGCACATCTTATGAAATACCTAGTGAAATAGATCCATGAAAGTCACTGTTTTTTCTCAATTTTTGGATGGAAAAAAAAAAAAAAGTCCTTCACTGCGTGAACGCGTCCGGATAATAGAGATTTCCGGATAAAAGGGGGCCGGATAATCAAGGTCGAACTGTATATTAATAATTGCATTATATGTAGTAGCTCTATATCAATATTTGATATAGGCCTATTGTCTGATTGTTGTTTGCGTTACATGCAAGTAGACACCCTATTAATATTTATTTAACATTTGCAACTTGTAGCATCAGTTGACTGGTCATGAGCAAAAAGTAATGCATGGCATGGATATTCTAATTTCATTACCAACCATATCTTGACCAAAGTTTATTTTCTAACAGTCGCATACTTGCCAACTCTAACGCATTTGGCGGTAGACTACCGCTTTTGAAAGATTTCATTAGCATTCAAGCTAGTGCTGCTCGCATAAAATAGGTATCCTGGATTCTACCGCTTTCTCAAATGGAAATGTTGGCAAGTATGCAGTCGGTTAGACTATTCTGCTATCTAAATGGGACCTCAGCAAGGCTCAGAAAACTTGAAAGATCATTCAGCAGATGAGGAATGAATTGTTGTACCACACTGCTAACATGCTGAAGACATTGCAATCTACTACAGTGCAATTTGCAACTATTGTACACTAGCACGACACTAGTCACTTGCCTTCATTCATTCCTTCACTTCATTCATTTTACGTCAATTTTCTGATCGCTGTCAATCAGGCAATCAGGTGGTCCGAAAATGTTTTTTAAAAGAAATCACACAGTGCACTATGATCTATCTAGTACTCTAGAAGTAATGTGGTAAGTCGTGCTTCTATGTAATGAAATATAAACTTTTAAAACGAACATACCCTCTCCATCGTAACAAAATTGCTGAGAGCCGCTGGATTCTTCCTTCGGCTGAACACTTCCTTCGCCAAGCAAGGTAGTTCTGCAAGCGCACCCTAGGCCCTTGCGCTGCAGCTACATACACAACACGATCCCAGCTGGCCTAGTTATGTAGTACGGCACACTCGATCAAACGGTTTTCACTGTTGTTGGGGATATGCTAAATATCAAATCAGTACTTGGACAGAATGTTGCTTATGCATCAAATTGTGAAGTGCTAAATTTTGAATGCTAACATTCCTTGTGCTAGATTAGGGTCAACTTAGTCTAGCTTCTGAACTCTTTTCACTCGTAGCGGTGATTCAGTGTACGCGACAAGCCGTAAGAGGGCGTGACATGACAACCGAGTGCCCGAGCATTGCGATGCGCGAGAGCGGGCGCGCAGTCTCACGATTATCGCGATCAGAAATTCCCTGACAAAATATCACACGAAGGAAAAAGGGAACGGAGCACAGACTAGGGTAAACTATGCTCTGCTTTTTTTTTGTCTCATTTTTTTTGTTTTTTTTTTGTCAGCACCAGCTAAACTACCTAGTATTACGTCAGTGGCGGATGAGGGGGGGGGGGGGCACCGGGGGCGCGCCCTCCTTTAATTTGTTTTCTTTTTTTATAAAAGAAAAAAAAATGAAAGGGGGCGTGGCCCTTTTTTATTTTATTTTTTTTTCTAAAATAAAAGTATGCATGAAATCGCATGATGACCAACGAACAATAATAACAAAAACCTCCCTACCGTCGAGAGGGGACCCCCCCCCCCCCCCCCCCCTTGTCAGCCGATTTAAGTGGCACCAGAAAAGTGATAGGGCCTAAAGCTGTTCATTCTCATCCCCATGCTACCGAGTCATTTTCAATTCTGGCCAGCCTTCCCACTGTATGCATCCCCACGTTATCTAATTCGAAATCAGTGCATCCCATGCATAATATAGCAAATAGCGCATGGATTGTTTTGTCATGCTGTTCCAGATTTATATAAAGTCCAAGTGCAATATCATGTCACACCATTTCGCCGAACGGAGGCGGAAAGTCTCCCAGGGTTAAAATCACACTACATTTGCGCTAATTCATATTCTCGTATACACGTATAGGCCTATAATACAGTGTATTCAAGTTCATGCCCTGTACTTCTCTTACATTCACAGAGTAAATATGGTGACGTATCTGAAACCCCCCCCCCCATCCAAACAAACAATGAAAGATATTACAAATTGGTCGATATAGTTGGCTACTAGGCCTACTTTGACATACACGCCCGAGTGTGTCAAAACAATATGAGACGTTTGATAGACAGCCTACTCAACTCAACTATAGACAATATTTAGAATCCATTTTCTCGTTGTAAGGTGCACGGCATTATTCAAAGTGTTTAACGTATATATAGGCCCTAAAGGTACTTAAAGAGAAATCATGTACAGATCATAGACGACCCAACGGAGAAAACTCACACTCTATTTCAAATAGTTTTTATGAAGGCCATATTATACTTTAGTAATCAGCGAGCCTTATAGAACAAGATAATAGACAAATAAACAAAAATAAACATTCAAGTTGGAGACAAAAAAAGAAGTCAACATTCATTTTATGTACAAAAAAAATCAAAGTTAATCAAAATAATCTTCTGAATCCAGAGACTCCAACCCAAAGCACCTTCTGATCTGGAGATTCTCCCGCCTGAAACCCCTAGCAAACAGGAGACTCCGACTTGATGTGTGCGAAGCGCGAAGTTCCTAGGGTTCTAGATGCTCTCTTGTGCTATCTAAGGCTTATATTTTCAACACACGATATAAATAAGTAAGAAATCCTTTCCAACGGGAGACAAAGAGCCAGGGCGGGAGAAATTAAATCTCAAACGGGAGAACGGGAGATTTTGAAAAAATGGGTTTTCGGCGGGAGATCTCCCGTCGAAAACGGGAGAGTTGGAGTTTCTGTGAATCTAACAGAGATATTCTTCACGTGACCAATCCACCACCAATCTAATAATGTACAGTATTTGCGTGCGGTGTCTCCGAAGCGCGAGGCCATTGTCATGTACAGGTGTGCATTGTTACGTCACAATCACTAGCCATCGAACGGCGCGTTCTTTCTTCTTTCTTGCGCGCGCGCACCAATTACCCAAACTTCTCGATCCATCGAGAAGTTTGGCTAAGTTTTTCGCGTTCTCGATCTTTTGCCAGTCTGACCGCGCCTAATGATCACGTGATCGGCTTCAGTGTCACATCTGTTAACACAGTAACTTTTTGATAGATTGGACGTGTTCCTGAAGCTTAGATATTACTTACTTCCTAAATTTCATATTTATGTCGAAAGTTTTATCATGACACTTTCATAATTTGTGGAAGTTTCTGTTCTGATATGGACTTTTATAAAATGGGCTTTAGAATCTCTTCAAGCTGATTGGTCAATTGTTATGCATTTTTTTTTATTTTATTTTTTTTTTTTACTGATCCACACTGAGCCATGCGTCCGGTAAAATCCGAATGCCTGGCCATGCGTCCGGTAAAATCCGAACACATGGCTCAAGTCTTGTGTAGTGTTGTAGATGTAGCGGACGCATGATGGGGAAATGATTGTATATTTCATGAATTTACAGGCCCATTTTATAACACAAATGATGCACAGGCCTATTTCGTGGATCAGTGAGAATTGGATGCCCTCGTTTAACTTTGAAACTCTCTAAAACCCACGTACGCATCCAATTCTCACCGATCCACTCTGTCCTGTGCATCATATTTTGTATACTGACTTATCATAGAGTTACAATCCATTCTCAATGTAAGCAAGTGTTTCATCACCTTTTCTGTTATTATTATTATTATTATTATTATCATTGTATTATCATGAATATTGTTATTATCATCATTATGATCATTGTTATTATGATGATCATTATCATTGTCATTATTACTATCAATTTTGGGTGCACGAGATGAGTATAGGCAGCATAAAATAGAGACAGTTGAATCATACTTGAACAAACAAGAAAACTTCACATGTTATTATGACTCGGTCATGTATCCGTAACAAATAATTATGCAAACCATATAGATGAAGTAAGTATAAAACTCTTATAGTTGATTGTACTCAACAATGATCATGAAAATCATTATGCGATCGATATTAGAGTAATGTGGCAACGTTCCCTTTAGGCACTGCTAAGTTATTTAAAGACAGTATTACTGCAGAATGATTTGATATATATATGAGGATCAAGATTTCTTGTTTGCGAATTCATAGAAAAAGACATTTAGATTTTATAATGCAATTGAAGAACTAAATCAGTAACAAAGAGAATGATGATGGTCCCAAAGGCAAGATTGTGTGTGGTGTACAGGAATCACCGAACACGAGTAGCAGCAATAAATGCATTTCCATGCCTTTCGAGGAATGCAGTATATCTAGCACATTCCCTTGACGTTACGTTAAGTCGATGGTCGATACCGATTGGGGGCCCAATTTATTTCGCTGATACCCATCCTCGTTCTTTAAAGCTTATTACATGGAAAAACATCAATAACATCGGTGGCAGCGATGAAGTAGATTTTATAGTCTCAGTTTCCACAATCGTAACGATTGTTATGCGCTTCGAACTTCCTTCTTTATAAAGTAGGCCTATGTGGGCTTATGTATGTATGGATGTATGTGTGTATGTATGTATGTATGTATGTAGGTGTGTTTGTATATGTGTATATGTGTGCATGCATGTATACAGGACGTATATATAGGGGTATGTGTGTCTGCACATGACAAGTACCTGATAGGCCTGTGTATCGCCTAGGCCTCATTGTGTATGTTATGTATGCATGTATGTATGTATGTATATGCATGTATGTATGCATATGATGTATCGGTAGGCCTAAACATGCATATTATGTAGACCTAAGTGTGTAAGCCTAGCCCTACCTATATCTCAAAGTTATATGCCGATCACAGCATGATAAAGCTTTTTAAATGGCTCTTTCGACAGATTCACACACAAAATGATGAATATGTTCTTTTCTGATATTTTGTGTATCACATAACAGAGTTTTGACTTGAGCGACATGGGGAAACTACTATAAAGAGTAAAATACCTTAAAAAGTCAAATAAATGCCTAATATGTTGTATAGGCCCTAGTGATGATACAACTCGACTTTTGTCTTTACAGATGATAATTTTCCGAGAGGCTTGTAGGCCTACATTTTAAAGTGAAGGAGCAAGATTTGACGGGAAACTACAAGGGAAGATTCGAACATGCGTTATGCAAACATAATCTTTGCCAAATATAGGCAGTGACGGGTCTATTTACGGGGGCGCGGGGGAGGGGTTCGGGGTTTAACCCCCCCCCCCCCTTGGGCTGCCAAGTTAAAAAAAAAAAGAACACACAAACAAACAACAAATAATCAATTATTTTAAGACCAAAATGAACAATAAATGCACTGTTCCTGTCTAAAAGTTGTCAATTTCATAACTGAAAATTATAATACACTAACTTTATCTATAAACTAATATTTCCTTATGAGTAAATTTAGTGTAGGACCTATAGATGGTAGCCTAGCATCCTCGAGTGTGCCCTGTGGAACATACCTTTAGTAAACCCTACATTTTTCCTTTTCTTCTATGCTATCTAATTGCTCGAACAATGCGATTACGTTTTAGCTTTTAAGGAATACATCTCAGACGAATGGCAAAGTGAAAGTGGCTCGCTAGCTCTGTCCGTTAGGTATACTTGAATTAGTGTAGGACCTATAGATGGTATATAGCCTCGCATCCTCAACTTAGTGTGCCCCGTGGAACACCCTACATTCCGTTAGGTATACTTATATAGTAAAATGAATAGTTTGCATAAGTTATAATCAAAGTCCTTCGCAGTGATTTTTTCTTTACTATGTTTAATTCCCTAGAAATTTGATTTAAATGCTCTATAAACACGACTTTTATACTCTGTTTTTACAAAAAGTCCCTACCGTGGGAAGAAGTAGGTATCCCCCTCCCGCACTCTCCCCTGCTCGGTCGCTTCGCTCCCTCGCCGAGGATCTCACATGCACCGTCACATAAAATAATGTACCCCCGTACGTTATAATAGTCCTTCGCAATGATTCTTTGCCAAACGTCCAAATGCTTTTTAATGAATAGTTTATTCAATACCTCAAATGCCAAATTACTGTCAAAACTTGCCAAGTTTGCTCATAGTTATTATGTCAAAGTTTAGTAGATAAGTTCATATGTATATATAATTATAATAAATGATATTCTTTTGCAAGTCGTTTAACATACTTATTATCATTAATATTATTCAAGTTATATTTGTTCTGATTTGCAAGTGTGATGAAAAAGCGAATTGATAGTTACAGTATTTAATATAGTTTTATCTTTCCGATACTTTTTGCCATCTTGTTATAATTTACTGTTAGCTTGTTATATTACATTTACGTATATTCTTTTTTTTCATGTATTTATGCTTGTATGTATTTATAATAGACATGTATATAGAATGTATATGTTCTCATACTCCGAAAGGGGTCGTTAGAAGTTAGAATAAAGTTCAAGTTCAAGTTCAAGTTCCACTGTTTAATTCCCTAGAAATGTGATTTTAAATGCTCTATGAACGCGACTTTTGTACTCCGTTTTTACAAAAAGTCCCTACCGTGGGAGGGGGTAACCCCCCTTCCACCCCCCCCCCTCCCCCGTTCGATCGCTTCGCTCCCTCGCCGAGGATTTCACATAGTCACATGAATGCGCCCCCCCCCAAAAAAAAACAACAACAACAAACAAACAAAAAAACAAACAAACAGAAGTGTTCCGGCACGTTTGGGGCGGGGGTGGGGCTGCAGCCCCCCCCCCCCCCAAAAAAAAAAAAAAAAATAGGGACTATTTGGGCAAAAAAATAAAATAAAAGAAAAAAGAAAAAATACAGCATGCAATTATGCTTAGGGGGCAACCCTAAAAATGAAAAATCTCCCTCAGTGGAAGGGGGGATATTGGACCCCCTCCCACATCCATATTGCTGATCATATGCATTTTCTTTGTTGTTGTTTTGTTGCTGTTGTTGTTGCTGCTGTTGCTTTTTTTTTTTTTTTGTCTGTTCGTCTGACAATATTGGAAGACTGCGTAAAGGAATTACATCGTGTCAGTGCACTAAACAACGGCCTGCACGCTGTTATCATTATTTAGTGTTACAGCCTGGATGTCAGGCTAACCTTAGGCTGCCATATTGGAGAGAATGTATAGGAGTGCCTCGCATGTTCGGAAAGTGTTATTAAAATACACGGTTTAACCCGGTAATTTTTAATGTCCAGTGAGTCGCTGGTGGTGACTGATTAGTGACCGAAGAAATTTGGATTTAAAAATGAGTTCAAATGACAGTAGGCGATCCAAAAGAAGGCGAAATAAACGGGGTGGTGGAAAGGCCAATTCTCGCCCTGTTAGCAGCAATGGCAACGCGATTAACGTTAGTAGTGCACCGTCTGCGAAGACAGATGGCCAGGTAAGGGGCGAGCGTGTGTGTGGAGTTGCGTTGTCTTGGCTCTGAGTGCCTGTGTGTGCTATTGATAACGTGTGTGAATGTAGCAAGTAGACTTGTTTACAAATTCAAACATTCATTCAGCAAAAGTGCATTTGATCCAAGCAGACTGGTACATTGAAAATTAAGAAACAATACCGTATGAAAAGTGTACATGTAGAAAATACTAGTAATGAGTGGATAAAGCATTGTTTAACAGTGGTTAGAAAACAGCTAGGGCCTAGGTGTTAAATTTATCTAGGCTTCTTACGGCAGTCGACTCGACTCCATCATGCCATGACCCATGTCCATACATCATTACATGACGTGGCCCGGCCCGGCCATGTCTTGGACGCTGTTGATTAAGTTGGTCGTCCTACATAACATTTGTAAAAAACCCGCACCAAGGTTTGTGGCAAAATTCGACTGCACACAAAAGCATGGTTTTCACTAGCCCGACCAGACGCTGTTAATACGCTGTGCGAATACACTACACGGCTGTGTATAGTTGGGTTTTCACATGTAGAATTGTAGTTCGTGGTTGAATTTTTGTCATTATCATGGTCGAATTATGAATAGGCGGCTTGCTTTCTTTATGTCAGGGTAGGTGGTGCTATTCTGCGGGGAAATTACAGAATACCGGTTTTGCCTCATATGAATTAGCATATTGGTGCGTATAAGAGCCGCCGGAGGCGGCTCTCCCTTAGAGATGAATTTCAGCCCGAAGGGCTGAAATTCGTCTTTCCCGACGTTTGGGGCCCCCAAAAAGGCCAGAAACGGAACGGCCGTCAAAAAGTAGGTTGACCACACAATTTTTATGAAAATTGAGTGGTTTCGGAGGAAAACTGCTCTAAATCGAGATAACTCGAGTAAATCGACGATAAAGAAAATCGACCCGATTTTGACGGAACTATTTTAATCGTGATGACGTCATCACAGCTGGCAGCCCTTCTTCCTTCATCTCTTTTCGACACAAGTCATCACGATACAATCACACTACACACTAGTTTGGCAAGGCAGCGCGTATACGCGTATTGTCAAGAGACATGTGCGCACTCAACTGCTATACGTCGTACACTGTACTACTAAACATGCGCGCGTTCTGCAGACTCAATACGCGCTACCACTGCCACACGTACGCATAAGCTGTTATGTTGTATACTGTATGTTGTATTTGTATTGAGTGCATTTTATAGAGTCAACATGGTGGGCTGTCAAGCGCACTCACACAGTGCGTAAGCACTACTGTAAGCTAGCACCAGCAATTAGATAAGTGATTGTTTTCTAGTCTCACCTAAATTGCTATCAATTTCTAGGATATGGACTATCCTCGACTCCTAAAAACGTGAGTATACATCGTAAATTCGGGTAAATTTTAACGGATAGTCTAGACTAGCATCGTCAGGATCTAGAACTACATTATTCGGGGGACACCCCCGAAACCCCCGAGAACAACGTAAGATACCACACTTCTCATCGCACAGAGCAAAGAAAACACACGTAAACAAATGCAATCGTCGACAGCCGAATCACGGACCGTATCGCAGATCGGATTAATATTTTAATGGTTGCTATCGGCAAGCGTAACTACGCTCTTTTTAGAGCGATTTGCGCTCTCCGTGATTGGCTGCCGGTATTCTGTAATTTACCCATTCTGCTTATCAATCAATATACTTTCATATCCGTGTCAATATCTCAAAATCCGCAAACCCAAATTGCACCAAAATCCCCATGGCATACAACTTTGTAGGATGTACATGTACTTGCTACAGTACAGTTGCAGTTGTAGCTTACATGTATTTCTAGTCACTCATAAATTTGAACCAAATCTTTTATTGTATATCGGGAAGCTAAGATATCGATGTTGACTTTCAAGAGTTTCATGTTGTCACTCAAACTCGCTCTTTGTGAGATTCACAATTCACGATTACGGTTTACACTGCCTGCACAATCTGAGACTGAAATTAGCCATCTCCTTCATGCGACTGTCTTTTATCAAAGTAGTGCTGACATTTGACCGAAAGATCTGCCTTATCTTGTCAGGGATATGTTCCGCGGAGGCTACGTCTGGCTTCACAGAATGAGGAGAATTTACAGAATGGTTCGCAGAACGATTTTGTGAAATTTGAGATATGAACAATTATACAAACTGTACATGGATATGAAAGTACAGCACTTTTCTATGTCTAGACATCTAATGCCAAGCTTTTTATTTGTAGCCATTTTGTTTTTCCCTTTTTAATTGGTGGTCTGTAGGTACTATTGTTCAGCATTGGGAATTTGAGGTAATGCTCTACACCCATGCTTCTCAATACATGTACAGTATTTTTCTACCCAAGGTCCACTCTGGCTGCTGCATATTGTACAATTTTTTTTTTAGGCCCAATTATAGTATTAGTAAGATCAACTTATGAATCTAAATAAAATACTTTATTTTATTTTTGGCCAACACATGGAAATAAGCACTGAATTGATCAGTATATTTTACTAGTAGCCATGATAAAAAAATCATGGGCATGTAAATGCCCATGATTTTTTTATCATGGCTACTACTAAAATATACTGATCAATTCAGTGCTTATTTACGTCGATGTAGGGCAATTTGTCAGTCAGTTGCAATGAAAACATCTCGACGGAGGAATTTCATGAATTTGAATGACAAAGCAGTACCTGCTGCATGCTATAAGGATTAGAACCAACACTTGCTGTCGGGCGAAAGCTTGGTGGTCTAGTGGAGATGACGCTTGTCTGGTGATCAGGAGATCATACGTGTAGGTTTGAATCCTGCTCGAGTATATATGCCCATGATTTTTTATCATGGCTACTACTAAAATATATACTGATCAATTCAGTGCTTATTTACGTCGATGTAGGGCAATTTGTCAATCAGTTGCAATGAAAACATCTCGACGGAAGAATTTCATGAATTTGATTAAATGTCGGTGTAAATTAAGTTTAACAGGGATTCAATAGAGTTTCGCATTTATTCATAAATTTTATTAAACAAATTTACAGTAATAGTGTACAAAGTATGTCTTATTTAGAATGTCAGATTCATAATTCTTTGCAACTTAATATTATTTATGTGTATTATGCAGTGTAATGAAAGTTGCAGTGGTGTTTTTGCTCTGTATTATGCATACTTTAACATTCATCTTTTTAAAATGACTTCATTATAAGCTATTTTGAAACCCATACCTCATACACAGTAATTTCATAAAATTGTGAATGAAAGTTCTGATGTTGTGTTCATCATGCTCTCGTACAATTTATGTCAGTTGCAATGCCATGTCTAGTCTATACGTACACTTGGTAGTTTTGGTAATATTCCTCCAAACTGTCAGGAAATAAACCATATTGAGGGAGGAGAAATTTAGAAAGATTTTGTATTGTATTTTCACCATCAAAATGATTAAAGTATATATGCTCATTGAAAATGCAAAATTTGAGACAAATGCTATTTTGTTTAGTCTTTTTTTTTATAACATGTTTACTCGGATGTGGTGTGACAAGTATCTTTTAGATGAGATGTGTATTTTCTGTACTTGTTCCTGGAAATTGTAGACATGGTCTAAGTACATGATTAACACACACTGTAAGAGCTTATAACCCAAACTTTGAAAGCTTTATAATGTGAAGTTTTCCCTGCATGAAGAGCTTCAATTTGGTAATCCCTTATGGTACTAAAATGATGATGATGAAAGGAATTTAAGTTTCCTGATGTTCTTAATTGTAGTGTGTGCTGGGAGTGGGGGTGGGGGATTTGGATGAATACAATGACAAAATTATTGAATTATTCTGACCTGTGTAATGTGTTGAATTTCAAATCTAATGAGTAGTCCAAAGGCCATCCTGCTGAAGACATTTGCTGAAGCTGTTTGTTCATAACTGCTCAAAGGTTGCATACACTGTAATTGTGAAAGGACTGGATATCTGAAACCTACACTTCTGAAAGGGTGCATTTGGAAATCAACTCACTTCTGGCATAGAATTATGGTTTCTAAAAGACTTTCAGGGAGATTTGGCAGATGATAACGCAAAGGCGGTTTGATTACAATATGGGGTTAGAAATGCCTTTCTGAAACACCGGACAAAGCGCGGTCTCAAACGAGTTTGAGCCAGAAACGTGTGATAAATGCAAAGTTGTTTTGAAAAGCATTTATATTGCGGACCTACCCATGCCAACTACATGACCTCTGCTCCTCAGGTCAGACAGTGCAGTGGAGCTGCCTTCTTCTTGACTGCCAATAGAGACTATAAACACAACAACTCGAGAAACGTGATCCGAAAGGCCTTTGTAAATTAATGCATTTTAGAAGTGGGTATCGAAACATGTTTCAATGATGGATCACATATTTGGACATTTGTGCAAGTACATTGTATATGCAGTTACAAATTGCTAAAACTCTTTGTGAATTAACTTGACTCTTTGAAGATTGCATATGCTGATCATTATTTTCCTTCATTTTTGTAAGATTCTATTACCAAATGATTATTTTCTGGTATTCCATTGTTTGCGTCAACTTATTGTTCCTTTCAATTATCTTACATCTTAATTGATTAGATGATGTCATCCATGCCCACTTCAAATACCCTTTCTGAGTTGGACTTGGACAACATTCCTCAGGTGAGAGGCACTGTGTACCATTAGTTGTGAGACTGCCAGGAATCTATTAGTATGACATGGCATGGACATTAAAAGAGAAAATCTGTGTTCTTGCTTGAGTTTGAGAATCAATATTGATTTGTGGGGCAAACAAGAATGACACTTTCCTGTTTCGTAATGAAACATTTATTCCCATTACCTCCTCTGCCCCATCCAAACTATGAGTTATCTTTTGTTTGCCCTATAGGACAAATTTTTCAATTTTATTTGAATTGGGCATATTTTGCCATCAAGTCCATTTGTTCAGTTTTGATGAGCTGAGGACTGATCAGTGAAAATATCAGGAGAATTCTTGTATACAATTATGTAGCTTTATCTAGCTATACCAAACAATTGTACCATCTAGCTATTTCTTACAGCTCTTGCTTCTATCTTCATTGCTTCTAGATAGGACTTTAAATTACCATATTTTCTGTTTCTGAGAGACCCCCGTATAGAGACCCTGGTTGTCTAGCATGAGGTTGGCATACGTTTCTATGGAAACCAGTGGGCTGGCGTTTCTCCTCGAGAGAGGCTGCGGTTTCTTATGCGCACATATGCACATTCTGCCACATACAGTGCAGGTCACCGGAAGTGTGTGCCATCTTCACCCAAGACATTTTAGAGTCCCCTCAAGCCTCATCTAGCACGAGTCTGCATGTAGCACAACTCTTGGAAGTTGTGCTAGACTCGTGCCAGGCTGTCTAGTGCGATCTTTACCTCAGACTTACCCCAGACTCACCCCAGACTTGTGCTTTGTGCCATGACCATTTAGAGTCCCAATCGTCAGGGTTATAACACTGCACGACTCACAGAGTTTGTGCCATGTTTTGGGGGACTCTAAACGGGTACAAGATAGGTCACTCTGGTTTTGATTTGTGTGCTGTTTTGTGTGTTTTGCTTGTTGGTATGGGGGCCTGAGCTAGCCTATGAATATAATTGAAGGTCATTAAAAATCAAACATTTCTACACACACACACATGTATATATACACACCCACATTTTTTTTTTTTTTTTTTTAGAGGGAAATGAAGCAAACAGAAATATGTCGAATGCTGTGTTTCTAAATCGTCTCTGACTCAAGAGAAAACAAAAAGTATTTACGAGTTGTGTGATTGTATTCATTATTGTTTTTATTTTTTTAAGGAAGTAATTTGCAGAGAATATCTACAGCGGTACATTAGAAATTTTTATATCGTTCAGCAACATTTTAAAAGTATCACTTTGACAAGGAAGAGGAAATCTACACTACCTCAAAATGTTGATCACCTTACAGTATGTTCAGGGACAAGTATACTTCAATAAATGAAGATGATTATGATGTAATACACATCATTCATAACACCTGTTGTATTTTATGAAATTGTATCTTGTGAAAAAATGCCACATTTATTCCTGGAGAAATGGGGGGGGGGGAGTGTTCTTATTCCAGTTATTAGACATCCTGTAAACATAGTCATAAAACAATTTGTTACAATGTAATTAAGAAATTGAGAATACAATGCATCAGGGGAGGAAATCATTTTGTGGTCAACTTTAAATTTGTGTAGATTTTTCACTATAGGCCTACTTGCCTTTTGTGGTGTGAGGGATAGGCAAGAATATGACACAGAACAGGCTAGCAGGTGATCTAAAAGTGAGTTCACATTAATGACAAGCTGTGTCCATCCCTTAGTCGCGTGAGACCCTGCACAGTGAAGCTTGATCAAACTCCTCCGACATGGCTGCTCTCATACTCTGCTTGGTTTGTCATTTGTTATGATGTAGAGCTCTGAGTATGCAGAGTATCAGTGCGAGGGTGTCTAGCAGGCTTGCACCTGGACAGGTCTTGATTATAGATGCCTTGTAGAATCATCTTGAATTATCACAATAACATTCATCTGATTTTACAATTTGAAAGGAATACCATAAAACATTTATGATTGTCATGACAGTTGTAAACAAAGAGTGTGACTGATGATACATTAGTATTTGTTTCACTATGAGGCACTAAAATCAATCCCAAGTTCAATTCAACTGATCTTAAGGACAGTTTTGGGATCAATCAGTCCCCAGAAGATAGGAACTGTTTCACAAAGTTATTTGGGAACAATATCTTGTGCCTGCCATGCCACATGCTAGAATACAGTAATTGTACATCTTTAATGCCTATGTATCCTTCCCAATTACACAACTAGATCTAAGCTGAATTTGTCCCAACTTTAGTGTCATTGTTCGGCTCGATATACAAGTTGTAGTTCCCATGTTTAACAGAGCCCAGGCCTGTTTGAGCTTACATCCTGGTTAAAGTGAACGAGAGCATAGAGTGGAGTTCTACTTGAACTTGTGTAGCTATATTGAGTGCAGTAGACATTGGTGCATGAAGAGGATGGTGACATTAAAAAGACAAAGCTGTCATGCATAAACGGAAGGAAGCTGTAGTCTCTTGGAGAAAAAAAAAAGAAAAAAAAGAAGGAAATGTGTTACACTTGAGGTGTCTTTCGAGCCATTGTGATGTAGGATAACTATAGCACATTACACAACATGCCTGTACTTAATTATTGTTGACACTGGCATTGGGACATACCTATTGTACTTGTAGGCAAGTACTGTGGACATCAAACAATGCCTTCTTGTGCACATACAGTAAAGTTGCTACAAGTACCAACACATCGTCACTATTGGACAGGAGGCTCTACAATTTTGTAGGTCTCCTGTTCTAATGTACGTCATTGGTAGGGAGAAGAGAGTAGGGCATTGCAGTACAGTGCGTCTTGCCTTCAGTGGTGTGGTGAGATCCATGGTATTTTTTCCATTTGATCACATCAGTTATGTGATATGTAGGTACTCCTGCACTCTTGGTGTGGTGCTACAAAATGAAGAATAGAAGGTAAAACGGTTTTGAGAAGGGCTCAAATACATCTTCCACCCTTTGGAAGTTGCTTGCAACATGCCAAAAGGGTCTACAAGTACCAAGAAACTTGTCTGGCTGACGCAATTTGCCAGATTAATGAGTTTTTTTAAAAAATATTTTGAGATAAATAATGTCAATTCATAAGAATAAGTATACATGTACTTGACTTTTGTCCCTGAGGAGCCCTCCCTGTTCAGCAGTGGGTTGATAGAATGTTTCGTATTGATCTACATGTATCATGCCCTAGCAAATGTTTACCAACAAGCTGCATGCGATTTATGCTTGCACAGAAGATTGATGGATACTTCTATGGCCCAATTTGTCAGTTATCAATAATCAATTATAAAACATGACGTAACATGATTAATACTTCTTTGATGTTATATATTTATGGCAATGATAGTGATATTGTATCGATCTTTTGTATGTCTATCATAATATGTACAACGTGTATATATGTTACAATGTATACGTGTGCTTTGTAAATGTATAATGTATCAATGTAACTGGATATGCATGCAAACAAAAACAAATTTCCAGAAACGGACAATAATTTTGAATTGAAGAATTGAAGAATTGAAGAACAACCACAATTGAATACTGGTAGTTCTCAGATTACAATACAGTTGACATACCTTTTTGCTAATATTTCGCATTTTCATCTATACCTACCCACCTAAAATTGTGTTATCACAGTATTATTTCACACATTTGTTTGAATGCTCTATAAAGATCACTGTGCCTATTTTAGAGCAAATATTGGCAGTTTGTGCAGGTGTATGGAAACGTATGTTTCACCTTTAATGTACCAAAGAGTGGTGAGAGTGATGTCTTGATGAGTGTATCTCTGCGGAATCAGGCAGGTGGAAACCTCTTCTTTCCACTTCCTGGGTTGAATCTACAGTACACTGTATGCTCCAACCAATGGTCTGTTGGGCATTGAGTACATTCCTACAATTGTAATCAATCTTTCTGTGAAGGTAAATTTGCTTTTAAAAATTACCTCCACCAAGGAGGTTATGTTTTTAATGGTGTTTGTTTGTCTGTCTGTCTGTCTGTCTGCAAAATAACTCAAAAGTTGCAATTGTACGTACAGATTTTGATGAAATTTTCAGGAAGAGTCGATATTGACACAAGGAACAGATTAAAATTCTGTGTTCAGTAACTATTCTTTTTTTTTCTTTTTAAAGGACACATAAATTATGTAAATCCCATTGATATGTCTTATTGCAGAAAAAAAAAGGAGAACAAGAATTGGGTAAGAAGTAAAAATCTATACCAGTGTGAATGGATATACAGTAAATCATGTGAAACCCCCCCTTAAAAAAAAACAAAAAACAAAAACAAAACAAACAAACATAGGCCTACGTGTACCTGGAAGCAAAAATATACTAGGCCCTATATATTGAATCATCCTATACACTAAAGGGAAAAAAAATCAACCAAAACCAACCAACCATGAAGTCCTCTTCCACAATGGGTATCTGCACGTTATAATGTTAGAATTGTACTTATGGAATGTATTCTACCAAAATGTTCACATCAACCTACTGGTACATTACTTGCATTATAAAGAGTCTGCTAAGACCGCACATTAAGAAATAAACAGGATGACGATGTGATTCTCTTTGAAAAGAGGCAATAATGGTGCAAAAGTAATGCTTGTTGCAATGTTGGGAACTAGGAAAAAAGAAGAATAACATGAAATACTGTAAAGTGCATGTTGTGAGACATCATAGTTACCGGTACTGATGCGTGTAAGTGCTGCATGTGGGGTTTTGTAAAGGCAGGTTTCTTTATGAGGCAAGGATGGTATGCCTATCAATTGTGATTTCAAAGTAATTTTTGTGATGGTATGCCATGTTCGTTATACATTGTTTCCTTGTATATGGCACACCTCATTTTCTGTGAAAAGTGGTCAGAGAACTGGGTGACTTTGGTGCTTCAAGAGCAGTGAAGTGTGGGATACCAAGGAGCTATTAAAAGCTCCTTGGTGATATTGTATACGGCGAATATTTCGTGACATATTTATTTTTGCGAATTTTGTGAGTCAGATGCTGTACGCAAAATTAAAAACGCAAAAATATTGACTCTGATCCCGATGTGAATGTGATGTACGTGTGTACACCTTTTCCGTTCAGTATAGGACTCCACGATCAAGAATTCAACCACTCGCGAAATCGTCGGGAATTTCCGATTCGAGAAAATTTAGACTCGCGAAATATATGGTGTATACAGTAGATACATTATACATTGTGCATGTGTTTGGGCCTGATGAACAGCTTGTCTGTACTATGCCTGCCATGTGCTGTGCAGTGAATGATTGCTCAGCCATCATGCATTTAAACTGCTTGAGTGTTACAAACAAGTCTGTAGGTCCTACCAAGGAGGTTTTATACATGGAGTTCCAACTGGCTGTAATTTATTCAAACAGTTGTCAGATTTCTATTGATGTACAAAAGAATTCCACAGGTGCACTTGTGCCTTTGATGATCGATGTTCCAAGCCGCCGTCTTGCTGAGCAATCTGAAGATTCATTTTGAACGTTATCATAATGTTGGCCATATTTTGCTTATCTGTTTATTAAATGAAATGAAATTTCACCTGATAATAAAGTATGTAAAACAAAAGTCAATTCCGTTCGGAAATTTGCACAAAAGTGTAAATCAGAGAGCATCTGTAGTATGTGAAAATGTTTAAAACTGTACCATCCTGGAAAGCTGGTTTTATCACTTTTCGACTTATTTCCCCAAATGAAACTAACATGTAATAATCTTCAAGTATAATTCTTTATTGATAGATATATCAGATTAGTGCCCGCGTATGTCCAGTTGAGCAATTTTCATTTTCATTTCATCATTTTTTCCTCAATTTCTGTTCGCGCATCCTCGTGTCTGTACCACCTAGCTTTTATAAGAAGGGATAGCGAAAAGTAATTACCATCACAAAGACATATCTTTCTTTGAAAGTAGCTGGTGATTATGCAATGAGACACAAGTCAATTGTCTTCGTATTGGCGCGGCAGATTCTGTTTGGCACATGCTTCAAATATTTTTGAGCGGCGGCTTCGAACATAGATCAAAGGGAATAACTCTGTTGTTACTCCATCTCTTCAACCTCCTTGGTCCTACTGTATGTACAACATGTACCTTATGTGTACATGTACATTGTACTGTATGTTGCTTTGTGTGTGTGCTACATGTATAAAAAGCAATTACCAAGACATACATTGTATACCAGTAATCATAGATTGTGAAGACATGTATGAAAGACTTTGTATGCCTGTGTACCTTATGGCAGTTTTAGACAGAGGATGCATGTAAACCATATCAGTTTACCAATCTACCAGTTCACCTCTCTGACGCTGAGGCTACATCTATTCCAAAGAGGGAAAAACAAATTGCGTGACTGAAATTACAACGTTTCTTGCCTCTTTAAGTCCCTTCTTCATATCTTTTTCCCAAAGTAAAACAAGGTAGGGCTGGTATCATTATTGTTATTATTATTATTATTTTTTTTTTTGTAAAAATTTTTAGCGTTTCATTTCTCCATATTGAGCTACAGTGTACAGTGCAACTATAGTTGTACAATTGTATGCTGGGAGTCCAGATGAGTACATTGCACAATGTGTCACTTCAGTTTATCATGACTAGTCAGTTTTTATGAAAGTCGTAGATAACGTAGCTTGATGCTTCCATTCGGATGAGATTCAATTCAATACAGGTTTTATCAAAATCATATCTTGCAACCAATGGCTGAATTGTACATGTTTACAATTAGAATCATTCATACAAGTTGATATTACAATTCTCTAAAATAACAATAATTCAGACCCATGATAAAAGCAAATAAATCTAACTTGGTAAAGATAAAAGGTAGGACCTAAACTAAAAGGTTCATGTAAAAATTATATAAAGGTGATATATAATTACTACACACAGAATTGTTAATGTATATGATAATCTGAAATTCATGGAAAAACAAAAATTTATTTGAGGAATTTGTTAAATATGTAGGGCTGTACACAGATAAAAGAAATTGGATACAGAATGTAACAAATTGATTTATCCGTTATAACTTATTTTCACTAGGTGTACAAAATAGTAATGAATAGATATTATGACATAAATAAATGACCGAGTCTATTAGAATATGAGTATCACGTACTGTAAAATGAGGAATGTTCACGTGCATTTTAATTTCACGAATTTCACGAGTGCCAAGATTCACGAAATTAAAATGCATGTGAAAGTTCTTGTCTACACTATATGCATTGAATGCCAGTGGCAGTTTGCGAAAATTTCATGGCGCCAAAAAGGCCGTCGGCTCCAATTCGCGAATATATCATGTTTTACAGTATTCGTAAATTCTGTGTGACATTTGAGTCCATCCATTGGGTTTGGTCAACAAATTGCATGATGTCCATGTAATGGAGGTACAGCAGGTTGCCAACCTCGGGTGAGAGTGGATATTATAACATCTGTTGTTGCCAAAAAGGGGGGGGGGGTTGAGGATGGTGCACCCCTGATGCTACATACATGTTGTAGTGTTCCACAGCTACATTTTCAACAATGAAAATGAAAAGAAAAATGATTGAATGATTACGACTACATCCTCTTGGTAGAAGGCATTCACAAGATAAATTACATGTAGGGCTATCAAATTCGGCAACATCAACTGCACTTTCATTGACAAAAGTGTGACCAGGAAATGCTGTAGGAAGTTATCATGCACAAGTAGAGACCGTTGCCAATATGTAGGATGTTGGTAACCACTGAATAGCTTTTTAGGCACTGACTTCAAGTGATCCTATATGTAGAGAATGGCTAGGCAGTTGGTTAACGAACCCTACACTGTGTTATGCCAGTCTGACACTGGGTATAGTCACACTGTGAGCCCAGATCACGATTTCCCACGACCTGACAATGCACACATACACACAAACACACACTCCCCTTACTCCCAAGGGCTACACACACATAGCAGTCTTTGACACAGACATTCCTCTTGATGGAGCGGTGTGTATGTGTGTGTGTATGTGTGTGTGTGTGTGTGCTCTTGTGTGTGTGCTTACATTTATATGACTGCATTCTCTGTTGTGTGGAGCTCAGGGTTCAGTATGGTTTCACAGCCACCCTTCCAAATACCCCCCCCCCCCCCCTTAGTTCTGCTAGCCTGAGCTCCATGTGTGTTGCTTGTTTGCAAGGGTATTGACACAAAACCCCAAAAGTAGTTATGGCCTGTACCAGGCATTTACTGAGTTCTGTGGTATGCATTTGGTCTCTCTCTTTCCTGCCCTGAGTGCATGCAGCTAGCTGTCACAGCAGTACATACATGTACATTCTACAAGTCTAATTATTATCAGCAGTAGCAGCAAAAACAAAAGGAATATGTACCATGTTTAATGCAGGCTTTGCCATCTCTTGGAATCCCCTTTTCAGCAACTACAGTACAATGTGTTGTATTGTGTTGTATAATCTCATGATCAGTAGACTGCTTTGTTTAGTTGGTTTCTAGGGAATTCCCTGTGCACACCCAATCTATATGGCAATGTGTGTACAATGTATGTTCAGGTAGTTTTGAGTAGAGGGAATTCCCTCGAGCAAGTGCACTCCCTACAAGAGAGCCATTTTTATAAAACAGGGAAGCCCAATAAGGAGTTTACTGTATATCATGATTTGCTGTGTGTGCTTATAGAGGAAATGGATTGATTAGACAACAAATAGGCCTAATGTAGTTTGTACATACATTTGTAACAAGATATCATCCTGTGATACTGGTATATGACCCACTAGAAAAATTTGTGATCTTACAAAATTGCGAATGGGGCACATTTGGAAATATGAAATAGACAGAGAAGAAGAAAAGCATTTATTATTGATGCAGCATTCTGAAATTGTAGTACAAGACAGTACAATACATGGACAACATGTATATCAGATGTCATTTCCTTTGTTGCAGAGATCATTACTTTGTAGAGCTGCGTTGAGATTGATTTAGAAATATTTCAAGGAATTGAGATTTGTATTTGAATGAGATTGGGTTTATTCTGATTTCATACACCATTTTAGTGATGTGGATAGCTGAAATGAGATTGTGTGATGATACTATTGATGCGTTGTTACTGGTCTTGGGGCTTATTGTTAATTAATATACTTGAGTAATGTATATTATTAACATAATGAGGATTGTACAATAACACTGTTACTGAGAGGAAATCATCAATATGTGTTGTTGTTTGCTATAGTTATAGGGTACTATTTTGGACCAGTATACAAACTGTAGGCCTAAATATCATACTTGCCCCAGTGTACTTTCTGATGTACAGTGTAAGAGATACAAACTTTACCTACAGTATGGTGTCCACCCACTGGGGGTTCATTATTTGGACAGGCTTTTCAAAATTCCATTCATCATACATTGTCTTTTGACAGCTTGAAATACAAGTACCTACAGTTTTAACACTTTGGGCTGTCATTCTTTTTTCTTTCCTTTTTTATCATCAGGTACCTTGTTGTAGGAAATGCAGGTTATGATGTGATCACAATATCTTGACCAATTGCTTCCCTGGCACAGTTATGACTGCATTCAACAGCCCTAAGTCCTAGCAACATTAATTGATTCTAGAACTAGGATTGCAGTAACTGTAGATAGATCCTATCCCAACATTTTTACTGTTACTTTAATTTGGTATGTGATGTTACTTCTGGCAAGGAGTACATGAAAGGGAGTGCTGCTTGAATTCCTGTCTACCAACAGGGAGGGTAGGAATTTGACCTCCCCCATGTCTGGTCAAGTCAACATAGGTATACATGTACACACCCTGCTGTGTGACCAGGATCTTTGAAACCAAAACTTGGTTCATGCTGGGCTTTTGACCTTGGATGTGTACATCATGGGCCTTGTACAGTTTTGAGGTTCCAAACAGGGAGGTGGGAAGAGACCCACCTCCCTTTTCCAAAACACTTGTTTGTATTAATATACAGATAAAACCGTGCTTAATCAATGGCTAACCATTGTTTTGATTCTGAATCAGATCTTCACTCTGTATAATGGTTATTAAGGACCTTGAATAGCTCTCCCTCTTTCATGGGTAAAAAAAAAAAGAACAAGAAAAGAGAAACTTTTCGCATGCATTGATGGAATGAAATGAAAAACGAATAAGATTTGACCTGCGTGTATTGCGATGCATCAAATAACCAGTTGGTAATAGAAACTGCAATTCAGATTTTATATTAGTATTGATAAATGATAGCTAGTCATAGAGACTGCACCTGCTGTGGTATAAATTACAGATAGTTTGATGTGACTACAGAGTAGGCCTATTCTCTTTTTCTTAGTGACACAGTCTGAAAAGAAAATAGCACCTTGGAGTAACCAAAAGGTGATTCAGGTTTTTACTGGAGCACATCAGGATGTGGTTCATATCATTTATATGTGTATCTAGGTTACATTAAAAAAAAAAAAAAAAAAAAAAAAAAAAAAAAAAAAAAAACTTTTTAAAAACATTTAAGGAGAACGAGGTGGAAAATTTGCTTACTTTATACCATTTCATTTCAATGTACATTGTGCCAACATCCATATTTGTCATGTAAATTTTATAGGCCCTACTTCATGTTTATAGTTACTTGAAAGTTGCCACTCAAAGTCTGTGCTATGTAGTGAGTACATTATAAACATTAAATCCAGAAGTGTACAAAATCCAAAGATTCATATGTTCCCGCAATCAAACTGCAAGACAGGAATGGAGAGTTTTGTGTACAGTGTATTTGCCACAAAATTTCACCACACTGTTATGACAGTCAAAATGTGGCTAATTGCTTACAGTAAGCAGACCCATTGTAATGTAACTGAAATGTATAGTATCAGGTTTTTCCATAATTATGCAGCTTTGCAAAACCATGACATTGCATTTTAATGAAATTGCACCCTTTTTTTTGTGTGTGCAAAATGCTGACACTACACATATCGTATTAATATGCATTCTGGTCACTATGGAAGTGAAGGAGTAACTATTTTGTGTCACTCGGGGCTTCCTGACCAATCCATGGGCACACATTTCTTTTTTTTTTTTTAAATACCTGTAAAGGATAGGATATTGATGCTAATTGCTATTGATCATATTTTGCCAGCCTTTTACCTTAAAGACAGACAGACCTTGTGTGAATTATTTGAGTGCATAGGGACACATGCACTATTTGTTTAATGCACTAATAAGTACAGTTAATTATAATTGTTATTAACAATACTCACATTTTATGTTTAGTGTATACGCCGAATATTTTGCAAATTTCGCGAGTCGGGTGCTATTCACTAAATTAAAGACACACTAAAATATTGACTCTGATCCCGATGTGGATGTGACGTACGCGTGTACATTTCTAGTACAGGACTCCACGGTCGCAAATTTAACCACTCGCGAAATCATCGGGAATTCCCGATTCGAGAAAATTTAGACTCGCGAAATATATGGCGTATATACAGCAGCTTGTCATCATATCTACTCCAACACATTGAATTCAAGGTGTGATAAATTTGGATGCAGCATTGAGAATTTGTATTCCATCAGAACTGGAGGTATTTGTGGGAAATGACAAGAGTATAGTATCTGGGCCATCCATTGCGATAAAAGCATCACAACACATCTGCTTTGATCAGCAGTCGCAGTTATGATGAAGTTGATATCCTTGTACGACAGGTACAGTGTATAGTGTGCATTTTCACTTTACTTTCAAAGTCATTAGCAATAGATCATTCTGAATTTTGAAGTGGGGGTGTGCAGAAAGATCCAGGCACTCGGTAATAAAAATAAACCTCCTTGTGTATTCAAACATTGTGGCCTGATTTCACAGAGGTAGTTTGAATTTAGCCCACGGATTATGCAAATTTTGTCTGTGTATTAAATGTACATGACAAATTGTGTGGCGCTCCGACAAAATGAGTCATAAGTCGCACGGGGAGTTTTCCCGTAATGAGCCGAAAATGAAGGGGAAGCACTGCTCGGGTCGAAATTTTTTTATGACGGATTTTGATTCCTTGAGGTTTTATCTGTTTGTACAGAAAATTTCAGCGTGTAAAAATGAGTAAAAGTGTCCCAAATCACAGTTTTTCTGAGACAATTTGTTTCGGTTACATTTTTTTCGAACGCTCGCCTTTGCGTTGCGTTTCGCACCTATTGTTCTTGCCCGATCTAGACTCCGCCTCCGTTGCCAGGGTGTATGCTAATGAGGCATTGCTCTTGACCCCATTAAAGACAAAACAAAGCATGGTGCGCGCGGCGGCGTCGGCGGCCAAGCGTCGGCTTTAGAATTACGCAATAATAGTGAGCTGACCAAGGCTATCGATTGCATGACCAGCGAGTTTCCTTTGATACATGCACTCTATTTCATGAAGTGGTGATTAATGTGACGCACAAATCGCGCTGAAAACTTAATTTCAACGAACGATCACGCAAAATTCATGATACTTTATCTATGATCTAATACAATTATCACATATCGAACTTGAAACCTCTTTATGCGTGTGTGTACTCTTTCAACGGTTATTAATTGGCCTCATTAATGAATTCATTCAAATAATCATAACTTTCGTTCCCTGGCATGTGACTTGCTGTTTTAAGTTCATCTCTGGAGATATAGTAAGGCCTAAGTTGTCAATTATTCTCGTTTTTATAAAGTCGACAATGCGTGTGATAATTCGCCAAATGTATGTAATGCGTACTATTATTTCCCTGGTTAATAAAACTTATTGCCCTACTTCTTATAATGGTTTGGGCCGTGACGGCATGGAGAGAAATCGGAAGACAAACATTATTAATGCCCAAATAGCTCGTGTTCCCTTTGGAGGATATTCTCACCCTTGTCATCTGTGTATTTATTAGAAGTAGGACCTATTTGAGAAAGGGACAGAAAGCTGTGTCGCTACTCAAAAGTGTGCTTCTTCATTTTGTTTTGTTTTTTTAATCAGAATGTTTGTAATGATAGCTGTTTGTCGTGTATTGCGTGTAGCTGACATGTGAGAGGTCAAGTCTGCAAAGAATTTGGCTAACAGCTTTGCGAAGTAGCAGCGCTAATTGCCCATTGAATTTCGTTTTCTGAGGAATTTCGAATGAAAGAACTCGGATGACACTGTTCACGCTTTGTATCCGAGTAAACCCCGCATCAACGAAGCCTTAAACAATGAAAGGTAAACTTCCTGCTATCAAGGCGTGGATAATCACGCAACCAGTATTCTTTCTTCGCCATTGATAGCAGAATCAGAGACGGAATGGAGCAACAGTGTTGGAGGATCGGCATTATGTCTGCTAATTTGTAAAAGAATTTTTTAGTCCCCTTTTGTGTTCAGAACCACAGTCAGGGACGCTAACTTCCCTATCTCCTACAAGCTATCGTTACTATCTTAAAACGTGAATTTTATGAAAGGTTAAAAGTGATCACGGAATCAGTTCTTCTGCGTGACACATGCAGGCTTTTATAGATACCAAGCTTACCTGTATAGAAAGGGCGGGGATACACACTTATCGCAATCATCCGGATTTGAGAGTGATACACTCTATATACTACTTTTCTTCATCTTTCCCCCGACAAAGACCATGGTAGTTCAAAACAAACAAACAAACAAACAAGCAGTTGCATTATATCAGAACGTACAGAATTTTTGTTTCATGTACAAATGTATGTATAGGCCATCTCTTGATGTATAGTAGGCAATTGTCGTTTTTACAGCGTTTCCTAATAAATGCCTATAGCGAAAACCCAACACAACTTTTATCAAGGAGGGAAGGGAACTTAAATTTAAATATAACATAGTTTACAGAAATCAGACATGTAAATAAGGCAATCATATACATCCGCACAGCCGAGTGTAATCTCTTACTTTGATTATCAAACATGATCGCTTGCATTTACGTGCTTTTTTCTAATTTCTTGAACTTTGCCTCATAAACATTTAAAAATCGTAACAGAGTCTGCTGTCCCACAAAATAACATTCTATTATTTGGATTTGCCACTTATTGTTGGTCGGGTGACGCCAAATGGTGGAATCTCGAGCGATGATACACGGCATTTTGTTTGTTGGTTTTCGTCTCATCGCTCAAAAGAATTTTGACTACGATTACAGAAGTATCATCTACAAGACATAACTGATGGTTTACAGAAGAGATCATCAATTCAGTAAAAATTAGTCAAGTCATGAATTTACTTTACCCATCATGTCTAATCGACCTACGACATTGTTTGGGTAACCGCGCCTTTTTATTCTCATAGTTCAAACTAATTCTTGACATAATCAAAATAAATAATTCTTTATAAGATTTCTCAAAATACTCAAAAGATGGCCTACTAAGTCAAAACTTTCTACAAAGATTGCATACGGCAATCTTTACTAGCCTAAACAAGTTTTCTAGAGCTATCAGTTCCCCCTATGACGATGACTTCGATTGCGTTCTGAACTTGTATCGAACTACTTTCAAAACAGCTGTTACCTTTATAGTTCGATTAATAAACCAGTCTTTTGAATTCATAACCAACATTCGTAATCGTAACCATACAGTAACATAATACTGCATGTCAATAAAAGTTGAAAATGTAAATGCTATAATAGTAGCGCAAAATAAATGAGTAACGATTATCTTCATACATTCTAATTCCTAAGTGATGTTGCTACGAAAATGACACATGGTTTGACGACTGCTTCAAGCAAATTTAAAAAAAGGGAATGGGATATACTTCTAAATTTCTAATGATAGTACCACGCCGTACAATGCATTTCACTGTATTTGGTAATGTTTGGTTACGTTTCTGTGCGCTTTACGTACGGAAAATAAAAGGCAGATTGATGCTACAATGTATTAACATGCTAACACACAACGCATTCAAAATGTTTTTTTGAAATACACCGTGTACTAATGTTTTAGTATACGGTTTGAAACTTTTAATTTGCGAGTCCTTTATAAAGTTGTAGCAGGGTTATTATCAAGCAAAAATTAAAGTATTTAGGGATTCGGATTAGCGCAGAAGACTAACAGTGCTATATATGGCGATCGTTCGCAACAGAGACAATCCTCTTCAATAGATATACAATGTAATTCTGTGTTCATGAATTGAAAGAGAAACGAAAAGAAGTCAACTTTTTAACTTCATTTAGCTTTCTCACCAATTGAACTTGATTTGATCTGCCACGCAGGATCACTGTGTGTTCCATTAATTCTATTAAAATATTATTTAATCGGCGTGCTTGTTTTTTATGCAGAATGTCACAGGTAAGTTTAATTCATTGAAGTTCATAATGTTTGTACATATGGCGTATTCGTTGTTTTGTATTTTTATTTTTATAATATATCATGTGTCCATTATCTGATTCTGACCACGAAAATATGGCGACTGTTTAAATGCGGAGCATGTACTGGAAAACTGTAATGTCTCCTGCCAGTATAGACAAACTAATTTCTAGTCTATCCCCGCTTGAAATGGAAATGAAATAAAAAAAAAAAAACGAAGTTCGACTTTCAGTAGATTTCAACCGTTTTGTATAGTGCCTGATTCATGTAATGAACACAATTCTTTAGCACATAAGCAATCACACAACTTTCGGGAATAGATGAGTGTCTTAATGATTGTATCTCATGGAAGAAAACTCGTCATCTTGCCTGACTTTTAGCTTTTTCCTGTTCAAGCTTGCGTGAAAGAAATAGTTGAACATCAATCGCAACCATTGAGAGAGGCACACCCTTAAAAGTAAGCACAGGAGTACTGAGACACACTACGAAATAAAAACGGGCCTTTTATCACTATTGACAACGCATGACATTGAACTGTTTGTTTTTTTTTCCCTTGGGGAGGGGGGTGGGGTAATACAATTGATTATTCTGAAGGTTCGTTAATCACACAATGAAATATGTTTCACTATTAGCTTAGGTTCGTTAAAAAGAAAATTAAATGCGGTTCCTTTCCGGTCATTGCCGGTGGTGCCTTTACCCGAAGTAATCAAGCAATAATTTTTTCTAATAAGGTTTGTGAATACAAAACGAAATGAAGAAGGCCTAAGTATTAATTCCGAATATTTGTCAGTATTATTATCTATACTCCACTTCTCAAATGCAGAAAGATTGTAACTGCAAATGTGATGTTAAAAAAAAAAACAACATTCAGCTTAAGCTACAAGTTAATGGTTTTTTATATGCTATGGTATTACAAAAGTGACCGAGAATAAGAAGTATATTTATGATACAATCATTGTAAACCCAGCGTGAAGCTGTCAAGCCTACATCAACCTTTGCTTCTGATACGTATAATATGTGCAGCATTGGCAAGCGTGATAAGCGACAATTACTGTGCACGCAACGCCTATAAAGGAAATGTGCCTAATATGGCGGGAATTCAAAATGTTACGGCTGTATACAGCTGCGGCAGAACAGACGCGAAAGCAGTCTTTGATGCTCTGCAACATTACGACCATGTGCGTAATTTGAGGGTTTTTAGTACACGCAAAGAACACTATATCAAAAGACGACTATCGTTAATTAACTTCATTGACTTTTTCTACCGATGCTGTCTTTTGAACCCCCGCCTACAATAGGTTTTCAGGTTCTATTTAGGTATTGGTACTTGCATACTAAACACATCCTCTTTAGTTTCCATTGACAACAACATCGGAGGAGAATGGAAGCGATGAACGCCCTCGCTACAAGACGCTCTCGTAAGACGCATTGCGTGCCCGCCTACAATAGGTTCTCAGGTTTAGGTATTGGTACTTGCTAAACGCATCCTCTTTAGTTTCCATTGACAACAACATGGGAGGAGAATGGAAGCGATCAACGCCCTCGCTAAAAGACGCTTCTCGTAAGACGCATTGCGTGCCTTTTTTCTTTTTACTGTTTCCTATTGTTTGTGAGTTAAAAACTTGCGGCAAACCACAACGCAGCCGACACACAACGTGTACCGACTCATTCATGCGGCGGCAGCGGCACGGACACAAACGCGCCGAAGTTTACATTCAGGCTGCCGTATTGGTCAGAATCGTTATTGACAGACCTGTCCTGCGATTGGTTAATTATCTTACATACCCAAGCTATCGCCTTATACGGTGGTGCGTGCGATGGAGCGTAAACGCCGTCGCTAAGCAGGACTGCTGTATTGTTTCGTCCCGTGAAAGAAACGGGTTGTGAGCTTGAACGTAGCCTGAACTTTGAGAGCGATTTTCTCCGTTATTTAGAAAATGGACTGGCATCATAAACGTAGTTTATATTCGTTTTTATGATCTATAGGGATATCGAAATGAGTTGTATTACATATCAGTGTAAAGCTTAGAGTCTGTAGAATTCACATATAGGCATAACTACGATTTCATTTTTTTCGACTTTTGACTCATTCCGACGGAGCGCAACACAATTGTGCATGGTAACAGGCGTCCAATAATGAATGTGAGCTGATATGCACATGTGAAAAGTACTTAATAGTGCTCGTTTTTGGTTCTTGAATTAAATTAAAACCATGGATTTGATTTAAACCACCTTTGTGAATTTGGGCCTATGATTCTACTAAGCATATACACAGACACATACAAGGTACAGTTGTACATACCAACTCAAATAGTGACATTGATAGACTACACACAGATGTTCATACATTATATGTGTGAGACTGCTTCAGTAAACCATTAGTTATTCTTTTTGCGTGTATTTTTTCTTTGATAAGGATGTATCTATAGAAGGTGACATTTTTAACTGTGTATTCTTCATGATACTACTGCTCAAATAGTGAGATCTCTGCCAGTTGTCAATAAGAAGCACTTAACTGTACAGTTCATCTCCTTTTTTTTACTACTTTCATATCTTCTTTGCAGGATTAATATTTTGTCGGAAGTCTCTTTTCAGAAATAAAAATGTTGTTTGCCAGAATTGAGCCACCATCCCTCCGTGCTAAATCGATAGGGTTGTTTGCGGATGACAGCCGCTAATTGCCCTTGCCTGGTGACCCCGCCGTCTTTCCATTCACCAGCTCGCGCAGACTGCAACAATAAACCCTGCTCCACTGCGAGGGCCGTGTGGTAACTTTCCTTTTTGGTAACACCAAGAAACGTGAAGTCTTGAAATCGCCGTTTTGCCCGCTGACAGCTAATTCTTGCTGACTGTTTTTCCAGTTACGTGATGTCCTCAGTGGTATGGCAAAAGGACGAGTTTGGACACAAAGACTACATTGCATGAAGACATGGCGAGGTGCAGACAAAGTGAAACTATGGGAGAGTGTATCCATTTCCTCTGCAGATTCAATCACTTTTGTTTCTCACATCTCCCACACCATATTGTAAATGCATGCTCATGTTCGAGACTTCAAAATATTTTCCTTGGATGATGGGCAATTTAGCAGTCTGACCATCCGCGCAAAAAAAGTACAATATTTCCGGCCGAAGAGGCTCCCATTAAAGATGGAAGTCTGCATTATTTAAAGAGTCCATAGTTATGCAATGCTGTTTATATTGCTTTGACAATGACTCTTTCTTGATTTGATCTCAATTATGTCAGCCTCTTTGAGAAAAAAATATTTGTCGGTTCACCCCTGACTTCAAGGCCTCTGTCTCAAGGTGATTCCTGTTATTGGGGGACCCCAGTTAGTAAAGGGAAAGTCCACTTGATGTTCAAGGTGACATTGGTAAAGCATGTAAAATCAGCAAAACAAAAACAAAACAAAACAAAACCAAGCCAAAGCAGTAAAGAGTTCAGCAAATCTGCATGAAATAAGACAAGTTTTAAAATTTTGACAATTTTTACATCTTTACAGAAAAAGCAATTTGTCATAAGCACGAGGTATTAAAAAAAAAATCATGATTGCATAATATATTTTTACTTTTTACTTCAGCCGGTTCGATTTTTTTTTGGAGGATGATAGAGAAGCTTATGGATATTTGCTGAGGCACAGCTGTTTTTTTTTTTTTTTAAACAGTTGCTAACAAATAGTGTTTTCCAGGTTTTTGTTGTTAGAAAAGGAAAATTGTACATATCTTTGTGAAGACTCTGAGGTTCAGTGACTCCTAATTACTTGAACATACTGTATACTCCCTATATTTTGCAAGTCTCTCTCTTTTTTGTTTTGTTTTTTTGTTTTTTGCAAATTGGGGCTTCACAACAATTCTGCAAGTAGTTAATTTTGTGATCGTGGAGTACACTGCTGAATGGAGAAATATATAAATTATGTAGGCACGTCCATCCTTGTCTGAATGAAAGTTGATATTTTTCGTGTGTTTCTAAATTCATGAATAACACCCAACTCGCAAGTAAAATATGTTGCGAAACTAAAAGCCTTGCTAAATATTTGGCGTAGTCACTACTCTTAGGTTACACAGAATTTCTTGCAGTTTTCCACACATCTCAACAAATCTTTCTGCCAGTAAAGTCATCAGCGTGCAATATACGTTGTATGTACTGTGCTATATTACTGTAGTCCGTATTGATTTTCAAACGGTATATATAGGCCTATGCCTCTGTAGTGAATGTGGAAAGCTGGCATTGATCTTTGCCCTGGTTATTGTACATGTAGTTGTGAGTTCAGACTGTAAAATGAATTGTACAATTTGCAGCCTTGTGGCAAACCAAATTACAGTTATATCAGAACTGCAGGTATGCATTATCCAAGAAAACTGCTTGAAAGTCAAGGTTACAACTGCCAGCAGCTGCCTCATACATCTTTAAGAATTTGTTTCTAGAGAGAGAAAAAAAGCTTTCCTTTTTTGTTTGTCCCTCACACTCTACAGTATTGAAATACTCTAGGCCTATCTACTTGCTTATCAGTGATTAAAGAATATAGTAAATTTTGTGTCCGTTTGCAATTTGGAATTCTAGGAATATGGATCATGAGCCATTCAGAATAAATTTGACATTGTGTTTCAAATAATTTATTACTGAAACTTGACTTGTTTTTCTTCTCTTAAAGTGTATAACATATATGCTTCATTGCAATATTCACCCAAGTTGGCTGTGGAAAATTAAATACACATAGATGAAATTAGAAGGTTTTTTTTTTCTGTTTTATGAATGAGTATTTGTGATAATCAGTAGTATTTGTTGCTGTTTGTTATGAAATCTAGAGATTAATCATCGGTCATGATTTAAAAATATTTGGAGATTATAAATGAAAGAAAAAAAAAAATAATTTGGCATTTTTTCTCAGCCACTAACTTTCCCAGTGGTACATGATGTACATGCCCCATGTATTCTAATGTGAGTGTGATCACAACTCACACATTCATGTGTTACACTTGTATAAGTCCCACTTGTTTGTGTGTTTGTGCCTGAAGGACGGTGGTATACTCTCAGTTTGGTTTTTTTTTTTTCATTCACTTTACTTTGTGATTCACAAAATGTGGCTAATTATATCCGTGCCAAATGATTAGCGTATTTGACTGTGACATTTTCAGTGCGTGGGGAGAAAGATCCAGTGTGAGGGAAAGAGATCCAGTGTGAATGAGGATAGACGATTGAACGCAGCCATAATGATATGAATAACACAGAGTAAAGGCAGGCGGCTGGCAGGGGTGGTCTTTGTGGAAATGTCACAGGGGCCTTGTTGCAGCAAGCCCCAGCTCTCTCCGACACCCTTCCATTTCTGGTGGTGAGGACGGTAAATGCCATGGATCTACGTGTTCTGCTTTACCCTTTTACACTATGGCAGTGACTCTTCATCAATTATTACAAAGCTCTACCATACACACACTTATTTCATCTTTCTTTCTTTTTTTCAAGTGGAGAATTAGCTTCTGTTTGTGCATTCTCCCTGGTTGTTTTAGGCTATTGCATATCTTTCCTTGAATGATCGACAGAGTTGAAATTGAATTTTGAGACAGGCTTTGCACTCTTATGGCATATCCATGGCCTGTGATACTGTTTAATAATCATGATGACTAGTCATAGCATTTATTTGTGATAATTGAATATAAATTGCTGAGGTGTGGTTGTGGAAAGAAGGATATTTTTAGATTGTTTGTATACATTTGTTCCCACGTAATTGCTCAAGGACCTTGGGTTATATCATAGAAACACACACACGTACTCACTCTGTCTCTACTGTATCTCCCTATATCTCTCACACACTCTCCGCGGGAATAAGATTGAAATGTTTCTTACATGATAAAGAAAGTATTATATAAGCTACATGTGTAGCATACCACTAGCTAGGGTTTACTCAATGACTGTGTTTAACCCGTTGAGGATGGACTGATTTTGCTTTATCACTCATTTCCCATAGACACATGCCCGAGTATACCGAGGACTAGTCTTCAATGGATTAATAGCTAAGACAGGCATTATGCATTAAAGATTACTTAAAAAACTCTTCTGAATACCAGCTAAAAGAAATGTTATGGTGTTATTTTAGGGGATGGGAATTTGTGGCCAGATAGATTTATACAAGTAGGCCCCATTTCCCCAAAGACAGACTTGTACTGATTACTTAAATTACAAATGGAACAGCAGAAACCAATCACTTTAAAAGTGGATATTTTCGCGCGACTAATTTTTTGCGCTTGGCCGTGTAAGAAGACTTTCGCTTGTTTTTAATTCTGTGGAATCAAAACATCAAGTACTTGAACGTATGGCACACAAAAATATTCACATGCTTTTATTTTTCGTGCTAGCTTCTGGTTGCGCAAAATGCGCTGAAATTTTAACACCGCTAAAATTTCCACTTTAAAAGTAGTTGGTACTGTGGTGATTGCCACTTTTTGCAAATTCCTGTAATGGGGATTGGGGGGGGGGGGGGTGGTGTTGGTGCTTGTTCCAAAAGAAGGACATGTGTGGAAAAATTATATATTTAGTTATATAATTTTTGGAATTCTGGAAGTAAATGTTCCAGATATCGTGTAGAATACATATATGTAAGTCCTCATTAAGAGATATATATAAACTCTGAATTTGACTGTTTTGCACAACAAAACACAAACAAAACAGAATTCTTGTAGTATGATAGAGATTAACACTAGGTCAGCGTTCCAGTAATCATGCAATATTTTGTTGTTATTTTTTTTTTCAAATTTGTCTATTTCATAGATGAGTGTCATGTGAATAGTTTTCTTTTTAATATATGAAATGATACGCAGAAATTGCATCCTCTGCAAATCATACACACCTGAAGTTCTCTGAAATGGACCCAGTAGAATTTTCTTAAAGTATGAACAGGACCATTTCAAGACAATGAAGGATGACTAAGTTAATTTTTAAAAGACATTTTTAGTGCTCTTTGAACAGAAATGTCACCCAACATGACAGTATCATTTTCCCAAGCACATGCATTATGTAATCAATCTTTATATGATACATGCTTCATGTTCACAATTTTATATATATTTTACAATACAAGTGCCTTTAATTACCTTTTCTAAATATAACACACTGGTATGCCTGGTGAATTATTGATAATGATTCTTCATGTATTGACATTGAGATCTGATTCATACCTTTAAAATTGTCACCTCCAGACAATTTCCTGTTTGGCAAGCACATATTCTTTTTTCTCTCTCTCTTTTGGTGAGATGAGGATGAATCAACATTGTGCCAAAGTGTTGAACTTTTTTCCCCCTCTTCTTGACCCCCCCCCCCCCCAATTTTTTCTTTTCTTTTCTTTTCTTTTTGTATGAGTGGGAGGGAGGTGACAGAGAATCAGGATATTTTGGTTCTGAAAGGCATGTCTATGTTTTTTTCCCCCTTGTTGAATAAGACTCTCAGCAGAATATGTCTTTGATGCAAACATGTATTAGTTGTGAAGAAAGTCATTAGTGGGCACGGAAGTCAGAGAATACGAGGGGGTAGTACATGATTATGAGTGACAGCCTTTCAAAAATGCTCCTCTGTCTTGCCTCACCATGTTTGCCGTGTGCAGTGTTCACTCATGCAAAATAATGCATATATGCTTTGCTTTTCACACCCAGATGGCATGTCAAATGTGTTTTAAACTCATATTCTTTGATAACAGTTGTTTCAAGTTCAAATATTTGATATTTTGTTTATGATTATTGCACTGTCAGTTTGTGGCAGTGCATATACACACACATATATATATATAGAATACAACAAAAATACAAAATCACCAGAAGACTGGTGAGTGAAATCAGTCCAATGGTTTAGATGAAAAGGTTTCATGGATATTAAAGGAACGATGCAGCAATATATTTCAATGTCTCGTGCCTCATATTGTACATTCCTTCTATGATTAATATGGTAGTAAAACATTTGAATTAGAATATTGTGCATTTCATTCATTTCTTTCTTTTTTGGGGGGGGGGGGTATGTGGGAGATGGGAATGGAAAGTGGATTTGTCCATTCTTGTTTTGTTTTGAAGGGAAACATGAGGCTGGTGATTGTTTGAACAGTTAAAATAACATATAAACATGATAAGAATATCTTTATATTAATTGCTGGTTAAGGATTAGTCTTCTATTCCCACCTTTTATTCAAAATTTCATTTAAGAGTGAACGAGTAACATAATTTTATTATTATTTTAATATTATTATTTCTTTTTGCTCTGTAGTTAATTTGTGCAAATTCCATTTCATTTCCATTTGTGCAGCCATTGAGCCAGATGCCACGCAGCCACAACCCCTACCTAGACCGAGACCACTGCGTGCTGTGTCACCAGGAGCGCCCTGACCTGCCCGGCAACCGCATCCCTCCAGGGTCTGGTGACGAGAAGGAGAACAACAGGCAGCCACACTCCACACATGTAAGCACTGTCTCTGTAGCTGTAGTTATTAACAAAGGATCAGCAGATGGTGTGATGCAGTGTAGTGATAATGACGCATAGTGTAAGTTAATCCTCTATTATAAAAGGAATTGAGAGGTTCATTCATTCCATTGAGTGGTAAAAGGAAAGGGGAAAACAGTGGGGATGTGCGAAATAGACGGAATCCATAACAGGACAGTCACTGCAAGAGTAATATTTTAGATATGGAACCTCACATTGACTTATGTAAAATTGTCATTCACCCATGGAGAAGTTGGCAATCGGCATAACAAATGATGAAGGCAGTGGCCAGTATGTACTGCGAGGGTGAGGGTGTTCACTGTAAACCAGTATGTGCATGCATGAAATTGAGTAATTTAGTCCCATTATCTTCTACATGGACTACACTCTGTTCAAGAGCAGATCATGTAGAAAAGTAGAATTACACTGTACTTGTTTCATTCAGCTCGATTCATACAAATGAATCCACGAATTGCGATCCAGTCATGAAGGGGTGCTTTTAAAATATGTTGTTGTCTGTACATACCAGGTATTATGATAATGACACAGCCAACTACTATTTCGTACTTCTCGTACAGATTAGCATGACAGCTAACATATACATTATGTATCTTGATACAAATAGTAGCTGACCACAGGTGCTCACTATCAGCAACTGAGGCATATGTTGTAACATCTTTTTATCATTACAAACTAATGAAAACCTTTTTCAACAAATCTGGATGGGGCTGACTAATAGGAAGTGAATATCCAGTGCATTGCAGTGCTTTAATGTGTATGTAGTCTGATATGGAATGGCTGCAGGTCTCTAATAGTGAACAAGAAAAGATATTCAAAGATTTTATTAATTACAAACACTAATTAGATGTCTGTTAAGGATGATATGATGTCGGATAAAAGAGAAAAGAATCGCAGAGGCAAAGCATTAATCACAGAAGTGACCTACTGGCACTTTGCAAGACTGGAGTCTGAAGTTGAAGACTAGCTATGAGGGTTTTGACAGTCGTGAGAGCAAGCCATGCAGGAAGCTGCAGCTTGTTTGGCCAGAGAGTAACAGGAAAATTGGGGGATCATTTGAAAACGTGCCCTTTTTGTTGCCTGTGAAGCCCTTCCCCCCTCCCACATCCAGATTGGACGCAGATGTTTGAAGATCATGCATCACCTCTAATCAGTGCTATAATGTGTTCGGGTAGTGTTCCGCCATCATCCATATTGATGACTTGCTCTTGATTAGCATTTCTGAAAACACACAAAGTCAGAAGAATCAAGAAGCCCTTGCACAAGTCACCGTATGTGCTTAAAAATTCTGAGCTAAGAATAGCAGCTACTTGCATCTAATGCTCAGAAACATGCATCTTATACATACACTGTACAATGTAGTACACTAGACAATGTTGACATGATGCATTTTGCAGATGAGTTAAAGTGACCCGCAGTGTAATGCTGGTTGCCAGGCCAGGCATTGTTTCTAGGGACTGCATAAAATGAATGATCTTAACAGTAAGCGAACGAGGGTTGTAACTTGGTATACCTCAAGAAAGAAAACTTTCTCACATGGTAGACTTTAGTATAAGTTTTCATGGTAAGCATGACAATTTCACATGATGCCAAATTAAAATCAATTCTGAATGAAATTGGCCCATTAGGGCATTTTAGAAATCACGGATAAAAGTATTGCTAATAACTTTAGATACCATGGCATCAGCAAGACATTGTACCTTTGATGTCACAGTATTAACTTGGTTGTGTAATAAATTTACATTGTATAGACAGTCCATAAAAATGGAGAATTAATCATTGAGTGAGAAACTTTTAAAAATCAGTTTCACAAGACTCATCATTTTAAACACTATATGTGTATTCAGAGTAAATATTTCAGTGCAGTCATTCATTATTGATTTGAAGTGAAAACTAAATATGAAATAAGACTGATGTTTCTCATTTCACAGATGCCGTTGTGGTTGTGTCCAAGCTGTCAGAGGACTGTACAACAGGGTGAAGCTGGTACTAAGAGCTTTGATCCTTCAACCTTAGGGGTGAGAACTTGATCCTCACTTCTGTATTTCTTATCCCATAAAGCCAGCCCCTCAAATCACGTTTGAATGAATTATTGCTTCCTCTTCTTATTCTGTTTCTTTTTGTCGAGCCCACCGGAGATGCGGGGAGACTAAAGGGATCGCCTGCGGTGTCCGTCCGTCCGTCTTTCATCCGTCCGTAACACTGCAAAAACTTAAATAACTCTCTGCTGAGGACTTTAATTTCAATCAAACTTGGAGGGAAGAGTGGTTATACAAAGTTACACATTTTACAAAACACATAGGTCACCCCAAGGTCATAGGTCACAGGCAGGGGTCAATGAACTTTAGGGCCCAATGTTAAGTTTTTACCGTGCATTTCGATTATGGCTCATAACTTTTGATGTATATGTCCGTTTGTTACCAAACTTGGATGGTAGATGTCCCTTGGGGAGTTGAAGGTCACCACAAGGTCAAAGGTCACAGACGGGTCAACGGACTTTCATGGCCCAATGTTAAGTTTTTAGGGTGCGTTTTGATTATGGCTCTTAACTTTTGATGTATATGTCTGTTTGTTACCAAACTTGGATTGTAGATGTCCCATGGGAAGTTGAAGGTCACTACAAGGTCAAAGGTCACAGACAGTGGTCAACAAACTTTAAGGGCCCAATGTTATGTTGTTAGGGCACGTATCAATTATGGCTCATAACTTTTGATCCATATATCCGTTTGTGACCAAACTTGTCTGGTTAAAGTCCCTTGGGGAGTTGAAGGTCACCACAAGGTCAAAGGTCATAGGCGGGGGTCAATGAACTTCCGGGATTTAGAAAGACATTAATTTTTTCTGCGCGAATGGGCAAGACACATTTTGGCACTTGCCTTGTTTTTTCAATTATTCATGTAGTGTTTCAGAAAGTAAAGTGACAAAATTATCTTTAGTATGAGCCCTGTGTTGTGCATATTGATTGTTACAGTTGCAGGATTTTAACCCTAACTAGGCCGGGCTATTTAGGAAGATCATAGAGCCGGGGGGGGGGGGGCCTCCCAGGCCCCCCCCCTCCAGATCTCGGCCATCGACCGCGCGATCGCAACGAAAATTGGCACACACATTGCCTATGATGCAATCTAAAGTACCATGAAGTTAAATTTAGAAAAAAATTATCATTTATGCTAAATTATGCTAATTTATGCATGATGATGCATGAAATCAGACAATTTGGTATAAATCACTAAATAAAGCTCAAAATGGGCACATTTTTTGTGTAAATACTCTTTTTAGTGTCCTGAGCAAATATAAGACAAAAAAATTGTGCCATCAGAAAAAATTTCTTAAGTATTTTATTGTTTTTTGAATTTCTTATGTATTTCTTTGTTTTTTCGACTTTATGTTTTTCATTGTTTTTTCGATGAAACTTGTTTGCGACATTGTTCAGAACAAGAAAATATATTAATAATTGATTTTAATCAATAAAACCCCCAAATAATCATGCTTTTGTGAAATTTGCCTGTAAGCACAGTTTGCATTGAAATTGTACACAAATTCAAGTTTTTGAGCAATTTTTGGTCTGACATGCACATACATATTTATGCGCAACTTCGAAACCGCGCGCCCG
This sequence comes from Diadema setosum, assembly GCF_964275005.1. Lineage (NCBI taxonomy): Eukaryota > Metazoa > Echinodermata > Echinoidea > Diadematoida > Diadematidae > Diadema > Diadema setosum. The sequence goes on along the minus strand of NC_092702.1, from coordinate 34,517,342 downwards.
GGCATCGCAAATTTGGTGTCAAAAGATGCGGGAGACTTGAAAGAAAAAAGTCATGAAACGTCGCGGCGATAGCTTTTCGCGTTAGCGATACATCGCGCGGAACGTCGAGGGGGGGCCTCGGAGGCCCCCCCCCCCGGCCTAGTTAGGGTTAAAAGAGTCTAATGTTTTCTAAATGTAAACTGGCTTTTCAGTGGCATTATTAAGAAGATTCCAAGTTCTTATTTCCCTCTCTAATTAGCAAAATTGTGTAAATTTCTGTCTGAATTTGTGCATATTTAATGAAATTGATCACTTCCATCTATTGTATAAACTGTTATTTTTGCGGGGTCGAGAATCACAGGTGGACAGCAAATTTAACAACACGCGAAAATGTCACCATACACTAATTTAGGTAGTACATAGTGCGCTGATGAAGACCTCTGTGTCAATTCGCGAAAACAACATCTCGTGAAAATGTCTGTGACCTCCTCACTCGCGAAAATATCTGTACGCACAAATAACTGTGTATACAGTAGTCTCCTCCAATAGCTGTGAAATACAGGTGCCATTTTAACAATGACAAGGTGATATTTTCTGCACTATCAGCGAACTCCCCCGAATATATGTTGAATATTTCACAAAGTTTTTATTTTTGCAAATTCAAAAACACGCACAAATATCAGCTCTGAGCCCGACATAAATGTGACATACATACATACATTTCTCCATTCAGGTTGTACTCCACAATTGCTAATTCAACCACACGCTTTAAAGTGTTGGGAAGTCCCGATTTGCAAAAAATTAGACTCACAAGAAACATTGCACATACAGTAATGGCATTGACTCCAAAGGTCACTGAATTTCACAGAACTCATGCTTGAATATTGATGCAAATTTCAATTATGTCTTCCCATAATGGTTGATACCATCTGTAATTGCATTAGTGCAAGGGTGCAAAGTACATCAATACAAATACTTAGTATAATCAAGGAGGTTTTATACATTGGAGTTCCAACTGGCTTTGATTATTCAAACAGTTGTCAGATTTCTATTGATGTACAAAGGAATTCCACAGGTGCACTTGTGCCTTTGATGATCGATGTTCCTTGCCGCTGTCTTGCTCAGCATTCTGAAGATTCATTTTGAACGTTATCATAATTTGGCCATATTTTGCTTATCTATTTATTAAATGAAAGTTAAATGAAATGAAATTTCAATTAATGATAAAGCATGTAAAACAAAAGACATTTCCGTCCAAAAATTTGCGCAAAAGTGTAAATCTGAGCTGTATCATGTGAAAATGTTTAAAACTGTACCATCCTGGAAAGCTGGTTTTATCACTTTTCCGCTTAGTTTCCACAAATGAAACTAATATGGAATAATCTTCAAGTATAATTTTTTATTGATAGATATGTCAGATTAGTGCCCGCATATGCCCAGTCGAGTAATTTTCATCTTCATTTCAGCACTTTTTGCTCAATTTCTATTCGCGCATCCTCATGTCTGTACCACTTAGCTTTTATAAGAAGGGGTAGCGAAAAGTAATTACCATCACAAAGAAATATCTTCCTTTGTAAGTGGCTAGTGATTATGCAATGAGACACGAGTCAATTGTCTTCCTATCTGCGCAGCAGATCCTGTTTTGCACATGCTTCAAATATTTTTGAGCGGCGGCTTCGAACATCTAGCAAAGGAAATAAGACGGTTGTGACTCCATTCTCTCAAACCCCCTTGGTATAATTACTGGCATGATAAATCATGTTTCTGGACATGCCTCCATACGTGTAAATTCTCCCCAAATCATGTCATGTGAAATGGTGAATGGTTTTAGAAAAGCTTGTGCTGTATTTTCCGTCAAACTGTTATGAAGTTTGGTCAGTGATATGTGATTCTATATCCTGAATTCCTCATTCTTTCCTGTGAAGTTGTAACACACCTTTAAATAGCTCTGTGGTGGGAATCATTTCCTCTAGTGGCAGACAAATGGTCATTTTGACCTTGTATTGAGTGTGTGGTTGTATATTTTGTGTGTGCATTTGTATATTTATAAGTATGAAGAGACCTTGAATTCAATGGTGCTTTAAATCTATTTCCAAAGCTATCCAACTGTGATATCCACAAACGGGTGACTTTATGGATTTACTTAACCCGTTGAGGACGGTTTGATTTTGCTACAACACGTATTTCCCATAGACACTTGCCCGAGGATACTCAGGACTCGTCCTCAACGGATTAAATATCAGAGGCTGAAAGTTTTTCTTTCCAGATTTTTTTTTGTCCCCCATCACTGTTTAAGTAGCAGCTCTTGAACATAGAATGTATGATGAGTTGTGATGAAATGCATTTGCAAATTGTTGTTCTTGGCTGATTTTAAAGTAAACAAGACCAGGCCATCATATATGTTGTAGCTTATGGTACATGAGTGGTAAGTGTTTAGTAGCATAATGTTGTAAAGCGTCACTAACACTGGTTCTGTGCATTATTTACTTCTATGAAGGAATCTGGCTTTATGAGCACATTTATATGAAAAAGAAAGTGATTCTATACAGCTCTTTGGTAGACAGTATGAGGAAGATGTGACTCTTTTTACATTGATTATCCTATTCAAAACGTATTGTGTGTCCATATGACGCTAAGACAAGTTTATGTAGAAGGAAATCATTTGCTTGGACATTATTAGCTGTACACTTGAAAGAGTTCTTGGAATATTATAAAGGCATTCATATTTCCAAAGTGTCCTGACTGTACATCAATGCAGTAGTGCAATTCACAGCAGGACTTGTGCATAGCTCATTATCATATAGTCCCAGAAATAGACTTTATCCACACACAGAGCAGTGAGTATTATGACTTGGGTTGGTATTGTACATTCTGAATAAATACAATGTAGTTGATTGGGCTGATGTATTACATTCTGCTCTTTTGATTCAAATTTGAACTGAATTTAAATTGGAGGAGGTTAGTAAGTTATTAAGAATCCTAATCAATAAATCATCATCTAGCAATGTAATTTGTAAGACTGAATGTTAATATCATGATGTGATAATGTGGTGTTTCCTGTTTTTGAATTTGTTCACTTCACAGGAGCTTCTGCTACCACCTGCACTCCCACTGTACCCCGGTCTCCAGAATTTTGATGTGACATTTAGTACGTCCCCTGGGGCAGGGGACTCGGTGTCCTCAGTTGTGACCAGCAAGGGGGGAAGTGGGGCTGGTAGTGGGGGAGGAGGAGGCAGTGCTGTTGCAGGGGGCATTGGTGATGGACCCTGCCAGTGCGAGCCATGCCGGGAGCGGAGGGAGATTGCAGCGGAGCAGGAGCATTCGCGCCAGCAGCTTGGGGAGTGTTGGACAGAGCTGAGTCATTTGGTTCGGTGTGTGTACTGGGAGGCCGGTACCTCCCTCACAGGTAAGGGACACAAAGCTTCACGTCATTGCATTCCATCCATTGTTCCCATTGCAATTCATGCATGATGGTGATTCCAGCTACAAGTGATGGATAGAGCATTGTAGCCCATATTGTACGGGATTTCTCAATTATGTTATTTGTGTAACAGCCACCAAATATACACGCAGCATAATGAAAGACTGCAGTAAACTACTCCAATCAAGATTTTCAAATGTTTGTGGAAAGGATGTCAAGAAAGTTGTGTCAAAACAGAAAGTAGGATGTGGTAGTTGTTATACCTTTCTATTCAGTGCCAGGCTTGTGGCAAGAAACTTCTGGTATTTGTTAAACAGCCTGTGAGAACTGGATGGAACAGCTTTGAAATATCACCTGGATGAGAAAGAGCTATTGTTACCCACATCAGACATCTGAGCTGTGGTTTTGCAAAATCGTTTCCCCTTATTTTAAGTGCCAGCTGTGAGAAGAGGGCATATTTCTTATGTTCCCCTTTGTACGAAAGCCTATGGGATTTCCATGTTTTAAAGAGAGAGGGGAATATAGCATCCGGGCACTTGAGCACTGGATGATGAAGGTTTGTGGTTGATGAGAGTTTCTCGACAGTGGGCAATTTCTCATATGTGAACACGTTAAAAAGGAGACAATCACTGCAGCTGCCTTGCGTGTGTAAGCATGTGTGTGACTGTGTGCACTGTACATGCTGCGGCTTGCCTAAACTGTGTATGTGTGCATGCATGGTATGGATGTAGCGCAGTGGTGTAGAGCTCGAACTGGTACTGAGTGGAAATGTGTTATGTGGAATATGTAAAAAGTTAACATGGCACTAAATTCTATTACTGCTCAAGACGTTTGAAATTGGTATGATATGGACAGGCTACATTCGGGCAATACGACATTAATTGCCCTCATAGAATCGTAATATCGTAAATGTTGTATCTCCCTCAAGGCCAGCCCATGTTACATTAATATCGCCTTCAAATTCTTTTCATGTTAGGCAGATAAACTGCATGTAAATTTGTGTAACACTTCGAAAAATTGAAGAAAAGGGTTCTTTCTGTATTTTTTGTTTCTTTTTGTTTTTATGTATTGTTTTACTACTGTAACATTGCATATTGTTGTAGTGTTCCCATCAAGAAAAGACAGCACACAGAATTAACCAAAACTGAAAAAAAAAATCTTGAATTGTGCAATATTCCTCACACTTTTTCAGAGTGTTTGCTAATCTCGGTTCATGTTTAGGGGAAACTTACTCGTTACAGAGCCACTCAAGTGGATGAGATGTGATGTCTTCATGTCATCATTAATGTGGTGGATGAATTATTATATAACTGATATTGGAAACCTGAATCCAATGTGTAGGTGAGGAGAGCACCACCAAGCTGAGTCTTCCACGCATGAAGGAGCTGGTGCACCGGCTGTGCGCCCACGACCCACACCTCCTCTACCTCTGCCTGGAAGCCGAGGTGGAGGACTTCATCAAGGAGATGCGGGAGCGTCTCCTCAAGCAGCTGGAAGGGGGCTTCCGCACCCCGCCCCTGGCCAAGCAGTTCATCACCATGCTCCTGGAGGAGTATGCGGCCCTGTGTTCGGCTGCCCAGACCCTCCTGGCTATTCTCGAGGAACTGGTGAGTGGCATTGAGCTAGCAGTCGTATTACGAAGCTCCTATGACCCCTATACATGGAAGGGAGGACTGTGATATGGTCAGTTAGGTGGTAGACTCATTCATCCATCTTACAGATCCTTGGTTTGAATCTTGGCCAAGCCTGCATCCTGTCCATGGATGCATTATGAACTCCAGCCCTTGTGACCTAGGTGTGTAAGTGGATATCTTACAATACTGAGGTGATGATAATGGTTAAGTATTCATCATTTTCTACTACAAGGAGCCCATTTCTGTTTGAAAGTATCTCCTCAGTTTAATCAACTTGTTGTCACCCTTTAATATCACAAAACAATTTAAGCCTTGTTATGATGTGGTTATGTACGGCACTTAGCTGTGTCGTGCTTCTTGATGTAAATGCAATCGTATAACCTTACAGGAGAAGGAACACCTGCGCAAGTTTAACCTAACATGGCCACTCCACAACAAGCACCTGTTTCACTCGCTCATCTACATGGAGCCTGGTCTCCATGACAACCTGGGCACGCTCATCAAGCAGCTGAGGGCCATGGCCAATCAGAAGGAGCCGTACTTGGAGGAGAGCTATGCTAGCCTCCTCCAGAGGTGAGTAGAAAAGGGGGACAAAGGGGCTCTGAATGATTGCCCAGTGCAGGTGTTGAGTAGGGTTATGTTTCTGACTTGGCAGGCTTCAGAAGGTAGCAAGGTTGGCAGGACATGTTATTGCTATGTAGTATCGTACATGAACTGTGAATGAAGCATCCTCTTCAAGAAGCATCACCTTTGCTTGTCCAAGCAAAACTCGGTGCTCTCAATTTTCCCATGGCCAGTCTCATCAAACTGACATCACTGATAGATTTTTGTTTTTTTTCTTTTTTCTCTCTCCTGAAAACAGCACATCTCTATCTGGAATTAGAAACAGATAAAGTTGTTGGTCAAAAATGCAATGTGAACATTGTATACGCCATATTTCATGGTGGCTGTATTTTTATGAATTTCACGAGTTGAGTGATATTCTTGAAATAACAACATGCCAAAATATTACAACCCTTAACACAAATGCACTGTTTATCATCTCCAATATGGGAAATTACTCTTTTCCCTTATTGAAAAGGGACAATGCTAAGTTAGTCTTTTCTGTGGTTCATGATTTCGATTAGCATATTTTGAAATTATGATTATGGAAGTCCTGATTCACAAATTTTTATGCTCACAAAGTATATGATGTATATGGTAAGCTGTAGCAGGATCGTGCACTGAATGTGTCTGCTGATGATGGCTCTTCCACTTACTTCTCTCCGACTCTTCTTGCAATAGGTATCTTCAGTTTGACAATGATATGTCGGTGGTGGGCGTAGTGTGGAGGGACTGCCAACAGCTCATTGAGGATTATACCGACGAACAGGTGCGCTATCTCAGTTCTTTCACCCTTTCCCCACAGCCTTATTAAAGGGATGGTATAGTATTGATACAGATGAGGATTAAGCTTTTAACGTTTGCGACATACTAAGAAACCACTTATGAAATGTTAAAGAGCATACACTTCTAAGAGGAATTCAAAGTTTATTCGATGAAAATTGGTCTTGAAATGGCTGAGATATCCAAAAACAAGGTAAAACAAAGGGATCCTTACAAAAGCTTGGTCCCATCTTTTATAAGGATCGCTTTGTTTTGGATATCTCTGGCATTTCAAAACCAATTTTCATCAAATAAACTTTGAATTCCTCTAAGAATTACATGCTTTTTATATTTTATGAGAAGTTTTCTCATTATCTCACAAAAAATTTGGAAACCTGAAGCTCCATCTCGACCAAAACTGTACCATCCCTTTAATATGATATAGGAAAGGCTTATCAATATTGGAATTACTCTCTACCCAATGAGGTAACAAAAATATTCCTTTGTCTGTCCGACCTGGACGTTCGTCTCATGTAGGAAGATAAAGCCTATTCAGTGTGTTTTTGTGATACCGGGCCCAGGTATGCTACAAGTAAAGTTGCTGTGCTAATTGAACATGGGGTACAATCTCTCAAGGTCAAAGATCAAAGGTCACTGAATTTCTGGCTAGAAATTACATTATTCAGCTGCAACTTCAGTTATGAACTTTCATTGGTTATATGATTTGTTAAGAAAAAGGTACAAATCGATTACATACATAGATTGTTAGAGACTTGGGTCAAAGTTAGTGGTTACTGTACTTTTGCCACAATAGGTCATTTCCAGCCATTTTTCAGCCGGAAACATTCATCGATGATATAATTTGGTGGGCAGGGTAGAGAAAAATAGATGGTTATTTGAAGTAAAGGTCACAATCAGTAAAGTCAAAGGCTATTGCACTTTGGTCATTTGTGCATGTTAATGAAAGATCATACTTGGTGATATAATAGTATATTGAACAAATGAGTATGCAGAGGCATTCCAGTTGACTGTACAGCCATCAATTTGCTCTGGTTAGTGAGAAATCTTTTGATTTCTTTCCAAACAACATGTACATTCATATCTTTATGACAGCTTAGTTATCAACATTGTTGCCTTTCAGTAATCTCTCTCCTTATTGTCCTGATATCAGTGACATTTTGCCGTATTTCATAGCTGTCCGCTCTGAACATAGACATACATCTAGGCACTACATGATATGGGGAACTCTGTAAAAAAGAATATTCCAAGATTTTGCTGATTAAAAACTACCTCTTGTGGCACTCCTCTCTGCATAAGTATTAGATGGGAAATGTCAGAAGTTGGGCTTGAAACTTTTAACGAATTTCTTACTTTGCATATAAAGCTGAATTGCACAGTAAAGTGTACCAAAGCGATGATGTCACAGTCTTTTGTTATAGCTTTGGTTGGAACCAGTTGTGAGCATGGTTAGCAACAATAGTGCTCACAGATATTTGGGCCAGGTGAGATTGTTAAGAACCAATTCCCAAGGTGATGAATGGCTATGACATCACACTTTGGTACTCGCTCAAGGTTCACATATTAGTCCATTATTTCAGTGTTTGTATTGCCTGCAATGCTTTGTTAGTATGTAGTGTGCCAAGTAGGCTATGCTTATGTGATGCAAATTTTACTCATTGTAGAATGATTTGAGCATGCAAGTGTAGGATATTGCAAGTTTCAGAGGACTCAGTGCTAGACATCGAAGAATGGTTGGTCTCTTAATCTGTATGTCTGGCGTATTACTGTAATTTTATATGACTTTGGTTTATTGATTTATTCATTTTTTGCTCAAATAGGAATTGTATAAAGGGAAGGATGCACTGAACCGTTCGTGGGATGTGGGTGTGTCGTCATCCAAATCGTGCCCGCTCTTCTCCGATGCCTCTAAGGCTGCAAACAGCAGGAGCATGTTTCACAGTCACTCATCTCTGATTGGTCACATGGGAAATGGAGGCAGCTCGCACGACGCCACGATGAACCACAAGGGCTCGACCAAGAAAAAGTGAGTTTGCCATCAGGAAGTGAAATTGAATGGATTGATAGAAGTCGGTGTCCACTACCTGGACTCCTTTAGGTTTTGGGGCATAAGATCCTTCAATTTGACACTCTGGTGATACCTCCTTAGCATTTTGTCTTCAAAATTTGGTACTTATTAAACAAAAGAAACTTTTAAGGTATGTCATTATAAAACTAAGGGAAAAAAAAGTTTGATAATATATGCCAGACTGCTATCTGTCCAGTGGCAACCAATTTCAACACCATGATATCTATGTAAACTCCATCTAGACAGATTTACAGCCCTCCGAGTTATTGTTACATTCTATGGTGATGGGCCATGAAAAAAATAATGTGCATTGGTCATGGTGCCCCAGTCGTAACTTCTGTGTATCACCAGGTATCTATAAAATGATTGAAGTGTGGAATACCCTCAATGCTTTGTATTCAGACTCTGAAGAGACAGGCTTTTATACATCCTTGTTCAAAACCACTCTAAACATTCAAATTAATCAATTCTTGCATCGAGTTGTTTTTATTGCAATTCATTGACCCATTGCCCTACATCGATGTAAATCAGCACCGATTAATCAGTGTTTTAGTAGTAGCCATGATGAAAACTCATAGGCATACATACTCTGGCTGGTTTTGAACCAACAATTTTCTGGTAACCGGACAGGCGTCGTATCCATTGGATCATTGGTTTGAATCAAGCCAAGTATGCATTCCCATGCTTTTTTTTTATCATGGCTACTATGAAAACACTGATTAATTGGTGCTTATTTACGTTGATGCAGGATCCTGTCAACATGTTGTGCGATGTTGGGTCATGGGTAAACAGTCAAAAGTTTGTGCAGTCAGAGCTAACTGTTCTCTCTCTCCTCTCGACAAGGTGCCTATGTGATGACTGCAGCTTGAATCGCATAACGTCCAGCCTCTTCACCCCTGAACTCTACGAGGAGATTGGCCTCAAGCGGCTGACCGAGGCTGCTCCCGGTGGTCAGCTGTCGACCCTGGACACGTTTTTCCAGTCCATCAATCCCCCCGACCTGTCTTCCACAACCTCCTCCGAGTGCTCCTCCCAGGAGGATAGCGAGGAAGTCATCCCAATCTTCTCTCGGAACGATCTCATCTCGTCGGGGTGAGTTAAGCCATCTCCGATTCAGTGGATTCACACATGAAGGAGCCAAAATACACCAAATCACCCCTATCAAATGGAGTGTAACATTTATGATAAGCGTACTGCTTCATGCAATGTGTGAGAAAATTACTTTGGGTGTTATTTTTTAATTCATTTATTGTTATCAATTTTGTGATTGTGTGTTTTGTTATCAGTGGAAATGAAAGAGACCAGCATTACACATACAACGTTTGAAAAAAGAATTGCTATGAGCAGATAAAGATGTACAATTTGTGTATCCTGAAACAAGAAATGCTATGCTGCAGAGAGGTTACTGAGTGTCATTTTGATGATAAACTTCATTGCCCGTATGTATTGAACAAAATTACGGCAAGTGGCAAATTGTTGGAGATTATACAACTCGCCATTCTCTTTAGGGTGTTGAAAGAGCAGATAAGAGAGTATTTGTATCACCTTGTTTACTCACGATACAGCTTCTGTTCTCCGCGGAGCGAAGACTCGGATGACTCCGACGACCTCGACTCAGAGTCGTCCCCTTCACCGTCCCACGAGAACGCCTTCGAGGAGGAGGAAGATGAGGAGGAGAGGGAGAGACGGCATGGCCAGAACCAGTCAAGAGGGAGGGGCAGACCAGACTGCCGGGCAGCTTCTCCGGGGCAAGTCGGGGAGAGGCAGACTAGTGGTGGGGACTTGAAAAAGGTGAGCCACCTGCCTTGCCCTCCACAGTATTGATCAAAGTTTCCATGCCATGCAACATGGTCTGGTCGTGTGTTAAAGACTTAAAAGACCCGGTAGAGTTGGGATTCGATGGAATGGGAAGGCTGGCCCATCTTGGATATATTTGAGAATCCCCATAATGAATTGTGTACAGCTTTATCACTAATCTCTATATCAATACACACACAGCCAAAGAGTCTCAATTGGAGTTGACCGTTAATGATGAATGTATGCTTTGATGCACATATTTGCTGTGCGGTGCTGTTCTTGGGTTTTGAATGCACCACGGTGGGCAGCGAATGAATCGGGCCACCCATGAATTCCCATGCTACTTGGGTCTTTAATGCCAATTTGACTATTCATTCAACATTTTAGGGGAATTTTCATCTAGGGACCAGTGCTTCTCTGTATTTCAAGCTTTTGAGTGTCACTTTTTTTTTCTGCCAGAGAATTTCTCTCATACAACTCCAGAATTCATGACCAAGTGAGACAGTCACAAACAGATGTTTGAAGATGAAAGATATGATTATTCTGTAGTTGTGGCACTATCTGAGGAATTTTTATGTCCAAAAACATTTCAGTCAGTGTTAAAAATTGTATACTTTTGGAAATAATTATAACAGATTTATCATGTTAATGAACATGTTAATGGAAATTGATAAACGTGGTCCCTCTAGAGTGACTGCAGTTTTGGCCATATTGTGTCTCTGTAGCCTTTTCAAAATTAGTATCACTACATGTTTAGAACTTAACATTCAGGTAACCAGTCAATACAAATCTGGCCTTCCATATCAGTGAAAAGATGTTTTGTTTTTTTCTTGTTCATCATTCATGCAAGAGGTTGTGGATTCTTCCTGCAGTAAAACCTGTGCAAGGGTGTGTTTTTATGCTAGCCAAAGGATTTCTCACATCTGTAGATAAACCTTCACAATTTCAAAGAAAGGTATCATTGAATACAGTAAGGTCTATATTTGTTTATACTTCATTCAAGGGTTGTTTGCTCTTTTTCTTTTTGCAGGACTCTTACATCTCCAATAGTCGACCCTGTGAATGTCATGCCTGTACTGCCAACCTCAGTTCTCATCTCCCTGCTACAACCACAATGACGGCCAACATTGGGGACAAGAATACCCTGCCCAACAAGCCCTCGTACCTCTTTTATCCAAACCTCCCAAACCACCAACCACTGGACCTCAGTCATCACGGCATCACTGCCAAGCACCCTCTCATCCACCCACACCTCTATAACCTGGCTTCCCAGAAGCCCACCAAGATTCCCAACCACTCCCAGCAAGCATTCCAGCTCAACCTGGATACCACGGACGGCCTCCAGGCCTACAGTGACTGGAACAGTGCCTACGAGAGTGCCAAGATGGTCCTACACTCCCACTCACACTCCCACGCCCACTACAGCCATGAGGATGCGCCTGACCTCGTCCAGAGTGTCAAGGCCACACTCCAGTCCAAGCAAGCATCAGTACACCAAGCGCATCACGAGGCGGAGAGCAAGGCAGCTAAGGAGGAGAAAGGCAAGAAGCACGGTCACGACTCCAGTGGGGTAGTGGGCAGCATCTCTTCACTACCCCTCAGCGAGTGGACAAAGCAGCACCGGCTGCCTCATGGCCAACAACTGCACAATGATGGCATCGGTAAAGGGAAGATCCTTGGGCAGGCGCAGGAGCTATGTGCCAAGCACAATCTCCCCACAGTGCCCAAGATACCAAACAACAACCGGTTCTTCCCACCCTTACTGCAGGAGACCGATGCGATAGCTGCAGGCACGCTCACTTCGGAGGCGCTGGCCCAGCAGTTCAGCCAGGGCGTACTGACACAACAGGGGTTGGTGACGCCAAACATGTTGGCAGCTCCAGGGGCGGGGCTGCAGCTGCAGAATGCTGGCATTCATATGGCTGATGTGCACCACCTCCAACAGCAGCAGCAGCAACAGGTACCCAGTGGGGGAAAGAAGAAGAAGAGTCTAAGTGGGGAGGAAGCACTCCCTGCGGAGCCAATCATCAGGGTACCCGGTGAGTTATGTCATGCATCTCATAGGGCGATACTGAGACCAGAATGGATGTATGATTACTAGGAAATAACAACTAAAGGATAGGTTATTCGCCTAGAATATAAACTGCAGTCTTCTGTTGACAGATGTCCCGTTTTCATGTGCACAGAATCTGTTGCTGAACATGATGAAACTTAGCATGTATATCTGCAAACATTTTTATGCCTCCGCCACGAAGTGGTGCCGGAGGCATTATGTTTTCGGGTTGTCTGTCCGTCCGTCCGTCCGTCCGTCCGTCCGTCTGTAATTAATTTTGTGGACAAGGTAACTATCGAAACCCGTTGAGGTATCCTAATGAAACTTGGCATGTATGTGTATTAGGGGGTGAAGTTGTGCCTATCAACTTTTGGGTGCACATGCTCAAGGTCAAAGGTCAAAAGGTTAAGGTCAAATACATAAAATTTCACTATTTCCACCATATCTATTGAATGCCTGAAGATATTTTCTTGAAACTTAGTGTATACATGTATTACCCAATTAAGATTCTCTGGTGAAAGTTTGGGTCATGAGGTCAAAGGTCAAAGGTCAAAAGGTCAGGGTCAAATACATAAAATTTCACTATTTCCACCATATCTATTGAATGCCTGAAGATATTTTCTTGAAACATAGTGTATACATGTATTACCCAATTAAGATTCTCTGGTGAAAGTTTGGGTCATGAGGTCAAAGGTCAAAAGGTCAAGTAAAAATATTAAAACTTTTTTTTTTTCTCCATACACATGTACCTTGGAAAATTGTTCAAGGTATCTTCATGGAACATAGTATATACATATACTGACTGGAAGTGATTATCTAGAGAATGTAGGGTTCATGGGGTCAAAGGTCAGGGGTCAAAGGTCAAGTGCAACACTTCAAAATTTTACTATTTCCCTCCTATCATGCAATGCCAGCAGGGTTATTTTTTCTTACACTTGGTGTATGCATACATGTGTAACCTAATAGAAATTCTCTGGAAAGTTTTTTTTTTTCTTCTTTTTTTGTCTCAAAGGTCAAAAGGTCAAAGATCAAGTGAAAGTGCTGAACTAACTTTTTCCTCCATATCTCGCAAGTGGCTCAAGTTATCTTGAAACGTAGTACATATTATGCATGTTCTACCTGAAAGTGATTATCTTATGAAGTTTAGGGTCAAGGGCCAGATGAAAATGGTAACAATTTACTATTCAATTCAGAAATTGCACTTTTTCTCCACACCTGTACCTTGAAAATTACTCAATGCCTAAATGTATGAATGGGTCAAAGTCGAGTTAAAGTCCTTAAATCCCTAGATACATGCTCTCCTATTCATCCAATTAAACCTAGGTCAAGGAAGGTGAACATTCAACACATTTGTGACAAACTTGTCATTTCAATATTTAGCCAATTTTGTGAAAATGTAATCACACATTGTCCACATGTACTATCTAGACCTATTGGGAAAATCATGCATTATGGCGGAGGCATACCAGTCGCCAAAGCGACATTTCTAGTTTTTTACTGATATTTGTTGGTTCTTTTGATGTCATCCAGATTACCTGAGTGAGCAGCAGCTTCAGCCGTGTTCCCACCACAACCCCATCTCTCACTCCTCAAGCATGCTGGGCTCGGGTGCAGGGTTGTGTAACAGCTCCATGCAGACTGCCAACAGCACCCCAACCTCGGCTAGTGTGTGCAGGTAAGATATTCTCCCCTCTGTTTCCTGCCCCCATCCAAAAGAAACTTCATTTTGTGTTTGATGGTACTAAAAACCTTCTGTGGAGATCTTTGTTCAAATAAATGCCTATAAGAGTGGGATGGTTCATAAGTATTTCATGATTGTCGCCTTATGTATGTGATGATGATACATTGCTTAGCACAGAAGTGGAAGAAGGCCGAGTTTCCTGCATCACAAAAAATTTGTTTCCTGAAGTGTAGATTCTTCTGTTATTACCAGAATAGTCAGTTTACTATTAACAATTTTCAGAGAAGCAATTTGCTTTTCTAAAATGACCAGAGCTGAATCTAGTTTGAGTAAAACTATCTGCTGAAGTTTCATGGTTTGCATGTTTTTCAGAGTAGAACTCTTTACAGTCTTACTTCCGGTATGACCAGTAGGGAGGAGCCATATTTTTTCTCCAAAGTGGTGTATATTAGTCATTAGAAAATCGCCATATTCAGTTTAATCAGAAAATAGTTACTTTTGTGTTTTCCTCTGTTTAAGATAGAAAGTGCTTAAGTAGACCTCGTTTGCCAAACCTCTGTAGAACTGATGAGGTATCTCGCTGGGCTTACATGGGCTGACCCAGGATTTGAAACAATGAATTCAGATAAAAATATTTTGATCCCGTCCTTTGTGCTCTTTCCCACCCACAGCAGTGAGCCAGACTACGAGACTCCAAACTACACCCAAGAGGAGGACATCCACGATGACAAAGACTCCAACGCCTCCAGCACCACCAGAGAACGAGAGTCCAAGCACTGCGAATGCTGCTACTGTGAATTCTTCGGGCAAGGGGTAGGTTGCGTCTTTGGTCATTGCCCACTATCAAATGTTCTACCGAAGTGAAAATGGTGTAAGGCAATTGTATTGATGAATTGTTTGGTCATCCTTGTGTGCCCATTGGTAAACCCATGAAGGATACCAGACCTCTTACTGTTGTAGCTGTCCCTTTTTTTACGGTGATGCTGACGGGAATGGGATGGCAGGGATGGGGAGGGGTAGGGGCAGGAATAGTAATGGAAGTAAATTGACTTGGCTGACACCGCACCCCTCTTGTCCTCAAACAACTGTGTGATAGTCTGAACTCGGCTGGTATATGCTGTCATATCTTTCTCAAGGCTCACCAGACCTGTGTAAATGTGTCATCAGAATCAAGTGGTGCACTGGCATGCTTCTTGACTCTGCCATTCTTGAATGTATTGTCACCAAATTGTCCCCAAATGTTTTAGTTAGTGGCTATTCAACTTCACTGTATAAATTTCCATTTAGTCCAAGCTGGAAATCACATTGCACAGCCATGTGTCTTACTCAGCGTTAGTGTCTGTGTGATAGTTGTTGGTTGCGTCATATTTCCGGCAACATGGCTCAACCTACTGTAGTGGTCCCTTACAGGGAAGTCTTAAACAGATGGCAACGGAGAGAAAGGAATTTGTGGCTTAGCGGAAAACTGGAAACATTTGCTGATTGAAACGATTTTGAGGCGATGGCCTTTTTTATGGAATGAAAACTTTGCGAATTGCCACTAGCATTCAATGCATTGTGTAGGAAAAACCTTTCACATGCATTTTACTTTCGTGAATCTTTCCTCGCAAAATTTGCTAGAGTTTCGCACATGTGAACATTTCTGGTTTTACAGTATATTGTCAGAAGCCCACTTGTCAATTCAATTCTTAGTGTCAGAAAACATACAGGCATTGGAATGAAATAGTGTTTCCCATTGCAAATGAATCATGTCACATGTTATGCCTTGTTTGAAGGAGTAATTATCAGCACATCAGATAACTCAATGAAACTTACTTTTGGAAGATCCGGATCATGTATGTCATGCTGTATATCAGAGAGTCGTTACTGACACATCCTTTAATGCTCTGCCCTCTTGCAGCCCCAACCTGCACCGACGAGTCGGAACTACACTGAAATCAGGGACAGACTCCGGCTGAGGCTGAGGGAGAGAAAGGTAATGAGTCATGAGGCACCATCTCATGGATAATTTGCAATCTGTGGTGCCATGAAACTTGAAGTTTTGTGTTCAATAACCAATGGGTTCTCAATTGACGTAACTCTTTGCTTCCTTGAGTGTTCATGTGAGGAGTAATAGACATTTTAATCATGAGGGCAGGTCTCAATGGAAGTGCAGTGTGCATTCATAAGCAAATGAGAGTTTGAAGAGTCTTTAAGATTTGACTGATAGTATAAAATTTGATGTCACCTTAGCCCACAGCTCATAGCATATCGTTAAAGAGCTTCGTGCATCAACTCTTTAAGGGCTATTCAGACATCACAAACATTGATATTTTTTACAAGGCTTCAATGTCTATGCAGGTTTCCTGTATACAGACGCTCAAACAGGAAAAGGCAACTGAAAAATACGCCTCGACTCCTTTTGTGTAGAGAGTAGATTTATGATATCTATTATACTGTAAAACGAGGAATGTTCGCATGCATTTTAATTTCGCAAGAGCCAAAATTCGCGAAATTGCAATGGACGCAAAAGTTCTTGTCTACACTACATTCATTGATTGCCAGTGGCAATTCACGAAAATTCATGCTGCAAAAAAGGACGTAAAATACAAAGGTGCAGAAGTTATGTCATACTTTCTCACCAATTTTTCCACATAGCAACCCAAGGACCATTCACCCTCTCACGAACCCGCCAGGCCTCCACCGGCCACGGAACTGCTGCAGAACGATGACCGCACTGTGGAGGATTTGCTCTCGTTCATTGAGGGCGCCAAAAAGAGCAAGAGTAACTCCAAGGCGGCCAAACGGCAGAGGCAGAGACAGAGAAAGGTAAGTTACTGGCGACCATGGACAAATACCCATTTAGTATGGAATTCTACTTCAAAGATAATAAAAAGTTATGGTACCTCAAAAGTTTCCCTGAATTTCCTTGTCTTGGTTTGTGTTTCACGTGAAAGTACGTTGTCTGTGAGAATTACTCGCCCCAAAGTGCTCTCATGTCTTAGTAATCATGCAATAATGGTTTCGTACCAGAGCCGTCGCCGTACAGCGTCGATAAATATTGTACGAAACCACTGACTGCGACCAGCAGCGTGCAGCCCATTGTACGCATAGCTAACTGCGACCAGCAGCCCCATACGCATAGCGTAATGGGGCTTCGCATTGTAACATTCAGGATCATGACAGAATTAGTATCGCGGGTAAATGTCAATTTAAAATCCCAAAATTTCTTCGATTTGAAGACTTACCAATTAAGTTGAAGTATTGAAAACAGGCTTCGAACAACGTTTGGTTCTGCCAATAGTCCCTTTCTTTTCGAATTGATGACTGAATGTGACTCGGTCGAGAGGACCTTTGGAGAGCTACATACACCATGGACCGATGCATACACTGACTACTACGGCCAGCGCATGCGCACACAAACATCTTATCCGTTGATATGGGATTTGAAATTTGTGCGCATGTGATGTGTTCGCATGCACTGGCTGTAGTATTCAGTGTACATGGTGTATGTAGCTCTCCCAAGGTCCTCTCGGCCGAGTCACATTCAGTCATCAATTCGAACAGAAAGGGACTATAGGCAGAACCAAATGTTGCCCGAAGCCTGTTTTCAATACTTCACCTTAATTGGTAAGTCTTCAAATTGAAGAATTTGTGGGATTTTAAGTTAACATTTATCCCGCGATACTAAATCTGTCATGATCCTGAATGCTACAATGCGAAGCCCGATTATGCTATGCGTATGGGACTGCTGGTCGCTATGCGTATGGGGCTGCTGGTCGCAGTTAATTGCATGATTACTAAGACATGAGAGCACTTTCGGGCGAGTAAGTCTCACAGTGTTAGTTATATGAAAGGTACTTTAACCTGAAACACAAACTAAGACAAGGAAATTTTTGAGGTACCAAAACTTTTTATTGTCTTTAATATCATGAGACGAGTCTTACAGTCTTCACATGCGCATACGTCAGGAAGAGTGTCGTGTTGATGTAGAGACTTTGTGAGCGTCGTGGAATTCTGCGCTGACCACTCTCCACTGGTTATACTGCCAATGTAACAATGTACATCTGGAATGACTTAATGCGCCAGGGTGATTGGGATAAACCTGTTTTGCCTTTTGTTCTAACATGTGTGTGTATGGGATGCACCACATCACCATGCTATTTGATGGGTGTGAAGTGGGAATGTGTGTGTATTGTGTTCATTTCCTGTCCGAGGGGTGGAGTGTTTTGCACCCTAAAAGAGGGAATGGCATGATAATGTACAACATGCTCAGCTACACTGGATTGATTAGACTTGATTGCTAAGACTTGATTAATATTTAAGCACTTGCCCAATTTGATTCCCTGAATAACTTGCATGAAAAATACATGTACATTACATCATGCGATATGAACTCTCATGTCTGTAAATTTTAAATGTCTCTCTTTGTCACAGGCTGAGGAGAAAGCTAAGCATGTGCCAGACAATGGTCACAAAAACCCAGTCCATGTTCCAGTGTCTCTCCACCACCACCACCACCATCACCATCACCACCATGTAGAGGTGACGAGAGAGAAGCAGCTGGATGCTGTACATCACAACACCAACTGCAAACTACAGCAGCAGCAGCAACAACAGACAGAGGCACCATCACCACTTCCGCAACACCAAGCAGCGAAGCAGGCTGCACCTCACCAACCTGTGGTAGCATCTCTCCACCAGCCTACGGCCTCATCATCAACCACACCAACCACATCTTTGGCATTGCCAAGACCATCAGCTGCATCCTCCAAGACCAAACCAGCCCCATCTGCACCATCACTGGAAAGTCAGGGTAAAGCCAAAACAGACAATTCCAAGAAAAAAGTGAAAGGTACAGGTTTGACCGCGCCCCAGTCGTCGAGCGACGCCGGCATGCCCTCAAATGCAGGCACAAGGAATTTGGAGAGCAAGTCCAAAGGAAAGCAGAATGGGGCAGGAAAGCAAGGACCATCGTTAGTCCAGGCGGTTGATTTATCGATGGCTGTGGACCGGGCGAAGGAGGAGCAGGAAAGGATCCAGAACCATGAGTGTACCAAGTCCCAAGTGAGGCGCGAGAAGAGCAACGGAGCCAAGCAAGTGGGGCAGCAGGAGCCACCCAAGCCCCTGGCACAGCCACAGCAGCAGAAGCAGCAGCAGACACAGAGGGAGAAGGGTGACAAGTCCACCAAAGTTGAGGAGAGCAGTGCGTGGAAGACTGTTGCTGCCCAGGAAAAGCGTCTCAACGGCAGTGCTGGCGACAATCACCGTTCCAACGTTGTCAGCACTAAGAACAGTAATGGTAAAAACAAGCAGAATGGCATCGGCGTTGCCAGGAGTGACGACCCTCAACAGAGGAAGGCCAATGCCGGCAAATCTCTGCAGGGGCAAGGTTCCCAGAATGGCATAAACATGCACAACCAGAAGGCGGGACATGCCACCGTTGCCAAGAGGGCGAGCACTGGCACCCTGTCCAACACCACCAGGGAGCAGGTGCAGCAGAAGGGGGATGCAATACAGGCAAAGTCCGTGGGCAAGAAACTTGAAAATAACCATCACATCAAGCTGGACATGCAGCCATCACAGAATGGAAGCAGCCAGGAACCACTGACCAATGGGACTGCTGTATCCAATGGCAACGGCACCACTAGCAAGAGGAGGAAGAAGAAGAAGAACTCCTCGGACAACCCCAATGCATCCATCGGTGAGTATTCATCACACCTCAAAATACAGGAAAGGCAAAATGAAATTATCAGTCGGTTAAGAGTGCTAGAATCCTTAATCTTCACTTCACTGTCCTGGAAGGTTATGACAAACTTGAATATTCTCCGGTCAAAATCCAATGAAGTCACTAGTAATATCAATTCTACGCAAGCATATCATGTCCTCGTGTAAGATTCCTAAATGGGAGGGATACCTCAAACTTTCTTTGACTGTAAGAATTCATTGTAAAGGAATTGTTTGAGTGACTTGATTTTTAGTGACTTTATTGTGTATCGTATGACCTTGGCGTTGTTTGACACTCAGGCAGGCGGTCATGTTTTCTGTCTTGTTGAAGTATAATATGCTACCCCAAGTATTCAGACTTCCATGGGTTGACTTCTCACATGTCAAGTCCTCAAAGACCAAGATAAAAACAAATTGTCATGATATGCTACTCCTGAACCAGAAGGAAGCAAAACCCTGCATGAAATCTGTGGATGTTACACGCTTCCGCCTCACAACCCAGATGTAATGTAACAGGCATTTGTGCCTCTTCTTTCAACAGACGAGATCTTTCTTCCGAAAGAGAATGTGGACATGAACGAAATGGATGAGACTGAAAGAGAATTGGAGGCATTCAAGAGGTGAGAATTCCCAGAGTTCATCATTGATATTTTGCCCTAAAAATAAAACAAGTTTCTAAAACCAAGAATATTTTCTTGCAAATTTAGCCAACCTGTTTGCTAGTTTTCTGAGTAACAAATTGATCTGGACCCTGTCTTTTACGTGAGCATTTGCTTTGTGGAAGTATTCAATTATGAAGACATCCTGCAAGAGAGCTGCCAAGTCCGTCTGATTATAGAGGAGGCTCCCTGAAAAGACAAAAACAAAAGAGACAATCTCTTTACATTTTGACAACGACTATAAAGTCTCCCTGACTTCAGAGGTATTTTTAATTGTTGTAACACAGAAGTGTCTCCCCGGTTGCATCTGCGAATCTCACTCAATTTGATGTGTGAATAGAGGCTGTCGTGCTTCATGAGTCCGACTGTCACTGGATGCTAAAAGATCTTGTCCCAAAGTCAGATCAGATCAAGATGTGGAAAGTTCTGTGGAAATGTGCCAGATTTTTTTTTCTTTTTACACTGAATAAACTTAGCATTCATGCCAAAAAATGATTTGGAGGCTGGCCATATTGAATTGCAAGTGTGGAAGTTATTCCTTGGATGATTTTGAACTATTTTAGCGTATTGTTTACACTTTACAAAATGCCACAATACAGCCCAGCTTGCACCCTCTGCAAGAGTCAATTTCGTTAATTAGAGGATGAAAACATTCCAGGGCAATAATGGGTCAATAAGTATCTCTTATGTTGTGTGCTGCTGCTGAAGCAGTCTTTTTGGATCGACATTCTCAAAAGGTAATGTTGTGAGTAATCTGCATGTTAGGGAGAGAACCAAAACTGAGAAATATGTTTATCTTTTTTCACCTCTTTTTCTTCATTCTTTGCCAATCAGATTCTGCTTGGCCTCCACTCCACAGCAGCACAAAGAGAAAGTGGTCTTCAACGTCAAGGACCTAGCTCTGAAGAAGAGCAGCCTACAGGCCCACTGAGCCCAGCCCCCGAGTGTTACCATTCCACATCCACCGTGACACAAAGAACTCTAAACTCCCCATAACATACACAACACTTGCATATGATTTGGGTTCTTATCTGATTAGATGTGACTTTTGTGTCTGCTCATACAAATCGAAAGATTACAGGCCTCAAGAAATTAATACAAAGCTGCCTAATTGCCTGGATGTTGCTATCAACAGTGTTAGAAGTCTGACTAGGATGTTTATCACTGTCAAGATGAATGTAAGCACCGTTTGTCTCTATGAATTACTTGCGCATGGCCAAAGAGATTAGTTTGCAATGACATTTAAAACTGAGGATCAACACCAAAAAATTGACAATAGTGCAGTTATACACTGTTGGTGGAGCACTTTGGTGAAATACTGTGGTAATTGTAAGTGTAACATGACTTTTGTGATAAAAAAGAGTTTAACAGAAGGGAACTGTAGTGATTTTTCAACAGGTAACCTTCCAGTCTCCTAGCTGTAAGCCAGATAGACATGTCCCACAACCATCACAGTCCAGAGGATTGCGAATGGGTGTGCCCCCGTGTTTGAGTTGTGTGAAGGTGCCGAAAAAATTACCAAAAGGGTGAAGCTGTCACTGACAGACAGAGCCTGCGATTGATTCGTGGAATTGATGATGATGAGTTGACGATAATGACAGGGTAGGAATGGAGAAACAGTAAAATATGAGAGGATGCTTGTGGGAATGATGACAGTTTCACTGAAAGGGAGAAGAATTAAAAGGAATGACATCACCGACAAGGACAAATCTTGATACTCACACTCACAAGACCAGGTTTGAGTGCTCAATGGGACTTAGTATTTTGCAGTAGGGAAAATTGATATTCCATTTAAATGTTGAGTGTATGTGAATACACATGTGCACTGAACTTTGTGACAACTGGATTTCTTTTTTTTTTAAATTCCTTTTATCCCCCTTTACGTAACAGTGCTTGAAGCCAATGCATTCAAGGTGTGCTTTGATTAGAATACTTGCACCTTTTTTTTTTTTTTTGGGCTAAAAAAAATGGAGGGAAGTTTGGAATCACTCAAACCATTGGTAAGCAGAGCTTGTGAATGTTGCCAAGGTGTGGTGTACTGCCTGTTAGGCGAAGAAAGAAAGAAATAAAGAATATACTGCAGATAGCATCTCATGTAATGTGGCATCTGGAACTTGGGCTGCACTAAACCATATACATTGTAGTGATGTATGCAACAGTTTCAAGTAAATTTGCAGTTACTGGTTACAAAACACAGTACACGGCTGCTTGCATTGTTGTATGGGATGATCGACCTTTCATTGTTACTGCTTTTCAAATATCTGATCGACCTACTTTTACTGTCACAGAAGTAGTGCAGAAAAAGGAGAGATGACCAGCAGGAATTCATTGACTTGAAGATTTAGGTCGGTAAGGCTTCTCCAAGAACAGCGCAAGGTAAATGTCTATAATCTCCCTAGATTTACAATAAACAGACAGGACTTCATGGAAGAAAAGTGATGGATTCGCATTGGACTGTACAGTTTGATCAGTGATGTGAGGTTGTCTTTTGCAAAGATGGCAGTGTGTGTTCGCGGGATGTATGCAACTTTATTCATGCGGGCTTGATTTTGAATTTGAAGTTTTCGCAGTGGCTTACAATCTGGCATCACTCAGTAATGATACTGTGAGGAATTCGTTTGGTATTTATTACTTTTTTCATGAAAAGTGCATGATTTTTTGAGAATTTAAATATGTGACGAGAATAAAGTAATGGAAGAAAAAAAAAACCCTTAACTTTGGAAGCTACTTTTAAAAACAGTTATTCTTATTTTGTGAAGTTGGGTGGATTTTAAAAGGAAATGTTCGAAAAAAAGAAAAAGTATAAAATGTTTGCATCTTATTATTTAATGAAAAATTTGAACATGTAGAGTATGAAGCAATGATTGCATTGTGTTGGAGTACTTCAGAAGTGTTATGGTCGGACTTGTCTTTTTCTGACAGCTGTCATTTTGTGCTATGCAGGAAGTTGAAGAGAACAGAGGATTGTTACCAGTGGCATGGACAATTTTGCCACTTTGGGCGTGGTCAAAAGTGTGTTAACATTTATATATTTTTCTGTTACTTGTTGCGTGAGGAAAATGCAAGGATTGTATCTGTGAAGCGATGGAAAGGCGGATCGTGTTGATTCTCCTAGGTCATAGAGAGGTCAGGGAATCGCCGAGACGAGTTCTGCTCCAATTTTTTTCTGTCCCTCGATAAATTTGTAGTGTGGTTTAGAAAATACAGAAACTGAACGGAAAAAGGAAAAAAAAATGCGTTTATTACTGATGCGGAAAAAATTCCAGTGCATATTAGCCATTTTCATGATATGTAAACAAATGCTAACAAAAAATAAAACATTGATATTGCAATGATGATCCACATTGTTTTCAGACTCTTTTGTGTTTTGCCAAAGAATCAGTAGTGCCGAGAGTAGCATGAAATCAGATGTCTCCTGCTGCTCAAGAGAGAAGAGAATATGATGTGACAGCAATAAACATACATATTTGGATGTGGCAAATATATATATACAATAATATATGTATACTATAAAAGTGGATTATTTTTGCGGTACTAATTCTTTGCACTCGGCCATGTGAGATGAGTTTTGTACTTTTTAATTCTGCGGAATCAAGACATTAATCACTGGAACATGGCAAGCAAAAATATCTGCATGCTTTTATTTTCATGCTAGTTTCTGGTTACGCAAAACGCGAAAAAATTTTTGCGTATTTCGCACAACCAGAAACTAGCGCGAAAATAAAAGCACGCTGATATTTTTGCTTCCCATGTATTCCAATGGCTGCAGTCTTGATTCCACGGAATTAAAAACATGCGAAACTCTTCTTACCCAACCAAGCGCGAAAAATTAGTCGCGCGAAAATATCCACTTTTACAGTAGTCTTTTTCAGTGTTAAATTTATTGACCTTTTGACCCTTGACCTTGTCTGACTTTACCAATACAGTTGAACCTCTCTTATCCGGCCTCCCTTTATCCGGATCTCTCTATTATACGGACGCAATCTCGCCGTGATTTTTTTTTTTTTTTAAATAATTAGGGGAGGAAAGGGGGATTCCCAACTCCTTGAGAACTCTACACAAACACACATGAATTACATATTACTTCCAACATTAACATACACCTCTAATTTGGGGTCTGTTACTGAGTGTAACAATGAAAAGGTTGCAGTATACACATTACTACATGTGGTACTACAATGGGCTACATCACTACATGTGTATGTGTATGTACATGTATAAAGCATCGAGTCTCCCGTATCCGGCCAAATCCCTTATCCGGATGAGCCCCGGTCCCGACTTGTCCGGATACGAGAGGTTCAACTGTACTCAAACTTTGTTAATGTCTATTTCAGCCCTAGCAGGCCTCTATTCTCTGTTCTATCCATTCAAAATATTCTAAGAAACCATGAACAAAATGTATTGCGAAGGAAAGCTAGAGTATGGAGGTTTTCATAATTTTGAGATTTGGTAAAGCCAGTTGTTTGAAACGGTGTGACAAAAAAGTTTTCAGGCTCAGTTTAAATAGTCATGAAGAAATATCTTAATACATATATGACAATGTTCACACAAGTGAAAACAAAGCAAATAATGATGGAGGTATGTCCGTTTCAAATATCGCTCTAAAAATTTAATAGGAATAAATCTGAGGTATTAATCATGAACATTGTAAAACTTTTGTACATGAACAGATGAATATAAATCAAAACATCTAATATGTGTAAAATGTTAATAATTTACAAAACTTGGTTCATATGAATGCTCTACTCACATGAAAACAATACATCAAGTGAACCTGCCACACAGCAATAACATTACAGGTTTACACACGTCATGTTTGCTATTCCAGGCCAAAATGCATGAAAACGTCAAAATAAGGTTGTGTTGGGAACATTGATAAGCTGAATATGCCCTAAATCTAAATAGATTTGCCTAAAGTTATACTGTATCTCTCCTACAAGAATTACTCTATGAGATATATTCTCTTGATTTGACATACATTGACAAATTTCAAATTATTGCAATAGGGTATTTCAGGGTAAGATTTTCTCATGCACTACGTACAGCAGCTTCAGCTGTCTTGACAAAAGCTGGTAACATATCACAAACAACAAACTTACAAAGTTACAACTGTAGGTCCTCTTAGAGTATGGTACAGAGATGTCAATAGTGGTACAGTGCACTCCTGTTACAACGAACATAGTTATAAAGAAATTCCGATTACAACGAAGTGAAAATTAAGACCACAACATTATCTACTCTTTGTTTTTTGTCGGTTTATTTGTTCGGTTATAGCAAAATTTTAATATAACAAAAGAAAACTGCCGGTCCCGAAGACTTCGTTTTAACGGGAGTGCACTGTACCAAGAGACAGAGAACGAGTAGACGAGACTGAGATAGATCATGATCTAGAGAGGAGGGAGGTAGGTGAGAGAATAGAGCATATTAATGTGCACATCTATCATGGCAAAGAAGCTGTGCAGAAATCTCTTGGAAATGTGAACATGAACATCAAAAGAAGCCCCTCCCCCCCCCCCACACACACACACACACACACAGACTACCACCACTGCTCAAACTTCTCCTATTTCAGTATTTGTAATTTTTTTTTCTTTTTTCTTGTTTTCTTGGGTAAAGTACTGAAATCAATTTTGCACAAAGTCAGATGCAATATGAACATGCTAGAAATATGCAGAACACAGCATGTGGCAAGTAAACTGTTAACCAGTCAAACCATTCGATATGACAGAGATTTGATGTAATTTGTGATATGCACCAAGAACACAATTTGGCGTAACAATAGACAACATCACATCATACCATGGTAGTACAGAGAACAAGTATATAAACAACACTGCAAAAAGCTAGTATCTTTTCTTGGTTGATTTTGTGTCCAAAATCTGTTTGAGTCCCTGATTTTCCTAAAGGTTTCCTCCCAGACACCTCTATTTGTGAAAACTGTGCTGATGATCGTATCCATGCACAATGCTTATCATTTAAAAAATCAGTGTACGATGAACAAATGATTATTCCTATAGAAAAGCTTACAGTCAGAGACATAATACCCGTGATACAATCTCAAATTAGATTCAGCTGCACGAAATTACATTATGTCAATAAATTGCCACTTAGATTAATATACACTCAATAGATCGATGCTATGTGTTTCTTTTGGTCCTTTTTCCTTTGTATTAAAAAGCTTCCTGTGCATGCAAATATTGCCTTTAATGAAAATGTTTCTCATAATGCTATCAGGCTTTTCTTTCATTTAAACAGCACTCGATGGCTTCAAGACAAACCTGGGCTCTTCAGTTCATTTCCAACCACTCAGTCTCAGGATTCAGTGTAGAAAGTTCTTTCATCATGTCAGATGTCATAATTGGTTGCTAGACCTCCCTGAAAAATTACTGGCAAGACATTCGATTATGGAAGAATCATATATCAGATTTGTGATTTTTTGACAGCAACACTAGTAGCAGTGATACTGGAAGCCCACACTCCACAGGAGGATCTAGACTGATGGAGCGATTCCTTCTGGATGATCAGAAGTTCCTCCCTCTTTGGATGTAGATGTCAGCGAAAGGTCTTTCTTGGCGCACTGTGATCAATCCCATTGCTGCATACTCTACAGACAGGAAGGGAAAGATCAAGATGTTGAATAGTCATGTACATTTGGTGTATCATGACTCGGAAGAAATTGTACGTGTCTGCAAACGATGACATTTTCGTACAATTTTGTTGTAAATACAGGCCTTTTATAGCATTCACAAGCAATATCATACTCAGTATTAGTATGCAGGGAAACCAAAGCTCTCAAAAAATTTTAGTCAATGTCAACTCTTCCCATAAATACTCATGTCCTGTAATATGACTGATGTAATGGAAGGAAAACTTTCCTTTATCTTTGGCCTGGTTTCCAAACAAAAACTTCTTGGGCTGAAGTCAAGGCTTTCCCTTTTTTATCCCTTTAGATTCGACTTATACAATATCTCAACCAAATAATGAACCTTGTTTGATTTGACTGAGAACTGTGCAATCTATATCTTTCCTTCAAGACCTAATCAGGTCTCCAAGCATGGCTGCATGCATGAATGCATTTTATTATGCTAAATAAAAATCTCACATGTGTATCAGATTTATGACAAGTAGAGCTTCTGTTTTGCTACTTTATGAACAAAGGTGTATCAATTTTCACCATCCATCTTCCTATGAAGCAATGGAGAAAACCAAACTTCAAACCAAGAGTCCACAGATATAGCTATAATAACAAATTAGTGCAATTTCATTTATTTCTGTTTTAACACTTCAAAGGTCTGGGGCATTCATCCTATATACATGATATGTTGATTTTGTGAACTTCTTCGTTGATCTTTTTGAAAAATGATCTCTAGACTTACCAAGGCACACAGCAAAGATCTTTGCAGCCACTGAGCGATATGTCGTTATGGGAACCAGATCCTTGAATGTGATTTGACCGTATTCTGCTGTCAGTTCTCCGATCCCCCTAAAAGACAGCAATAAAAATCATGACACATTTTTCAAAATATGCCAGTCCAATTACTGTATATGCCAAATATTTCACGAATTTCAAGAGTCAGGTGTTATTCATCAAATTAAAGACATGCGAAAATAATGACTCTGACCCCAATATGAATGTGATGCACACATACAAATTTCTCCATTCAGTATAGTACGAAAGAGGCCATCGGCTCCAATTTGCGAAAATTTCATGCCGTGAATATATCACGTTTTACAGCCTACAAAGATAATAATTTTAGAAACCTAAATTCTTACTTTGCTGCATCAAAAGTTCGTTATAACTATGTTCATTACAACAAAATGCACTATAATTCTAATACAGTGGACTCCCGTCATAATGAAGTCCTCGGGACTAGCAGTTTTCTTTTGTTACACTGAAATTTCGTCACAACCAAACAAATAAACAATAAGAAGCATAGAGCAGATAATGTTGGAGCTGAAATTTTACCTCATTGTGACCAGAACTTCGGTATCGCACTATATTGAAATTTCATTATAGGTGAACAAATAAGGTATATACAGATATATAGATAATGGTTTTGGGACCTGAATTACTTTGTTGCAACAAAATTTCATTGTAACTCTGTTCGTTTGAACAAAATGCACTATAATTCTAACACTGTACCGTCCAACAAACCTTAGCACACTATCATGTGGGATGATCTCCTCAACTCTTCTCTTCTCTTTCCTCCTCTTCCTCCCCTCCTCGTCCTCCGAGGTGCTGGTCTCCGTCACAGTGGGTGCCCCCAGTCCCTCCAAGGGTTCCACGGTGACAAGCTCCTCCTCTGGCAACAATGGAAGCTCTCCAAGGTCAAGCAACTCCTCTGGAATGGCCTCTTCCACTTCTTTGATGCTGTCTCCCGTGGGGCGGAGTTGGCCTCTGTTGCAGAGGGGATCCAACCCAGTCATAAATTAAAAAGCTCAATCTTTGAATGGAACTGCAACACTCACAAATTAATGCAAGATCGTGTGGAAATTTCTCAAACTACAAAGTTTAATTGAAGTGTGCCAGTTCTGAAATTTAAGTGACAAGTCACCTTCTGCATCATAAAATTTCAGTTTGAACTGTATTTAAAGCAAATGCAATACTGGTATTAAAGAAAATACTGGATTTTTTCTTTGATTCCTCATACTGTGCTGCATTTCATCCATGCAGTTTGAGGTGTGCATCCAACTGTCACTACATATCACTCAAACACTTTCACTTTCCATTGCTGCTACTTCATGCAGGATGATTTACTGCGTAATATGAGAAATTGTAGATTCATACTCTGATCATATACTTCCCAAATTCCTATCTCAAAACATTTGCCAAAAATATCTCACAAATCTATTGCTGTGTTATATTACAATCATGTTAGCTGACTTGGACAACACACGTAAGAGTGGAGGTATTTGACACAAATGCCAGAGTGCATCATGCTCCTCATAGATTGTTGGATCAATTATTTGACCTTTCATACTTAACCCTCAAATAAAATTTGACAAAATTCTACAAATTCTATCAAAACAAATCAAACAAGAGAGCTAAGGCAGCTTCTGCATGAGTTTGGAGGCATGAGGTAGACCAATTTAGGCATATACCTTGCTGTCATTGGTTTGAGTTCTTTTTCCCAAAGACAAGATAACAATGTAAACTACATCATTCATGGGCAAACATTTACAAGATAAGAATTGGGAATTTCCTCTGGGGACTCTAACCTCTGAAGAGATGTGTCGGAGTGAAAACTCTTCTGTCTTGAGCTATCCCTTGATTCCGACAGCCGGCTGGTGTCTGCATGTAAAAACGAGGTAGAGGCATCAATTTATGATTCATATCAATTATTTAAAAGTGCTTCATTTGTCCTAGCCATTACAAAAATGTCTACAATCTACATTAGCTTTTTGGCTATAAAGTTGCTTTAAAGGCATACTTACATTATCATTTTATCAATCAACAAGGAAAAGTAGAAATTACGCGGGGCGTAATATATGTCCCCGCCGGAAGTAGCATTTTGTAACAAAATGTGCAATATAGGTAAAAAATCAAGGTCAAAGGTCAAAGAAGTCAAAGGTCAATATTCTGTGTAGAAGTTTTGAAGCCCTCACCTAGTGCCATCACATAAAGCAAATGGAATCGAAATTGGGTTAGAAATGGCGAAGGAGTAGCATTTTGTCGCCAATGTACAATATAGGTCAAAAATCAAGGTCAAAGGTCAAAGAAGACAAAGGTCAAAATTCTGTGTAGAAGTTTTGAAGCCCTCACCTAGTGCTATCACATAAAGAAAACGGAATCAAAATCGGGTTAGAAATGGCGAAGGAGTAGCATTTTGTAGCAAAATGTACAATATACTTCAAAAATCAAGGTCAAAGGTCAAAGAAGTCAAAGGTCAAAATTCTGTGTAGAAGTTTTGAAGCCCTCAACTAGTGCCATCATATAAAACAAACGGAATCGAAATCGGGTTAGAAATGGCGAAGGAGTAGCATTTTGTAGCAAAATGTACAATATAGGTCAAAAATCAAGGTCAAAGGTCAAAGAAGTGAAAAGGTCAAAATTCTGTGTAGAAGTTTTGAAGCCCTCACCTAGTGCCATCACATAAGGCAAACGGAATCGAAATTGGGTTAGAAATGGCGAAGGAGTAGCATTTTGTAGCAAAATGTACAATATAGGTCAAAGGTCACAACTGAAATTCTGTGTAGAAGTTTTAAAGCTCCCATGTAGTGCTATCATATAAAGCAAACAGAATCAAAATTGGCTCATAAATGACAGAGAAGTAGCGAATTGAACATTTTGATCACACACGGACGCACGGACGGACACACGGACACACACACGTACGGAGCCCGTTTCATAGTCCCCTGCTCGAACTCGTTCGGCGGGGACAATTACTGATTTACTTAAATATTTCTTGTCTTAATAGAAAGACATATGAAATGGCTATATTCCATTCTCCGCTTACTTGCACTGGGTTGATGAGAGTAGATTTCACCAATTGTAAATCATGAGGTATTTGCTCTATAAAACTGGAGAGCTCCATGTAATATCCACAAGACCAAAAGACTTGCCCCTTTGCAGCAGGGAATAAGGTGTGTGTGTACAAAGAACTGGTCTCTCTGCCAAAGTTTCAAGCATGGACTGTAAGCGTGTGTGAAGCAGAGATCATGCTCATCAAAATAGTCTAACTTGCAACTTAGCTATTGTCTCTTATTCAATTGATCCACATGTTACATTCACATCAAAAGTACATTGGGCGACATATGCTAACTGCCCCTTACACTTAGGGGATGTATATTAAGGTTGCAAACATGAAGAACCCCACCTGATATGACAAAGGACTGGGGTGTTTCCTCCAGCTTAGCCCGCGGTTGGCTGGTTTCCAGGGAGATGTCTCTCAGACGCTCTGGACTAGCCGAGATCTCATGACGCAAGATCTTAGGGAAGTAAAACAATGACGAATTTATAAAGATTACAGAGAAGTATGCGCACTAAATTAGGCAAGGTATAGTTGCATCATTACATTTCAGGACTGCTTTTCCTTGGAAGGCGAGTCTTTGAGTCAAAGAGGTGCTGTGGTCTAACGGATTGTGCTCTGAGCATTCAGTGGAGAAGGTCCCAGGTTCAAAGTCCTACTGTCCCACCACTTGTTTTCTTGACCAAGACTCTTAATCTGCAATGCTTCTTTCTTCTATCTATAGGTGATGAAATGGGTACCTGTAAAGGAAGCTAAGTACTAATGATGTTGGGTTTATTATTTTGTTGCTACCATAAAGATGCAGTCTCACTGAAATTCTCCTTGGGGAGTAGAGTGAACGCATTGTAAGGATGGCTTCGATTTGAGTGATTGAGGTGAGAAGTTGCAAAGAGCATTGAGCACCAGTGTATGGAAGAAAGATGCGGCATAAATGACAACTGAGAAGAGAAGAGAAAGAGAAGGCACTCACTTCAAGACCATCTACACAATGTCTACATTCCAGCAAACACACAAAAGAAAATGTTGAATCACCTCTGGCACTGATTTGATGAGCTCCATCCTTTCGTCATCCTCCTCTTTATCCTCCCCACTGGTGGTTTCTGTGGTGGATCCGTGCTGGATGACTGGGGATCTCATGTAGGCCGTACTCCAGGCCGGAGCGTCCAAGTCCTCTGTTTCTGGGTCTACAATGGCCTGTCGTAGCTGGGCACGAGACTTCCACAACTGATGCAGTGTGGGATTTCGCTTCAGCGCTAAATGATAAAAAACAAACAAACAAATCCCCAGTGTCAATTAACCTTCCTAGAGAGTAAGGCTTTTTGCTGATGTATGTGTACATCAACTGGTGTTTAATAGGAGTAACATTTCATGGCTTGTGTTTTGGATTCTTTAAACATGGAAAGTAAAAAGCCACTCAAATGCCAATGAGCAAGCTACCATGGGATCAATGGCTTTAAGTCCCCTTCAATGGACTATGCAATGAGGGTAAAATGTCTCACTAGAGGGTGTAACTGTTGCTGCCAGCTGATTCAAATCTGGGACCTCAAAAGCATGAGATATCAGGGTCTTATATCTAGCTATAAGCAGTGATTGCTCACTCTCTACTGACATACACCGTTGTGGGCTATGGATTACTTACATGAAATCCATTATTAGGGAGCTTTAGATTTTAGACGCGCGGACATTCAAAGGAAAAAAACATGTTCTGAGAGTGCGCAGTAGCGCGCGTAAAGTCAATCTATTTTTAGCTTGCGTTGCCTGAGTTTTTCACTACGCGTACTGGGCTATTTTCACGTCCGCACAGTTTGCGACGTAGAGAGCTTCTTCATGCACTGATCATATGGGGGCGCGATTTTATTTTTTATACGTTGCGTCCCAGCGTAATCTAAAGCTACTTTTCCACACAACGCAGGGAGAGGAGAACGTCCAGGGCAAGCGTCGGCTCAAATGTCCGCGCGTCAAAATCTAAAGCTCCCTATTATATCATTATAACAGACACAGTTATAACAAGATTTTAGTTACAATGATGCACAACTTCAGGTCTGAAATGATCATCTAAATATCTTTATACACTTACTGCTTGGCGGTAACAAAATTTTGATACTAGTTACGGCGAGGTCACTCTTAACTTCGAGTTCGTTGTCTTTTGTGTCCACACGGTGCTTAACTACGAGTGGGGACCCCCCGCGGCTCGTGGTTAGAGCGCTAACCATAAGATTTCTCTAAGTATAACATAAGAAAACCGCCGGTCCTGAGGACTTCGTTATATGAATAACAGCGCTGTACAAACAATTCAAGCGTTCATACATTTTTCTCTAATTTTTCAATGCAGAACCAGGGGTTATTAGCAAATCAGTCAAACCACGCCATAGGTCATTTAAAACATAGATATGAAAGAAGGTGTTGCCTACCCTTTCTTGCTGGTTCCTCAAACAGCTCCTTAGCAGATGGATAGGTGATTGTGGCCAGAGACTGCAATATCACGAGATGTTCATTTATAACAAAAATCATGTCACCTTTGTATTGTTGTACATTTTAGAATCAAGACAGATGTTCATATAAGAGAGGTCATGCTGTTCCTTGTCTAGAGTTATTTTTATTTTCTCAATTTCATTAGTTGAGTTATTATAAAAAGTGTTTTCTAACAGTTGTGGTGAGTTATTATGGAACACCATTTCGCTAATGGGTACTACATATTTACCAAGGCTATTATTTTTCACTTGTCATGTCATCCAGCACTCAAATGCTGTCTATAAAGCTATGAATCAATGCTGAGGATGAAGAGAAATGAAGCAAGACTTTCTTACATGAATGAAAGATATATATGCCCTGATGACATGAATACTGAGGACACATCACCAAGATCATGACCATCAAACCTAGGAAGAACTCACCTCCGTCCGATTAAGGCTGGCTGCGGTCTCCATGTTGTGGCGGATATCCTTCTTGCTGAGCTGCGTTGTGGTGTCGGCAAACACAAGGCGACGCTTGCGTCCCCTTCGGTGAGCTGGACTTGGGGTGATGGAATCAATGGGTGAGAGGCGAAGGATTGGAAGCATGACCTGGAATCAAACAGGGATAAAAAACTTATTGCTTGCAGTTTGTCACCCTCTTATGACAAGGCTATAGTTCGTATAGTATGCAGATCTGCAAATCAAGAATAAATATTCATCTTGATAGGAAGTTGATACTCACAGCTCCAGCTGAGGGAGTGACCAGTCCACGATCTTTGTGCTTGTCGGGTGAAGTGGCCTTTCCTGTCTCCACTTCTTCCATCTGAACATCAGCATCTCCTACCAACTCCGCCCTCTCTGGGGATGGCACGGGCTCCTCTTGAGATGGGATTGGTGACAGGATGGCCTGGTGTGCAAGGAACCCCCTGGGGGACCCTTTGGTGGTCGGGGAGAGGAGGATTTCACCCGTTTGTTCATCCAGGGCCCACAGCTGGTCATCTCTGCAGCACGATGAAGATGGTCAAGTTGGTTGAGCAACACATCAACTAACATTCAGAGCAATCTACCCCGTCTGTCGCCAGTGTACTTGAATCCACAGAAATCCATGTGCTCTCTCCTTCCACTACTAAGATTCCTAAATACCCCAAATGCATAAATCTAACTATGAACAACTCCTACTCAGCCACTATAAGAGCTCAGACTCTCAACTATTTAAAATATTATAGTTTCAAGTTTCACAGCAGTAGCCTCTGTACATTCAGTCAACTGTGAACAATTGGCTTGTGGCTATGAAAGTTGCAAGATTCGAAGGCCCAGTTACAGGTATCATCATTACAACTGTCATTAGCCGTCAGCATCATGAACAATATTTTCAATTATTATGATTATCATCATTAATGGTGGTAAAAGTATTTAGTATTATTATAATTATCATTACTACACTACTACTACTACTGCTACTACTACTTCTACTAGACTACTACTACTACTACTACTACTACTACTACTACTACTACTACTACTACTACTATCAGTGTTAATCTTTGTTTTTAA
The DNA here is from genome assembly GCF_964275005.1 of Diadema setosum. Classification (NCBI taxonomy): domain Eukaryota; kingdom Metazoa; phylum Echinodermata; class Echinoidea; order Diadematoida; family Diadematidae; genus Diadema; species Diadema setosum. The sequence goes on along the minus strand of NC_092702.1, from coordinate 34,482,485 downwards.
ATGAATTATGGCTCCCTTATAGACATGCAGTGTAGATTTGTAGCAGTGAGTTTTTGACAGACCTGTCTCTGTCTTGTTTGGAGCCCTCCCTTGACTGTTCCATCATATCATCCTCCCTGTCTCTCATCTGCTGCTCCTCCATTTCTGACATGATGTCTGGGATTCCGTCAAGTGGGGGCAGATCAACTTCTGGTACCTATCAGGGACATCAATCAGGTCAAGTTTCCAAGACTAGTATCATGTTTAATTTTCAGCCTCACAGCTGGAGTAAATCTGAAGCAATATTGCCAGTATATTATATGATATTTATATCCATTTGAATGCACACTTGTGCATAGCATACATTTCTCTGTTTCTCTGTATGTATGTTTACATATGCAGACAGATATGATGGTATATCTTTATAAATCCATACTATACACGAGCATAACTATTATATAGAAATACCTATTTTCATACGAAGTAGGCCCTTTTAGATGCTGCTTCATGCTACCTTGAGATATGCCCTCATTTCATGTTGAAAATGGGCATAATCTTTCTAAGAACAATGTTCTACCCCTAGATCTCTGAAACAACTCTATTTTCATTTTGATTGATTCTGTTATCAAAATATTACACATTTTCACCTTCAAAAACAGTAAAAGGCTCTCAGTAACAAATTTCACTCTTTTACTATAAGCCATAGACTTCACAGAATTTTAAAACTTGTGAAAGGTCTGAAATTGTGACATTTGTGTGTCAGTTGCAAAACTTTTTATTTCCTCAACCTTCTTTTGGGAGCAGATGTATTCAAATTTATATATCTACTGGCCATTTTTCATTTGCTTCTTGATCTTCAAATATGTCAGCATTCTCTCTATGCAGAATAACAATAAAATAAGACAATATATGCAGAGCTTGAATCAAATAGAAAAGAGAATTCACAGCGCAACATTGTATCAAATGTCATACTAATGCCTACAAACAGTAGGAAACACAGAACTCTAGGAATATTACACACTTTTCTCCAGTTAAGACGTCCTGGCCGAATAGTTAGCATGTCTATGATACAAGGATTACCTGAATTTCCTCCTCTTCATGCGAGGTTTCTTCTTTCAAGCTGATCTCTGCTGCACTGGATACAATGTGTGATGGGCTTTCTATCACTATAAACATATCGAGAAATAGATAAGAAATATAGAAATGAAGACATTACTCAGAGTTCAGTGAATGCTGTTTTTCTAGTGCAGGGAAAATAATCTCCTGTAAGGTATTTCTCACCACAAGCCAAATCCAGGCAAAACATAATGTGCAATTTTTATAGTCAGCCCCACAGCTTAACTTGAATACAATCCAGGGGTTGATTGATTTGAGGAGTCTAGACCACTTTCTCCTTGCAAAGTGCAACCAAAGATCAAGCCATAGGAGGTTTTCTTCCAACAGTTGAAAAAAAAATTAACAACACATCATCATAAACAAAAAATTATACAACATTCAAAAACTAACACCTAATGTGATGTTAAACAATGACTGAGTTTTGTAAGCAATGTCCAGAAATTATTTCGGTAAATGATTATCAATCAAACCGGACAGTACTAAAGTTGAAATAAAAAAAAAGATAACAGCGACAACCACCACAACATATTTTTGACTTCTTAATAGGCCTACCAAGTTTCTCCATCTGAGAGGGGCTGAGTTCCAGTAGAGAAGTTGAGAGTTTGGCAGCACGGTAGGGACTGACAGATATCAGCTCCTGCATTAGGAAGAAAGATATCGGATCTTACATATACTAGTGCAGTATGTTATTAAGATATTAAAGTGCTATTTATTTTCAATCTATTGATTCTCAACGACTCACTTTTAGTCATCTCTGAGGAGTTAAACATAAACACCCCAAAAGAATGTTTCAAAGGTAGATTGGCTACACAAACGAGGAGGTATTTTTAGTCATATCTTATTCTATCTAAACATTAAACATAAAAATACTAAGTAAATTATTGTATTATTACAGTTCATAGACATTGCCTTCCGTATATCCCCAACATAACTTGATTGAAAATGTTGTACTTGAGCATAACTTGCTTGTCAAACAGTATCACTTATCCAGATGGTCGCTGGTGCCAACAGGGCCAATAACTGAGGTTGGGTTGCATTTGTAATCTAATACATTTGTTAGACTGGCTTTCCCCTGAAAGCACTTTTGATCCCTGCCCAGAAGTGAAAGAGAAGTTATCTCCCACATTATTATTGGAAAAATTATTAAGAAGTAATAAAAACATTTAGAGGCAAGTTATCAATGCCTACAGGTAGACACAGAAAACTTACTATCAACTCCTTGTCAAGAGATGTAGACCAAACATTTGTCAAATAAAGAGTTTCCTCTATCATACCACAGCTCAATTTTTCCCTCCCTTTAAAAAACTAGGGTACTGGAAAAGCTGTCATGTTCGCAAGGGTTTAATTTTGGTGAATTTGAAAATACATGTATCACCAAGTACAGTAAAAGTGGCATGCACCTATGACAGCCTCTCTGTCAAATCACAACTCACGAAACTGTCTGTGATCTTCTCATTTGCAAAAATATCTGTATTAAAAAATAATGCTTTTACAGTATTGTGTTCATTTGCTTGCATGCATGCATGTGTATATTCACACACGTCGTAGCATGCAGTCTTTCAGAACTTACAATTTCTGGCAGGAGTAGTGGGTCAGGGCTGACGTCAAGTGACCCACGCATGACCCCAAACTCTTCATCGTGAAACAAAGCGGATTCTGGCATGGTGCAGAAATTACCGGACCTGATGGGAGTATAGCAAGGGAACCACAGAATAATTCTTTGAGTAGGACAAACAAGCTAACATACTAAACTTTCTCTTAATGACATAAGTGAGTGTGAGCATATGACATCAGAAATGGAGTTAGGGAGGCTTTTGAGTAACAAATCAGAGATATGGGATTGATCTGCATAAATATCAGTGGAATTTTGAAACAAAAATTCTCACATTAATATTTTCTAATAAAGAAGTTATATTTTCCACAAAATGCTTTTTACTGGTTGTTCACAGAAACAATATCCATTATCAAGAGAAATACCATTGGAAGGCAGGGTAATTTGGGTGGGAATATTTCTGGAAATATTCAAGAATCTGTATCAGCATATTGCAATAACTTTTGAAACACTTAACAGCAATGCAAGTGAAGCAAAATTAAAGCTCGTTAGAATCATTGAACCTAAATCCGGGTTAATGGGAAATTTCATTTTCTTCAGTTTTTTTAAGTCATTCTGCATGGTGAAGAAAGTAAAGGTGGTGATGTGATATCTAAGCAAGTGACTAACCTTGCGGATTTCTTCAGCTGAATGTGAGTGGAGAGGGGATCTTCAAAGCTCCCCGTCGTCAGACGACAAGTGCGCTTGTGGAGTTCATGAACATCAACTGAAACATCAAACATGGGATCATATCTATTCTGAGATCTTGATAGCAAAGTCAGATTGGAACCATAGTATATGTAGTGATTGTTGAATAGCAAATTGGACATACAAAAATACTTCATGCATGCTATCTCCAGGTTTACATAATTTTACAAAATGTGTCAATGTGTTGTTCTGTAGGGAGAATGACAAAAATTTTACGAAGACACTCAGATATCTTTTCAACTGCAGAAAGATACATCAAGTATGAGAAATGCATAGCCACCAGAGCTTATGGACCCTGACTGAACAAATATACCTGATTATACAGAACATAGTACATTGCAAATAAGTATCTGAATGCTTCTGATGCTGTGCCTTCTTTAGTTTTTGTGAACTGACCAATGAAGTAACTGAACTGCTTCTCAAAGACCCTGGCCACGCCCACCATCAGTTGTGAAGACAGGTAGAGGGAGAAACGTGGGCGGGACCCCTTGGGCCCGATGGGCGGAGCTCTGAGGGTGATGTAATTGATGATGTCTTCGCTGTTGAAGAAACAGCATGTACAAATAGAAAAATGAAAACAGAACAGTGAAGAAAGCTTGTTTTATTGTTCCAGTCATCAGGCTTAGATATGAAATCATTAAAATCTCATCTTAAGAACACTGCACATGTTTAATCAACAAAAATTGTCCATACACAAGTTTCTCTGGAAATATCAAGTGTTCTCTTATGGTTTCCTCTTATTCTTAATTGCTATAAACCATTCACAGGGTATTGGAAAAGTTTAGCAATTTACAGAGTCCTGGAAAATACAAAGACAGAAAATAAATTTTTATCTCTTTAGATATGGCTATAATTCTTTTTCCTATCTATAGCTGTAGTTTGCAGTATCACATAATAGAAAAGAAAATGAAAGTGAAAAAAAAAAAAAACCTCACCAGGATTTTGGAACACACACACTGCAGTAGTCCCGCTTTGTAAGAGAGACTCCCTTGGTAGCAGCAATCCTACGATGTGGGGGAAATAATGGCAGAACGGTGAAGACAAATATGAGGCAGGGATGAATGGATGGGATAAAAAATACCACACAAACATCAAACAATCAACACAGGCTGAAACATGTCATCTAGAAAACATAATAACACAGGGACAAAAATCCAACTCTGAAAATATACATGCCACAATATCAACACAGTCAATAGTCAAACCAACATAATTCTATGTGGTCTGAAAGAACCCCCCCCCCCAAAAAAAAAAAAAAAAAAAAAATACATTCCCCTCCAAAAAGAAAATCAGAATAGGCTTAAATCATAAGCTTTGCATAACAATTATTTTATTTAACATATCATTTTTTTTTTTTAGATCTACAATTTAGTACAAATTGCATCATCCTACCATTCTGCTTCTTACCAAATGACACCAAACTTCCCTCCTCTCTTCTGTAGAATGTCGTGTGCGTAGAACATGGCTGCCTCTTCTGTTTCTTGGGTAGGCCTACCTGATTTCCGTCAGTCTGCAATGCAAAACACAGAATTGGTCCATAATCCATCTTTCAGGAGCAGCCGATCTACTGATCAGACTACAGCATGGCAGCAGGCTGCCTAGCCAAGTGCTATTCTGCTGTCGTCAGTGTTGATGAGCCCGCCGACCAGCTTGAGAAACTTGGTCAACACTTTACAAGTCTAACGGTTAAATCCATACCGGCATTGACCAAATTTCAATGTAATGCACCAAAATTTTTTGAGATCAAAATCAATGCCTTCAGTCTATCAAACTTTAACTGTTAAGCTCAATGTCAATGATCACTGGAAACAGAAGCATAAAATCTAACAGGCCTACATGCCCTAACTAAAATCAACTGAAAAAAAAAATCAATCAGTTGTAAAATCAATCAGTTGTAATCTAACGTTTATACAACTCTGATCCTGACTGCATTTGCATCTAACAAATAGGGCCTAAGTAAGGTTGACCACCCCGTGCCCGTGGCGCGGTCCCGCGGATACTAAAACATTAAGAGTTCTACCTCATTATATTGGCTCAGGATTGAATCCTTTGAATGGCTCTCCAACGGTTACAAGTCTTCAACTTGCTGGGAGTCATCGTAGGTAATTCAGGTAATAATCACATTGAACTAAACAAGTTAACAGGTAGGCTTAGCCCATAACTGGCTCAAGTTTGGATCCGTTGAATGGCCCCCTAACCAACGTTACTTGTATCAAACGTTAGACAGCTCTAACTTACAACTCTGACTGACTTACTTAGCGTCATCATACGCATAGGCAATTCAGGTAATTAATACCAGGTACCAGTGTACCACTTTATTTAGTGACTTACCAGTAATGATCTACCACAGTCAGGTCACCGTTGAGTGTTTTGCAATATCGTGCTTCTCTCTATACTGTAGGTAGCTCTTCGAATGATGGGGCTAACATATAACAACATGGGGGGGCCATCATCACAATAAACACATGATGATGTTTATCATACACGAAGAGCTATCGCGTCTCAATAGCTAAGGATGACAAACTATCCAATCATCGGCAGGTTTACATCTACAACCACGCCTACGAAACAACTTTGACCAATCACGAACCGACTGAAAGTTCCCGCGGTTTGTATCACCGTAAACAGAAGACAAGTGGCGGGAAAAAGTTCACTGGGCCTATTATACCATTGATAGTGCCTCGATCGGTAATTCGGTACGCGGTATAAGCCTACCAGCCGGTAGATCAACAAATCATTCAAAGTTAGACGGACACCACGATTCACAAAACTCCCATATGATTCCCGCATAAGCAACCTACTAGCCTTTTGTCGGGTGGATTATTATTGTTCCATATCGCGCGCCTTTGGGACTAGTTAATTAATCTGTCACGATGAGAACGGCGAATTGTACGGAGACCGCAAGGCTCACGTAGGCCCTATTGTTTCTCCCTGTCTCTCTTAGTCCAGAATTTAGACGCACGGTGCAATGGAAGGAAAACCCGAGGAACTTTTACTTAAATGCTATACTTTTGCAGCTGAATACTAAAATACAATATTTTTACATTAGAGTGAACTCTCGTTGCTAAAAACTGTCACTATAGAAAAGCAGGGCAAAATACACACAACTGTCAAGGAGTGTGAGAAGGAATAGTATAGGCCCTATCTATACCGACATCTTCAGTACCGGTATATTACAGATCTTTCAGTCTGGTTGAGAAATTTGAAGTTTAATGAGAAATTCCTGATTTAAACCCTTGTCAGTCCATGGTATTGTCAGATTCCTTTTTTTTTTAATCATTCCTCCACAAAAAAAAAAAAAAAAAAAAATGGTAGGCCTATTGAATGAAAACTGGTTATGCAAATTTTCTGCAGTGTTTCTGATTTTTTTTTTCCATTCATGTAAGTTTGAAGCTCTGCTATATGCTACTTTTAAGGAGAATGTGATGGACAATGCCTTTTTAATAAAAAAAGATATTTTGTTCATAAGCACATGAGATATAAAGTCATACAGTTGAACCTCTATTATCCGGCCTCCCTTTATCCGGATCTCTCTATTATCCGGACGCAATCTCGCCGTGATTTTTTTATCTTTTTTCAAGAATTACGGGAGGAAAGGGGGATTCCCAACTCCTTGAGAACTCCTACACAAACACAAATGAATTACATATACTTGATACATTTCTTAATAATTATTTAGGTAAATCATCCCAAGAATTTATAAAAGAAAATGATTTCATTCTTGCAAACACGAACCTCTATTTTGGGGTCTGTTACTGACGCGGTATACACATTACTACATGTGGTACTACAATGGGCTACATCAGTACATGTGTATGTATATGTACATGTATAAAGCATTGAGTCTCCCGTATCCGGCCAAATCCCTTATCCGGATGAGCCCCGGTCCCGACTTGTCCGGATACGAGAGGTTCAACTGTACATGCAATTTCATGATGCCTATATGATGGCTTATATATATGTTTGTCAAGTCTTCTATAATTAGGGCTAATACAACTATTTTAAAATGATATGGAGGAGAAGGATGATGGCTAAAACTCACAAATTGGTTCATGCCCCACTGAAATAACCTTCTCATATCTATCTCTTGTTGTATTCCCTGTATATTGAAGAGAGTCTGATCACAAAGTTTGCAATCGATTTCCCTATTACATAACTCTGATGTGCAGTTTGTCAGGTTGAAAGTGACCAACTAGACAAGAGGGCACTTAGAAGAAATGTTTTTATCAACTTCACCTCTTTCTAATAAATCAAACAATAATATCTAAAGTTTTCTTGCCCAAGGTTGATTACCATCAAGGTCTACCTGACTACCAAGAAAGACCTAAAAGCAGGAAAATGCTGAATTCCCTTTTTATCATGTCATTACTATACACAGAATTTTGTACATTCTATTGTAAATGAAATCTGATGGCCTCTTGTTGCAGCTTTTGAACTGATTTATCATCACTTCACAAAAGTATTATAGAACTTTAGTGAGATACATTGTATCTCACTCAAAACAACATGTGACAACTGAGATCTCAACAACTTATAAAGATGAATGGATTAATCATTAAATACTGACCTCACTGTAACAACAAAAAGTTGTAACTGACAGTTTGATTTATAATCATGAGTGATATTCAAAATAATGTTTTCATTCGAAGTTCTGTACTTTTCAGTTTTATTACTTCAATGTGATGTGGCAACCGTACACAGCTTGATGATTGTTTCATGGCTACCTCCACACTAGCTGCAATCACTGCAACTTTCAGATAGGAGTGTAAACATTAAATAATACGTCACGCCAGGTTGGATTCCTTGATTGGGCAGTTACTTCATGTGTTTTTCTTTTCATGGAATTTGATTCAGGAAAAAAAAAAAATAAGTTGAAATATACGGTCTCATGTAATTTTCTAAAGAGTATTCTACATGTACAGAGAGTACATTAATAGCAAACTTTATTAGCAACACTACAACTGCAAAATACATACATGTAGATTCAATATCAACTCCAGGTTAAACATTCAGCTGTTTCGTGGTTGCAAACCACGTACAGTGAATGTATTTCCGTTTGCGTTATGATGCATTAATGTATATGATCACAGTGATACACATGTTAAAAACAAACAAACAAACCAAAACATCAAAACATTCAGTACATTCAATTACCACTTCAAATCACTTTTTTTTTTCTTTTTTTGCACACATCTATACCAACATTTGTAAGCATAAAAATTAAAAGACCGCGGAGGAGAACTGCAGAGATTCATTATGTTAGATTTTTTAATGATACAATAATAGAAAATAAAGATATATAAATATTCAGTAAATGGCATACAGTATTAGTCCTCAATATAGTACAACCTCAATCATGCTCTTACATCCCACTTCCCAATGATAACAACAATTAAGGCAAGTGCCAAATTGTGTCTCGCCCATTCGCGTGCAAGGAATTAATATTTTTTATAACTCTCAGAAGTTAATTGACCTGCTTATGACCTTTGACCTTGTGATGACCTTTAACTCCCCAAGGGACATCTACCGTCCAAGTTTGGTCACAAACGGACATAGGGATCAAAAGTTATGAGCCACAATCAAAACGCGCCCTAAAAATATAACATTGGGTCCTAAAAGTTTGTTGACCCCTGTCTGTGACATTTGACCTTGTGACGACCTTCACCTCCCCAAGGGACATCTTCCATCCAAGTTTGGTCACAAACGGACAAAGGGATCAAAAGTTAGGAGCCATAAACAAAATGCGCCCTAAAAGCTTAACATTGGGCCCTAAAAGTTCGTTGACCCCTGTCTGTGACCTTTGACCTTGTGGTAACCTTCAACTTCCCGAGAGACATCTACCATCACCCAAGTTTGATTGTCATTGTAGCAACATGTGCTGAGTTACGTGTGATAAGAGAGTCTTGCAAGTAAACTTAAACGTATGACCTCAAATGACCTTTGACCTTATCATGTGACCTCTTACGGCACCATTACATGAAGGTACCCCCAGTGCATCCATCACCCAAGTTTGATTGCCATTGTAGCAACATGTGTCGAGTTACGTGTGATAAGAGAGTCTTGCAAGTAAACTTTAACGTATGACCTCAAATGACCTTTGACCTTATCCTATGACCTCCAACGGCACCATAACATGAAGGTACCCCCAGTGCATCTATGACCCAAGTTAGGTTGTAATCCAAGCAACTTATGTGAAGTTATTTGTCAAAAGAGAGTTTCGCAGGTAAACTTTAACATAGAAAAGAGAGTCTTGCACATACTCTTTAATATATGACCTCAAATGACCTTTGACATCATTACATGACCTCCGACAACACCATAACATGAAGATACCCCTAGTGCTTCTATCACCCAAGTGTGGCTGCCATTGCTGTAACAGTTGCCAAGTTATGCATCATAAGAGAGTCTTGCAGGTAAACTTTAACATTTGTGACGGACGACGGACGGACGACGGACGGACGACGGACGGACGCCATTTGGATCCCTTAGTCTCGCCTTCACCTCCGGTGGGCGAGACAAAAATATAGTCTGCTCTATTAGAAATGTGATGGACAGCATCAACTCAAGAATGAACATATAAAAGTGTTAAGAAGACATTACAGTACTGCAAGATTTTTTTTTTTCTTTTGCTTCTTGCTGTTTCATCAAGACATTGAACATAGATTTGTTTACTTATCCTGTAGGACACGGAGAAAAAAATATGAGTATTATATTGCACATATTCTAAATTGTCCAAAGTGAGATGCATAGATTGAGGTAATGCAATTCCTTAAACATACAAGGTTTGTTTGATAAGTGAGTACGAGTAAACATCAATGTAGTTGGCTACCTTTATGACTTCTGATCATGTGTCAATAGGCTTGAGTTACCATGGGATCAGTGTGAGCCCCAGAAACTAGAATCTCTAGTAAGATACAGAAATGAATACATATATGTAAGTTGATTTTAAGTATGTGACTTTGTCTTGGGGAAGAAAAGAACATTGTTTCAATGATATTGAAACATGACCCACATTTATTACAAAACTATAGACCTATATCAGTTCTCCCTGTCATATCAAAACTACTTGAAAAGTGTATATATAACCGTCTGTATTCGTTTCTAATAAAATTTGATATACTTTCTAATTGTCAATATGGCTTCAGACGAAATCATTCAACCACTCATGCTGTTATAGATTTACAAGATAAGATTATTTCTGCTCTAACCCTTAACAAATATGCTATTGGAATATTTATGGATTTGTCAAAAGCTTTTGATGTTGTTGATCATACTATTCTTTTATATAAGTTAGAACATTATGGGGTTCGTGGGACACCTTTACTCTGGTTTAAAAATTATTTGTCTGATAGATTTCAATATACATCATTTAAGAATTGTTCCTCAAATTATTCATTAATAACCCGTGGTGTTCCGCAAGGTTCTATTTTAGGTCCTTTATTGTTTTTGATTTATATTAATGATATTGTTCAAAGTTCTACTATGTTTAAGTATGTGATGTATGCTGATGATACTACTTTGTTTTATACTCATCCAACTTTGACTGATATTGAGATTAAAGTTAATCAGGAGTTAGATAAAGTTAGTAGTTGGTTTAAAGTAAATAAATTAATTGTTAATCTTGTTAAGACAAATTATGTTATATTTCACCGTAATGTTTGTGATGATAATTATATTTTTGATGATGTGATATGTTCTATTGATTCTGTTCCTCTAAAGAAAGTTGATTCGGTAAATTTTCTTGGTGTTTATATTCAGAGTAATATGCATTGGGATGTACATATAACGAATGTAGCAAATAAGGTATCTAAATGTGTAGGTATTCTATATAGATTGAAAAATATTCTTCCAGAGTTTGCACTTTTTTTGCTGTATAATACATTTATGCTTCCGTATCTTAATTATTGTGTATCTGTATGGGGCAAATATAATAAAACCAAGATAGAAGTTTTACATAAATTGCAGAAAAAAGCATTACGAATATGCTCTGGTAGTCATTATCTTGCTCATTCGGCTCCTCTTTTTCGTAAATTTAATACTTTGAATATATTTGATTTGTATACTTATAATACCGCTGTGTTGGGATTTTATTATTTCAAAGATATGTTACCTCATAATATTTCATGTATGTTTTCAACTAATAATGAAATTCATCAATACAATACACGAAATTGCAATAGATTTCATATGTGGGTAGTAAAAACAAATCTGGTTTCAAACTCCGTACGTCACCAATTTCCGTTAATCTGGTATTCAATTCCTAGAGATATTTGTTCACGCAATAGCCTGTCTTCATTTAAGAAATTTTTGAAAATATACCTTCTAGCAAATCACACATAGTCATAGTCAATTTATCATATCATTTGTCTTATGATTTTGTTTTGTTTTGTTATGTTATGTTTTGTTGTATTTGTTGGTTTTCTGTCCATGTCTACACTTTGTACATTAAAAATCAATTATTTTGTGCATAAGCGTAAGGGAACTTACTTCACAAGGCCTTTTGGCTTTTCTCAAGTTCTCTTTTTTCATTTTCACTGTTATATGTAAATGATTGATTATCCTTTTGTGTATTGTAAAATCCAATACTGTTGTATTGTTTTATCCGAAAATGAGATGAATAAACGAATTGAAATTGAAATTGAAAATATTTTACAGTCATACACTGCACATTTATTTTGCTGACCCCCAAGAAAATTTGCAGTTATAGCAGAAAGCTGACAATACACATGTAAACAGTAATATAAAAATACAGCCATCTAGAATTCATCCATCAATTATCCTACAATGTAATTTCTCAATCCCATTTGTCATACAAATGGTAAAATATTTATGAATTTTGTTGTTTAATATATGAAGAGGAAGGATGCTAAGATCTTGCATAGAGTTAATACCCTTGTGACTTCAACTGATGAGTTAGTGTGTACTGTACAAAATATTTTATTGTCCCTGAATTCAAATCACATGATATCTAAAACTATGATCTTGCTATAAAATCGAAGTGAAAAGTAATGAATAAACATTTACTGAGGTAATTGTCTCTCCTTAGACAGTCCATTGATTGGATTTTAAAGTAATGTACAGTCGACCTTACTTAAGGCGACCTTGCAAAAGTCGAATGATTGCTTAAGTCAAATGTCTTTTCAAGTCCTCTTCTCTTAATATCATATTTTAATCCCTCATAAGTCAAATTTTCTCTAAGATGAAGCTATTGCTTCAGTCCAAATAGATTCGACCTAGGCAAGGTTGACTGTAGAACCATTTCAATGACACTGATTTCCAGGCAGAGACTGAACCAAGTTCTGAAGGTACAATTTCAACTTCTTTATGCGAGAACATAATAGTAGAGTGGATAAGACCCAGAACTCTTAAAAAAGATAGCCTAGATTCAAACCCCACCTGATGTGTATGTCCTCAGATATGATAGTTTACCTACTTAATCCATCATCAAGAAGGCATATAATCAGGTACCTTGCAATGGAGGAATAAAGATAACCATGTTAGGGCCAAGATGTGACTACGACACCAAGATTCTATGATAAAGTGTGCCGTTTGATGCAACTTTGCAATTGTAACCATGGGAGAACCACCATGGTACACTCATTCTGTAGTACACTGCAGTAGCATCATTAGAATTTCAATTGCGGTATGAAAGCATTTACTATTGCAAGTGTAAAAAGACACAAGTTTAAACGATAGTCATACATTCATATTTGTCAGTTAACCTATTGATTTCATTTGCTTCAATAAAAAGGCTGATGCATTCTAAAGCTGGACTGGTGTCGAGTACGGCCCCGGTCGATTCCAGTAGTCCACAGCTCTTACTCTATACCATCCATCCACAGCTGATCCTTTGCCTGTTCCTGTCCAAAAAATGATATAGTGATAATGATGCTAGTGACCACACACATGCAGTAAATTTTGCAGCATTTTAGTTTTTCAGAATGTTGCAGGTCGACTGATATTCATGAAATTCACAACTGGCAAAATTACTGCCTCCTGGAACACAAAAGGGTTGAATACTATCTTCAAGGTGGGAAATTACTAACTTTTCTCTTGAGGAGGGATAACATTAATTCATTGCCCCCTGTCGTTCTTGATAGCAACTACAACCGCTTGCAAATTCACAAAATATCAATCTAAAGAAATACATAGTACCACACTTCAAAGCCATGATACATCAATGTAACACATGATATGCATCCGCATATCTTTGAAATAGTGAGTAAAGGTTTAGACAATAACGACAGAGAATACCAATGACAATATATAATGAATAGCAATTAGTGCATATCATTATTTTGACACAAGAGCATGACATTATTTTCCCTAAAATCTAAACATATCACAAGTCTTACCATCTAAACTTTTGAAAAGTTAGAATGTAACAAATGTTGTTTCGAGCACTCTTATCAGCAAATAATGAAATACTTCGTCTGTTAGCCTTATAGGAAAAATCTGTGAATGCCGCCAACATGCATGTTTAGATTCACTATACACACTGAGAAAACATTGCGCTCATCAAAGACACAACAGTAACAACACAAATGGACAATCAAGGTAGAAATACCAGGTAGAAACTACTTTAAAATCTAATTTTTGGAAGAATGCTCAAAACACAAATACCTGTCTTCTTCTGTTCATCTGGTGAATACACAAATACGGTGAATATGAGGTCGACATCGTTTATTTGTTGATAAGGCCCCTGCAAACCTTGGATAGAGTGTTCAACTTGAAAGGTCAGAATGCAGCGAGAGGAGATGGCGCTGTCATCCCAGACGACAAGGACATCAGATGCTGTGTACCGATGCAGACGCAAATTCGTCACCTATGACACAAAATGGTGAATTTTCATTCAACTCCAGATGTCAATTCTCAAGTGACATTTTTGTTTGGCCTGCTTAGGTAGATAAAATGCAGAATGGAGATAGCAACATGCTATTTAACAAGAATGAAACCCAAACATGCCTGTGGATTGAGTGAAGGCAGCAATACTAGCAGAACACATCAGTGAAAGTTTGAGGAAAATCAAGCACAATCCGTTCAAAAGTTATACAGATTTTTAAGGCATCGCTGGCTCAGGGAGACTACTTCAGTTTGTGACATCACGTATGGCAAACAATGAAGAGAAAATATAAAGAACTTTTTTTTTCCATAAGTACAGATTCCCTTGACTTAATACTATCATATGTTAAGGTTAATATCATTTCCCCTGTTTTCTGAAAGAGGAAAGTCACATGCTTTCATGATGCCAGCAAAGAGAAAATATGTTGAATTTTCGTTATAACCCATATACAATCAGCATAATCAACATACATACAATCAGCATACAATGAACAGGAAGAGTCTCTGAATATTAACTGTCAAAATGATGGCAAAGCAATTATCCATTTAACAGTGAGCAATTACAACTCTGAATCAATGATAGTAACTGGTCACTCATAGTCAAGAAATAATGCCTATGTAAAAGATCATATCGTTATCACCTTTTCTGGTATTTTGTCTGGCTTTGCACAGATGTGTAGCACGGTGACTCCAGGCTTGCTAATGGACAGGTCAAGGGTCAAATTTGGTCCTGTGACCGACTTTGGATCACTGATGCGAATCGGTTCCTGTGTGGTATGGACACATCAAAACTCTATTACGACAGCTGCTATGCTTACATGAGCATAAGTTCATAATAGAAACTGGTTTGGAGATATTTGTAGGTTACCAATTGATGATGGTGTACTTTTAATGGAGAAACAGTTCATCAGAGGTCAATGTCAGGGACATTGAAGACAGCTCACTCCTTCACCACGTATCCCTTCCAACATTCCTAAAATGTTATATAGTTATCAAATGTGCTATAAAACAGAGCAGTCATCTTGTGTAACAGCACTAAGTTGGCATTGCTCAATATCAGACTAAAGAATAATGCCTGCATGGGATAAAATGATCTCTGGTTTTAAAATCATTTCCTACATAAGCTTTTGAATAAATCATCAGTGGGGGGATGCATGCTTTTCTGTCAGTTTAAAAAGCAATCACATTTCACACATCAATAAGACACTATGAAATGTATTGGCAAGGTCAATAAAACTTAAACCCACTGTTAAACACAAATCAATACATGACCTTTAAATCTGTAAACAGCCATGAAATTAATGATTCAGTATCTCTAAAGTAAGAGGAAGATTTCAAGTTCTTCCTAGTTACCAGTTCTTCGATGCCCTTGAAGGCTTTGTGCAATTTACCTCCAAGGACCATCATTACATCATGAATGCAAGTACATTTTGTATCACAAAGATACAAACCTGGTTCTGTCTGATCTTCCTGAACTGCTCTTGGGTTGGGTAGACCGGTGATTTAAATTGTGTCCAGACGCTTGCTGGATTGCCATGTATGTTGTTTAGGATGTACTCGGTGTAAACAATGTCACCAGTACTGTCTGCAGAGTGTATGTATATGGGGGGGGGGGGGGAGGGGTGGAGGGAGTTTAACAAGGAATGACTGTTTAGCAATTTCATGTTTTGCAATCCTTCATTTGTGCCTGCTTTATTCAAATGCTTCTTCATAAATTCCATATCTTGTTACCTGTTCATAAGCTCCTCCACTGAATCAATGATGAGTAATTTATTGGCTCTTTATGGTCTAAGTATGGACATTAAATACCAGACAGATAAGTATTAAAGGCTTCCAGTGAATGCCCTACATGAGATATTATACAAAACCTCATAAATGTCTTTTAAGGGAAGTCTTGTCATATTATATTCAATATGACATGTCAAAACTAGATATATCGCTACGGCGACTGATATGCCTCCGCCATAATGCATGGTTCTCCTAATAGGTCTACAGTACAATGTCTTGACAATGTGTGATGACAGTTTCACACAATTGGCAAAATATCAAAATGACAGGTTTGCCACAAATGTGCTGAATGTTCACTTTCCTAGAACTAGGTTCAATTGGATGAATGATTAAAAATGTCAGAGTGCAGGTACTTGGGGAACTGATGATTTTTACTTGACTTTCGACCCTTTTATAAGTTTATGCATTGAGTAATTTTCAAGGTATTGATAAAAAGTATAATTTCAGTATCAAATGGGAAAATAGCATTATCTAAACCTGGCCTTTGACCTTTGACCTCACAGTTCCAAAGAGAATCACTGTTAGGTTGAACATGCATAAATATGTAAGTTTCATGATGATACCTTGAGTTACTTTTGAGATATGGAGGAAAAAGTGCAATTCAACACTTTAACTTGACCTTTGACCTTTTGACCTTTGACCTTTTGGCAAGAAACTTCCAACAGAATATATATCGGGTAATACATGCATACATCAAGTTAAAAAAAAAAAACCTTCCGGCATTGCGTAAATATAAGGAAAGTAGTGATATTTTGAGGAGTTGACCTTGACCTTTGACCCCCTGACCTTTGAACCATGACCCCCCAACTTCCCTAGATAATCACTGCCCATTGGAACAAGCATATATACTAAGTTCCATGAAGATAACTTGAACCATTTGCGAGATATGGAGAAAAACATGAATTTTCAACCTTTTTTTCACAAAATAACCTGTGACCTTTGACCTTCGACCCCATGACCCTAAAATCCAAATAAAGTATCATCCCCCCAGGATATACCCTCATACCAAGTTTGATGTAAAACCACCACACGGTTCTTGAGATATCGACAAAAACAAAATGGGACGGACGTACGTACGGACGACCCGAAAACATAATGCCTCCGGCCACTTCGTTGGCGGAGGCATAGAAAAAATTGGTCACGAAGCAAGGCCAGCGTCGCACACACAAACAGACCCTGTTAAATTTACTTTTTCATGTATAAAGACGGAACAAGCGAGGGCACCATCACCAAAAACAATAGGGGTCTTCGTTTTACCAGAACACACCTTCATGCCAAATTTGAAGATGATCTAAGAAGAACTGCAGCCAGTAGAGTGCTCACAAGAAAATCTCTGCGGCGGACGCGGCGCAACGGGGCCAAATCCATAGTATCCTCCGAACTCTGTTCGGGGGATACAATGAGTGGATGACCTATATGTCAACACTCGGCATACTTTCACACCCCATGATAGCATACTATGCAAATGATATGCAAATGAGTCCATTATGCCCATTGCATATGGATATGAAAGATTGAAAATACTGAAAAATGTGAAATACATACACTTTGTATGACTACGTTCCTCTTTAACTGGAACATTTTCTCTGTGTGTACAGCTATAATTGTCATCTACAGAAACATTCAAATCCAAACTTCAAAACTTTACCTATTCCTCTCAAACTGAGGACTATAATTACAGTCTATAATGTTCGGAACAATTGTATTCTTTATCTGGTATGTGTTTGTTGTTGTTTGCCATTTTCTTCTCTGTTGTCATGTTTGAACATGTGTTATATCTATCTTTTCATTTATGAAGCGCCATGAGCGCTAAAAAGCGGACCTGTGCGCTATACAAGTAGCCACTATTATCATTATTATTATCATTGCTACTTCTACTACTATTACTACTACTACTACTACTACTATTACTACTACTAATACTAATACCAATTGAACTCTGCAATACATCTTGTAAAACTATGTCTGCTGATTCTTTAACTCCTTTACATGTATCAGTGTTTTTTGTGAGTGAATATATGCTACTGTCATACATTGTATAGTACATGTGTGAATAATGTGCACAGCTATTAATATTTACCAGGTACCATATTTTTTCCTTTCATTGATTTCACATTTTTCACAGAGGAAGACATTCAAAACTACAGAAGCACTCTGAGAGCGCAGACCTCCGCCAAGCATGCAGCTCATTTCCACCACTGACCTTGTTCTTCCATAGAAGTGATTTCCACCCATATATACATACTTATAGCATTGTGTGCTGAAAGTCGCCCAATTTCCCAATATAGAAGCCTTTGTTACGTCATAAACCCTCAGCTGCACGGCGCGCCTCGCCCTAGCAGAAACTAGAGCACGCACTTTAGTGCGCGCATGCAAACCTCAAATACGCGCAGCCTGAACTCCCAAGTTCATTGACCCTACCTGCCAAAATATCAAAAATCCTTCATAAATTCCTCCAAAATTCTCAGATCACTACCAAAATTTGATCATCTGTTACTTGTATCAATCTAAACCTTCCCTGCAAGTTTCATCCAAATTCGTTACCTACTTTTTGAGTTATTTTGCACACAGACAAACTAACTAACTATAACTAACAAACAAACAAACAAACAAACAAACCAACGGTCACGAAAACATAACCTTCCCCCTTGGCGGAGGTAATAACACAGTAACAGCAGATTTGTGACTGAAAAAAATCTACTTTGTCTGCAGATTATCCTATCATTGTTTTGATAGCAGAAATTCTAAAGAATTTGATAGGGTTGGGGTTTTAGGTGGTATGGAATTGTTAAATGGTATTATTAAATTCAAGTATCAGAATGGCTAGTAATCACTTTCGACATCCAGCTGAATCCCTGCTTGGCAAACTGCTTGGCACACTCTCTTATTGCCACAAACTAGCATTAGACTAACATGAAAACATATGAGTGGGACTGCAAGGACAGCAGCAATTCTGCTTAACCCACCACCTAGGCTTCAGTTTCTGTACCCGTTCACATGGGTGAACCAACATTTAAGAATTTTTAGCTGGCAGAAATGTATCAATACATTGCTTTGAAAGTGGTTGCTATACAGAATCAGAGCGTATGTGAGTTTTGTCCTGGCAGCTCATATTACAGGATATAACAGTAGTTGTTGAATTCATGTTCATGGAATACAGCAGTGAACACAGAAATGTACACATGCACGTTACATGATCAGGAGTTGATATTTTCACATGTTGTTAGATTTGCGAATAGTACCCAGATCGCAGGATTCCCACAAATAACCCCAGGAAAACAGGTACGGTATGAAGTCTCATTAATACAGATTGTCTTTGATGTGTTTGAGGTGACAAAAAATGATGTCAAGTATCAAAACTAAATGCAATCCTAAAATTTGCTTTGTGTTTGTTCTGTGTTGTGGGCTGCTCAGGTACAGCCCTGTCGCGATTTATACAGCGACTGGGCTGTGTATAGTTAGTGTACAGTGTATTTACATAATATGCACAGCCCTGTACAGTGTATTTACATAATATGTGTATGCACAGGCCTGTCACATCATTATCACAGCAAGTCATGACTGTGTATAGTTAGTGTACAGTGTATTTACATAATATGCACAACCCTGTACAGTGTATTTACATAATATGTGTATGCACAGGCCTGTCACATCATTATCACAGCAAGTCATGACTGGTACTCTTAGTGGTCTCAGTCCGCCTTGGGCCAGCACTTAGGCTCCTGGCCTCGGCCCGGCCTTGGGCCCCTGGGCCACTGGGCCCGGGCCCACTTGGGCGCTGGGCCCCTGGGCCTGGGCCCACTTGGGCTCTGGGCCCCTGGTTCCGGGCTAAGGCCCATGGCCTTGGGTCCGGCCTTAGGCCCCGCCTTTGGCCCGGCTGTACTTTGTACATGGTCTATGAGAAATCAGGCTTGTCTGTAACTGTATAATTACAAATAATTACAAATAATCACAACTGATCAACAGATCCATACTACATAATAGGACTATATGAATTTATGAATATATGATTATATGAATATATGAATATATGATTATATGAATATATGAATATATACAATGTATGTGAATATATATATTATATATGAATATATAAATGTGATCAGCCATTCTGTTACAGTGTCAGATCTGCAGT
This sequence comes from Diadema setosum, assembly GCF_964275005.1. Taxonomy (NCBI): domain Eukaryota; kingdom Metazoa; phylum Echinodermata; class Echinoidea; order Diadematoida; family Diadematidae; genus Diadema; species Diadema setosum. Next base: position 34,462,326 of record NC_092702.1, on the reverse strand, counting down.
CATTCATATATAGCAAATTTTATGCATGTATAAATAGCATACATTCATGTGTACAGTATGCTACTTGATTGAACCAGCCAATGGAGAAAGATCACACCACTGAACAATACTTGAAAGACATGTACAGTTCCATGACTCAATGCTTGTTATTATGAACTCTGTAGAGGTATGCAGCCCTCTTCAGATGGAAAACATACAGTTGGCTATCAAACAGAGCTTGCAAAACCATCAACAATTTACTGAGTTGGATTTGTGTGTGTGTGTGTGTGTGTGTGTGTGTGTGTGTGTGTGTGTGTGTGTGTGATAGAGCTATTTGGCTTGTTTCCTTTGCATGCATCATCACAAATTCCCAAAGTCTGAATAAAGTGAAACCAAGACCTTCATATAGATGTGCTGCATTGTAAGGTGCTGGATCAGAGCACTACCATAAGATTGACACCATGGCGGGAATTGTGCTAACAGTGTACTATCCTTCCTGTGCATTTATGTTAAAGTGTACCAATATCCCGAAAAACACATTTTAAAAAATAGCCTGTGACCTTGACCTTCGACCCCGTGACCCTAAAATCCAAACAAAGTATTATCCCCCCAGGATATACCCTCATACCAAGTTTGATGTAAAACCACCACACGGTTCTTGAGATATCGACAAAAACAAAACGGGACGGACGTACGTACGGACGGACGACCCGAAAACATAATGCCTCTGGCCACTTCGTTGGTGGAGGCATAAAAAGCCAGTGGTAACAGATCTCACTCAAAATGGAAAGTGACAGATTCAAAAAGCATTTGAACACTGCATAACAGATTCACTGGAAGCTTATAGGACTATAAATGAAATATCACTAAAAAAAAACAAACAATTGTACAGTTAGGCAATAGTAAGCAAATAATCAACGTTGGTGAAGGTGATGGGACAAACTATCACTTCCGAGGCGATCTGGATGTAGCTTTCTTTCTGAAGCGCAGCTGAGGAAAGATAGCGTACACATTCAGATCGCCGAGGAAGTGATAGTTTGTCTCATTGCTTGAAACTAAAAGTTGATTATTTGCTTTATATTCCACATCTAGGGTCCTAGATATTCCCGTTTTATTCCACATCTGAATCCATTTTAGCTGCCTTACGGTATCCTCAGGGCATAGGCTACGTAGTTTACTTTAGACGTATGCGCATAGATGAAAAAACAACAAATTTGCGTGGCACCGAAATAAAAGTGCGTTGCACTGTGGTCTATCACTTGACCCAGGTCAAATGATAGACCACAGAGCAACGCACTTTTATTTCGCGCATACTCAAAATTGTAAGTTATATCACGCGTTAGGACTGTGTGGACTAAGAGATCAGCGAAACAAAATGACTATCATCATAGAGTGTAACAAACTTTTATTCTCAGGTAATGTGATGGGCAAAACTACGCTTTATCACGTGATCAGCTCTTGACCAATGCTATAGCAAGATTCTCAGTATGTGGAATATAATACCACCTACACTAGTTAGAGTTGTCTGTACAAGGTTAGTTGAGTATAACTTTCCCTATCCAAAGAATAAGTACTCCTTGAATGATATTTCCAAAGGCGGGCAAAATGCTTGTTTATAAGCATGAAATTTCTCATTTTGTGTCTCAAATCTACGAATTTTGGGAACTGAACTACATTGGCCAAATCTGTTGATTGCTGTATTTGCCTCTGAAAACAGTACTTTTCCATTGTGTAACACCATGAACCGAGATAACAGCAAAAGTGAAAAAGCTGCAATCTGCAGAAGTGATATGGATCACTGCAGTATCACAAGCTTTATAGATGTGTACTATGAAGATACTTGCTCTTTCCAATTGCGCTGCCCTTTTCTTTCGCTCCATAGCAAAATGAACAACAAACAAAATCTGACTGTCCATTATAACTCAAAGTAAGCACTCTTAAGGCCTTGCTGGATACATGCTTCACTGGCTTACCTATAGTATTCGAGAAAATAGGCGACTTAATCCCAGTAATTTGAAGCTGGACACTGTCCCTGCCTGTCACATTAGTAGTGTCTGCACTGTTAAATATCAGGATTGCTGCTTGCCAACTACGGAATGAGAAGAGCATACAGACTGAATATATACACACACACATACACAAATTATACATAATTTTGAGTGATTTTGGTCGAATGTCATTATGGGATATAGTAATGCAGGAAGAAGGAAATATGCTATTTCATTGCAAAGAGGACAAACATCTATACTAACCTGAGCATAAATATTGTACTGGCTCAGAAGAAAGAGAGATTTGCAAAGTTTCACAAGCATCATGAAATAATACTGAGAATTTGGGCAAATTCATTCTAGACACAGATATCCTAGAAGCTCCAAGGCATGTAACACATCACGTTGACTCACTGAATTTGTTTAGTATTGCGTTGATGCTTGTGCCATATTGATAACATTGTGAATTCCCCAACTTTTAACCAAACCACATTGCTGCCATTATATCATGAATGTTGTCATAGAAACATGTCTTTCAGGCAAACAAAAGATATGACAATGCTGCAATAAACAGAAACTGGAAAGATCTGTTGGGGATCCAGAGCAAGCAAGGGAAACTTGGGTTAGCTTCTGCACGTAAAAAAGGTCTGCTTTAAATCTATTCACTAAATAAAAATTGTGGGCAATATACTGGTATTAGGCTTTTGTACTCTTCACTTAGTTTCATGTGAGCTTTGCAGGAGTGCGGTCTGAAATCAATACAATGTGTAGATCTTTTTTAAAATAGAATTATTCTTTCTATAAACATTATGTATCATGATCAGTTATCTAAAGGTCAACTGGAATATTATTCCTACCTATCTGAATTAGACGTCTGCGACGGAGTATGAACAGAGCCCAGGACTCCTAAATCGCTCCATACTGCATTGACTTGAAATGGAGGAAAATGGCAAGAAATTGCGGTAAACCTATCAAATGCAACATGTCTTTCCCCAACTGAAAGCTTGCTGAAAGTTCAAGCTTCCTCATGGGAAAATAAACATTCCAGTCAATACCTCCTTTTCCAAATACACTAGATTACACTCAAATTCAAGATTAATTCTACAACAGACTGACAGTAACATATTCTCAATCACATGGTAATTCTTTTAAAAAGTATGTGTATTAAGAAATTGATATTGAGTAGTGCTATGGGAAAAATGTGCATGAACAGTCAAAGAAGTATTGCCAGGATATGGTATAATTCAGGACTGATACCTTCAAAGAGAAGTGAACCCCATGATGAAATGAAAGGCATGAGGCAGTGGCGGATCCAGGGGGAGCACATCGTGTGCATGCCCCCCTTTAATTTTGTAAAGGCACCCCCTCTTTAAGGAATTCCTGGATCCGCCCCTGTGAGGGGGTCTTTACTAATCTATACCATCCAAACACAAAGTGATTTCTAGTATGTGGCAGAAGCAAGATCCCTGTGAGTAATCTTCTGCAACACAACACTTTAATAGGCAATGTAAACAGAAGGTTTCTGGTATTGCTGGATTGAATGTAGTAGTCTGCATGCCATCATGCAATTCAAAACCACTTTGTTCCTCTTTCATTGTATAGTTTGGATATTTGTTCATTCTGAAATTCCTACGTATGAAGTATTATATCCTGTAAGACTATAGGAAAGAAAGAGGGAGAGAGACAGAGGAAGTGAGAGATAGATAAAAAGAAAATGAGGGAGGGATAGAAACAAAAAGGACAACATTACAACTCTGTATCTTGTGTTTTTTCCCCTTGGGGAGGAGGGGGAATATTACTGCAGCTCAAGGTGATTAGCACTTTAAAACCTAAAAGGATTGCATATGATGAGCAGGGTTCTCTTCTAAATATACTCATTCCCATGACACATACAATTGAAAGAGCTCTGACAAGAACTAACCTCGCTGATGACATTAGTTACCTAAAAGGATTACATGAGCAGGTTTCTCTTCTAAATATACTCTTTCCCATGACACATACAACTGAGGGAGGTCTGATAGGAACTTACCTTGCCGGCCGCTTGTGACATTAGTTACCAGAACCTGCCTCTCCCCAAGCAGAGAGAGTAGCCCCATCAAACTAAGCACTGGCTTCTTGACTGTCTGGACGCTAGGGGGTGTGGTCTTATTCATCTGGAAACGAGCCACCAGGGTACGCTGATCGAAGTAACTGGGGTAGAAATTAAGGAAGCCATTGTCGTTGCTGAGGAGGGTGAACAGGAAGTCTGGATGCTGCCTGATCAGCTGGTCCTGGTGCTGGACAATGATCTGGGGTCAAAGGTGAGATGCAAATGGTGAGATGAATGAACACATCCAGAGAATGAAAAAGAATAGAAAAGGAAAATTCTCCTCTAACCCCGGACTGCTGAAGGCTTTTATTTCACTGAGAGCAATTTGTTTTGAAGTGGAAAAGTAAATGGCAAGGGACAGCTCAAAAGATTGATAAAGCAAGACCAAACAGATAATACGACTGCTATGACTGTTCAGACATGAGTACTGCGCAATCAAAATGAAAGAGCAAATTGCATCTTGGCCAAGCCCTTATCGCTTTCAATTAGAATTGGTCTTCATCACAGTGACCAAATAATACCACAGTCATAATATCTTTCCTTTTTTTTTTTGGGGGGGGGGGGGAACCCACATTCTTAATACATCTACTCAAGTCATGTTGTTCCGATACCATAATCTCATACATCCTCCATCATAACACAACTGATATTTTCTTATTCAGAAAAAATAAAACCTAAAAACAGAGTAACCTCTCCATCTTAGAGGACTAAAGTAAAGAGAGAGAGAGAGAGAAAGACAGAAGGTTGGTAATTTAAAGCAGAGCAGTTATGACTTGACAAGAGGCATTGTTGCTGCTCTACTGGAAAAGAATATGAATGTACCTTAGCGACGATGGCCGCATACGTGGTATCAGCTCTCCACCACTCCGGCTTGCTCCACCCGACCAAAGGATCTCCCTCACTGAGATGGGATCAAAAGAAAAAAAAAATCATAATCTTCTTGCTTGAGATATGGTTATCTTCTATAAAGATTCATCCCTTCATACAAAGATGAAAAGTGGAAATACAAAGATGAAAAGTGGGAATGCAAAAAGTGAACACATCCATGTGTGCCAGGATGAAATTTCTTTATTTTACAGACACTGGATCGACCCTTAACATGCTTCGTTCATCGATTTGCACGAACACTGGAGTGCTTGCTTTGGTGATTGGCACAGATGCCTGGAAACTAACTGTCATTAAATAAAGATATTGAGTCACCATGGCCTTATCTTTAGACAGGGGCACTTTCCTACACCTCAGTGGGTTTGCTAATTTGTGATTAGGTCAAGTTTGGATGGATTACAGAATGCTGATGAAAAAGCTTGGTGAGTGAAGCTCACCCCGGGCACATACAGGGGTGACCTTCTTAGGACCACACGGCAAAATGCCTGAAACATTGTGTACACATAGCCTGCCAATGGCACTGACAGGCTCAACTGAACAACTGAGAAATGCTCCAACTGAGTCTGAAATATCATAACATGGTATTCTAATATCATTTGCAATCTTCTGACGTGACCTTTCTAGACATCTACACGGGCTTTGAAGGGAAAGAGTGTATGTTCTATGTTTGCTATAATCAATCTACATAACAATGAAGGGAGAAACGTTGATAGCACGCTATTACTCACTCATTGTAGAATGGAGTTTTCGAGTACTGTGGGTACTTCTCCAGAATCTCCGTAATCTTTGCTATTTCATCAGTAATAATAGTAGATGAATGCCCACCTCCCTGAAATGACAACAGGTAAATATTAGACATATCCCTTTCATATTGTTTGACTATTAAAAAAAAAAAAAAACCGAGCCTAACTAATGAACATTTAAAAACAAAATACATGGAAAGAGGACCCCACCAGAAAAAAAAAAAAAATGACACAACAACATCTGGAAGTAACTGCATATGAAAGCCCAGCAAACAAACAAACAAAAAAACAAAACAAAAACATAATGATTTGGAAATGGTACAGTTGAATTCAGTGTATTCTATCTCATTTGACATCTACTGAGGATGGAGTAATTTGATCAATTAAAATGGATATCTAATGATTAAGAGTATTGCTATGAAGCAAACCATATAAACAGAAGTGAAACATGAAAACAACAGACTGAGGACAAACATATCCCACAATGCTTAATTAACAGTTGCAACTATAAAGCACAGATAATGTCATGGAAAGGGAGAAAAGAAAAAAAAAAAAACTTCTCTGAAGGAAAAGAAATAACAAAAATAGCACATACTCGAGTAACATATGTAACAGTCCAAAGCAGAAAAGCAGCAAAAGAGGAATGCAAATGAGAAAGGTGATTATAATGTTCTTGTTAACCCTTTGAGGACGAGTCCCAAGTATGCTCAGGCAGGGGTCTATGGAAAATGCGTGTTGTAGCAAAATCAGCCTGTCCTCAATGGGTTAATCAAAAGAAAAATGCTCAATACTAACCTTGAGATGCAGTGAAATGTAGTCTAGCCTAACTCCCTTTTCCTTTGTGAAGTAGTTGATCCCATTGGCACAGTGGTCCAAGAGGGACCAGCTTTTTCTTGGGTGCCTCGGGTCAGGTTCCCTCATGCTGTCTGCTGGACCCCCAAGCTTCAGGCTGGGGTGAGCTGCAAGGAGACCCTCTGAGCAGGCATCGTAGTAATTCAGAAAACCTGGCAGAGAAGTAGAAGGAAGCATTTGAAGTAATCAACAAAAGAAATCTATACCAATTCATACTTTTAAGACATCAAAATTGCACTTGAACTAGCTCTTCCAAAATGGATATTTACCTGAGGATGTTTCTGTAGCAAGTCTAGGAAATGTGCATTTCAAAAGAAGACATTAGACTGGTGAATTCCTGCAATATTTCTTTATACACTATAGTTTGTTATTGTGACATCACAAATTGATGCATAGAGCTCCCACTGAGCAAAGACAGCAAACAGAATTAGCCAAACTTGAATGGATTTTTTGATATTTCCTCCAAATTTCACAAAGTGTTTCATATAATCTTTCTTCTGTTGCCAAATGTGCATATATTTATGGAAAACTGCCCCTCCAAAACATACTGATCATACCTGTATGGGCAACATCTCACAACACACAAAACTGTAAATTGATATGTATGGCCCCATTCATTAAAAAAAAAAGAGAGAGGAGGAGTTTCTGAGTATGTTTCAGATAATCAGGGAGGTGGGGTGGGGGGGGGGGGGGGGGTGACTACCTTGTGCGGTGAAGTTCAGTGTATCAAAGTCATGATGATCGGGTTCATTCCATGATTCAAAGTTCCAACTGCTGACATAATCAAGGCCATATAAATCTGATTGGAGAAGAAAAGCAAGGTGAGAACATATTTGTGATTCATGTTTCTGTCTTGTGAATGCACACAATTTTATGGCTGTCAAAGCCTGGGTGACAGAGTTTGATTTACAATGTTAATTCTTTGAATTCCATTGACAACATGAAAATGTTATATGGCAACAACATTACAGGTTGGTGGTGTTTATTAAAGAGAGTTTAATACATCTCTGCTGGATTCTCCTTTGACATAGCTACCTTTTGACATGAATAAAAAAGAGATCATGTGATATGTCAGTATCGGTTACACCTACATTATGCCTGGAATAAAGGAGCAGATTTCCTCCTGGAATGTGTTGTAGTTAACTTGTTGCAGAGAATGTTTTGATTAACACTGACATCTTATTCACTCATTGCTGACATCATTGGCATGTAATTTGTGCATCCAACAGAGAATTTTGAAAGTTTGTTTGCATATGCACTGATGAAAAGAATAAAACAGAAGAACTTAAGTTTCTGAAAACAAATGCCAGAATCACAATTAAAACTGGAAGAATTTAAATATCTTGATTCAATTAAGACTACTGACATTCATACACCAATAGAAAAAAAAAATCAAAATAGGTAACTAAAAGGTAAACTTATTTGAATAAGAGACATACACAGAATACAGATTTCATCTCATTCTAAGCTTCTGAGATATTTTAACACGAGAGAGCAGTCTCTTACCTATGTACCTCAGGGCCAAACTCTGCACCAAATCCCGCCAGGCATACACCTGTGTCGAATTCTCAAGGTCAGTGTACCAGTCGGATGGGTTTCCCATCAGCTCAAAGCCAGGCCGAAGATTATTGGAATGCAATAGCGCCACCATGTTATCCAGCAGAGTGAAGTTATAGTTGACCTTTGACCCACTGACAGACCTATTCCAGAAAGTTTGGAGAAGCAGCTAAGGCCAAAGTTTATGAGAGCTATTTGGTTAGCTACACGTTGCCTACTAGAAACCGTAATCATATAAAAGGACAAAAGGAAATACAGCACAAAATATTGCAATAGCTGTTCTTAGTTACTATTTACAATGAAATTTCACAAGAGATCACTGCTTCATTGTAACATTCATGTAGATGTAGTTGGAGACAAGGATATCCTCCATAGGTATTAATCTGTCCCTTTAAGAATTATCAATGTCTAGAGGTAGATCTAAGCATGAAAATTATTTTGTCTTGCGTTGCACTTGAGTTGACACCACAACCACATCTGTGGTATAAGCAAAAATCTGCATCCATGTTTAGAAATAATCTAAGCTGTACAATGGTCAGCCTTGATTAAACTTTGTCTTGTGAAAAATATTTTGAATTGGTACCGGTACTTACTCGACTTTGACGAGATCAAGCAGCCAGTGAATTCGGACTTGCTCGATGCCATTTCTTGGGACAGATCCAATAAATGCCAAGTTTTGCTTCTCATCTTCACTCAAGAAATACTTGTAGTCATCTTGATGGGGAGCTGGTGGACTGAAATTATGTTAAAAACAATTTACAGATGGCTCTAAAAAAAAAAAAAAAAACTTCTTTTTAAAAATATGTCAGATATGCCCAAGGTATGCTTATTTCCTGTAGAAACCTACCCCTGCAATATGCAATAAATAATAAATCAAAAGTTAGAACTTACTGAGATTGTGAACATCACAGACAGAATTGATTAACCTTCATTGTGTTTAACATCACACCAAAATTAGTTCAAAGCTCTTAAATCTACTTGAAATGTAGCCCGACCAGACGCTGTTAATACGCTACGCGAATACAGCGTCTGACCAACGAGCGGGCACCTACAAAGTGGGGAACCACAACACAACTACAAAACTTATGAAAATTTATACGTTCTTTATAAACAATGTACACGTTACCAAACGTTACTCACCTTAAGTGCATGCTTGTATTACAGAAGGTTCGTAAGTCCATTGAGAGCCCTCGTGATAAGTCCGTGGAACCAAAAAAATGATACTTTCTGGCGGATTCCCTAACACCGTCAGGGTTCATCGTTGCAGAATTCAAAATGGCGCCTTGATCTCTGCGGCGGAAATCTTTTGCGTGCGTGCGATGCGCTGCTTGAGTGTTGGTGTAGCAGCACGGTCGACAGCGCGACCTTTTGAAAGGGCATTCAGATCATGTGACCTCCCGGATATTGGAAATGGCCTGGCGTGAAAGACGATGTACCGTTCGTGAACCGTTCACACATGCTGCATATAACCATCATTTTAGGTAAGTTATCAAATCTAAATTTCAATATTCATAGCATAGATATGAAGTCTCATTATCATTTTGTTCGTCAGATGAGTTTGAAGTGACAAAAAAATGATCTAAAGTATCAAAATTCAATCCGATCGCATGCTATCGTTGGACCCTCTTCGTGTTTGGAGCTTCGTTGGTACAGCCCTGTCGCGCTACGTATGTACAGCGGCGACTGGGCTGTGTATAGTTACTTGAAATGTAAAAAAAAAAAACGAAAAAATAAACAATAGAAACAGAGACCTTTACAGGCACAGGCTTACACCAACACTGACAGTTGAATGTTTTTACTCGCGTACTACTAATAAAATTAACCCCTTCACTTGATAATTCTGGTTGTTTGTTTCCTTATTAAGTGAAAATAAATGAAATGAAAAATGAAAAATTACTGGATGTCTACCGTGTCGCCGCAGAAAAAACATCAATACAAATAGACGGGACTGTTATTTCAATATTTGCTTGACGCACTGTTACATATTCACACAACAAATCAGAATAATATTGCCCGTATACGCACCAAAATCCAGTGCTCTTCCAAAAGTGACGCAAAGTAGCTACATCCTGGTCGATTGATACACGGAAGATATTTTTGTCTGATAGTGCAAAACAAAACTGTATCATTAATGTGGAAAATGCCAGGAAGCGTCCAAGAAGCAGACAATCCATTTTCCTCTCTCTCGAATCTCAGACAGAAGAGGGCGCAATAGGTTAAACTTTGGCTGAACTTGGGATGCTGCTGTTCTTTTTGGTTGTCCTTCCAATTGCTCCAAATCTTGGATGTGTGAAAGACGAAAAACTTATCATATGCAAGGGCGCCACGTTTTCAAAAGTGTGTGGATGTGTGTGTGTGTGTGTGTGTGTGTAACAAGCAAGCAAGCAAAAAAAGAAAAAAAAAAGAAAAAAGAAAAAAGAAAAAAAAAAGCTTTCTTCTGGTGACGAGAAAAAAAGGCACTCAAACTTACAAGGTTTCATTTTTTTTTCTATTGCCACTTCCAGGGTAAAAAAATGAGGGGGCCCTAACAAAGTGGTAACTCCCTATGTATTCCTTTGCATGGTACAAAAAACAAAACAAAAACAAACAACAATCGGGGGAGGCAAGCACCCCCTCCCCCCGTATAGATTCAGCTATGAATGTTATGTATTCTTAGTAGGCAATAAATGGGGTGCTCATAATGCATAGCACGAAATGGTCACAAAGTTGGATCTGTAGAAGGTGTGTATGTGAAGAGTTTGATTGCAAAGTGGGTCAAGTGTCATTTTTAACACTTTAACGTAGTCCTATAATATGCCCATCATCAGACAGACAAAAGAAAAAATAATTTCATTGATACAGGTAAATCACTTGTTGAATAAGAAGAAATGTTTGTGGAGTTATGACTAGCAATACCTCACATTATTTCCTTCTTTTTTTTTTCATCAGGTTTCTTGTAAATATCTTAAATTGACAAGAATGGAGTTAACTCACTTTGCAAGCAAACTCTTCATGTGCAGTGAAGATTGAACAGAGTTATTGATATGCTAACTTCAAGATTAATGAGAATGAAATTTCACACACAAACACAAACACACACACACACACACACGCACAAGAAACTGAAGCTGTTCATGGCACTTCCTGCTATATCTTTTTGTTTTGTACGTCCTGATCACACCAAAACCTGTAGTGAAAGTCTCTCAATCATTGTACGTAACTTCATATACATCATGGCTGACACATTTATAATGATAATGATAATGAATAACATTTATATAGCGCTTAATACTGATGTTTTTAAGCGCATCAAATCAGGGAAAAAATAATATATATAACGTAAAAACAAAATACATCATTATGTACATATTATGATAACAACAGCAACAACAACAACAGCAAAATTAAGGTTGTGTAAACAGATGAGTTTTCAACAATGACTTAAACCTATCAACATTTTCAGCGTTACGAATATAAAAAGGGAGTTCATTCCAAAGAAGTGGGGAAATAACTGAAAAGGCCCTATCACCATAACGTGTACAGGTGCAGGGACCACGTGATAATTGGAGAGCGGAGGAAGAACGAAGAGAACGGGTTGAAGTGGAGGAGCGGAAGGAAATTAAATCTTTAAGATAAGATGGGGCAAGATTATTACATATCTTGAGTTGTAAACAATAAGGAGGATTTTAAAAGTGATACGTTGATGGATGGGGAGCCAGTGGAGGGATTGGAGAACTGGAGTAATGTGGTCAGATCTTTTTGTAAGGGTCACAAGCCTAGCAGCTGTATTTTGAATTCTTTGAAGTGGTGCAGTACTTGAAGCAGGGAGACCAACAAGAAGGGAATTGCAGTAGTCAAGATGAGAGGAAACAAATGCGTGAATGAAACGTTCTGTGGAAGACTGATCCAATAATTTACGTATTTTACCAATTTTACAAATACCCCAAGCAGCAGAACGACATGAATTCTTAATATGTTGTTGAAAGTTCAGATGCTTATCTACAATAACTCCGAGATCTCTGACGGACTGAGAGATGGGGATAGTACTATCTTCAAAGGAAAATTCTGTTAGAGAGCTACCCCGCCTGAACTGAGAATGAACATATAAAAATTCCGATTTAACACAATTCAATTTCAAATAATTATCGTGAGACCATTGCTTGATATCATCAACGCATCTACTAAGTTTGCAGAGTGCTTCGACTTGGGTATTTGGTTGTATGATTATGTAGATTTGAGTATCGTCGGCATACATAACATGTAAAATATCGTTATGAGAGTTGATTACTGAAGACAGAGGGGTTGTGTATAGAAGAAATAGTAAAGGACCAACCACAGACCCCTGGGGGACACCGTGTCTAAGAGGGAACGACTGAGAAAATGCACCGTTCACAGTAACCATCTGGTGGCGGTCGTGTAAGTAAGATGCAATCCATCTCAAGACTGTTCCCGTTAGACCAAAATTAGTCTCCAATCTGTTAAGGAGAATTTCATGATTGATAGTATCAAACGCAGCAGAATAATCTAAAAGCAGAAGAGCAACTTCATGGCCTTTGTCTACTGCTAAGAGGAGGTCATTGAGTACCTTCAATAAGGCGGTTTCGGTGGAGTGGAAGTGTCTGTAGGCAGACTGATTACTAGGAAACAACTGGTGTTCATCAAGATGATCTCTGAGTTGGCGAGCAACCACTTTCTCAAGAACTTTACCAAGAAAAGACAGATTAGCAATGGGGACGAAAATTATTCAAATCATTACGGTCTAAGCTGGGTTTCTTTAGAAAGGGCAATATGAGCGACCTTTTGAAGTGCTTAGGAACTACGCCTGATGACAACGAGAGATTCAGAATGTGAGTTATTGCAGGAAGAAATTCATCTAGACACTCTTTTAGTAGCCATGTGGGGAGAGGATCAAGAGAACAAGACTTGGACGGAAGAGAATTGATGAGACGTTTCATTTGTGACTCAGTGACTAAACCAAACTCAGAAAATACACACTCGGTGTTTATATTTATGCGAGAGGAATTAGAGAGAGAGATTTCAGGAGACACCGGGAATGAAGATGCAATGGTACTAATCTTGTTGTCGAAAAACTCAGCAAACTGATTGGCAAGTGCAGGATTTGAAGTATGGTCAGGAAGAGAAGAATCTGGATCTTAGGGCAGACTCACATTCTACACATTGCTTACAAATCAAAACATCTCACACATGGAGAAGCTGCACAGAATCAACAGCTACTCACAAAATCATGCATACATGGGACTACATTGTACAGCCTGCAGAACTTGTGATACCTGGTACTTGCCATTAAAGGACAAGTTCATCTTCATATACATGTGGATTAAGTGATTGCAGCAATATTATTAGGACACACTAGTGAAAGTTTGGGGAAAATCGGACAATCCGTTCAAAAGTTATGAATTTTTAAATTATCTGTGCAGTTACTGCTGAATGAGAAGACTACTACAGTGTATGATGTCACATGCGTACAACGATATAAGGAAAATATAAAGAGAATGTCATAAAAGTAAACTTTTTTTTTTTTTAATAAAGTGCACATTTCCTCAACCTGCCACTGATGTATGTTAAGGATAATGTTGTTCCCCTTGCCTTCTGAAAGAGGCAAATCAAGCGTTCTTTTATTATGCAAGAAAAGTGAAAATATGTTGAATTTTCTTTGTTTTCTTTATGTCGTTGTACACATGTGACATCACAAGCTATAGTAGTCTCATCCAGCCTTGACTGAGCAGAAACTTCAAAAATTCATAACTTTTGAACGGGTAGTCCAATTTTCCTCAAACTCTTGCTGATGTGTTCTATCAATATTGCTGCATTCACTCAATCCACATGTCTATGAAGGTGGACTTGTCCTTTAAAGGGAAGATAAACCCCAAGAACAATGTGGATTGAGTGAAAGCAGCAACATTAGTAGAACACATCAGTGAAAGTTTGAAGAAAATCGGACAATCGATGCAAAAGTTATGAATTTTTAAAGTTTTGGTGTTGGAACCGCTGGATGAGGAGACTACTAGAGGTTATGACATATGAGTGGACTACAATATCAAGAAAATATAAAGAAAATACTACAAAAATCCATTTTTCATGAAAATTACAAATTCCATCAACTTGATATTGACATATGTTAAGGGTAGCAATTATTCCCCCTGCTTTCTGAAAGCGGTTGGTCCACATGCTCTTTCATAATTCTAGAAAAGTGAATTTTTGTTGAATATCCTTTATATTTTCTTTGTATTGTTGTCCACTCATACGTCATATCCTCTAGTAGTCTCCTCATCCAGCGGTTCCAACACCAAAACTTTAAAAATTCATAACTTTTGCATCGATTGTCCGATTTTTCTCAAACTTTCACTGATGTGTTCTACTAATGTTGCTGCTTTCACTCAATCCACATTGCTCTTTGAGTTTACCTTCCCTTTAACTTCACACACATTGCATCCAGTTGTAGACTAAAAACAGGACATACAGTATGTGTATGGGCCTACATTGTCTGGACATAACACTAATGTCCAGCAAAACAGAAAATCACTGAATCTCATGCACCACCAGAGAATACCACATAGCAGACACTGGCTACTTATACCATTTTTTTTTTATTATCAAAATTTGATTGCAAAACTATAAAATGTTATCTCTTTCAGGTATTACAATACTCCAGTACTCATACTGATCTTGAAGATTAACAATACCATGATAAAATACTAATATGAACACAGTATTTTGACTGACATGATTTCATGGGGAAGACGTGCAGATGTAGAGTGACCTGCCTTCAAATGGTAAAAATAACACATAGTGCAAATATCAAATCAATTACCGGTAAGTGGAAAAAATATAACATCTAAGTTAATATCACACAGATGACACTTTAGGCTTAAAATAGAATTTTTGGTCACACTGTCCTGACAAGATTCAACATCTTACACAACATTGTTCCATAAAAATTTGATCATCTACAATTGTTTTCCACATTCTTAGTTCTTCTCACACACAGTTTTATACAAATCATTTGTGTCATTGAAGAACACACTGTTTCTCTAATTTCAAGTGTAAACAGTTATTCATTTATCCTATTTATTTTATGACCAGCTTCCTTCAAAAGACTTTTAATGTAATGTGTTTATGTGATGTTTTTTTTTTTTTTCATACATTGTGCCAGACAGAAAGAGTCAAATTATCAAATACATATAAGAGACCAACTTGTGGTATTTTCGTGAACAAAGCACATAGGGTAAGTACGACAAAAAGTGATGTCATATCTATGTAACAATTATCTATCATTTGAACTGTCAATAAAAGTATCTGCAAGATGATAACACAGCTCTAAAACTGTCATGACTTTTTCAACATTCACCAAAATGTTGCTTGAAATATCATTGATCAGGCCTTGTTACTACACCTTTCCTGTTCTTACAGAAAAAAAAAAAACACCTTTCCCATGCAATCAATTTCTCTTGTGTAAATACTACACACAATCTCAATGCATGGCATCAACGACTTACAAGGCAACTGCACTTTTACTCTGTGGAGTGATAAAAGTAAAGGTGGTGTCATTTGTATGGTTAGATTATGAATATTACCGAGTTTCTTAAGTAATTCACACATTGGTCCACAAAAAGCATGATTATCACCCATCAAAAACAATTCATGCAGTAAAAAACAATGGAACACAATTTATCTGATATACTACGGAAGCCATATCTTTGCCATCTCCAGCTTATGTTGTAATTCCAACATATCAATTTTTATGCAAACACATTATTCTGAGGTAGTAACTTACATCAGTTTCCACAACACAGAAACAAACTTCCCCTCATTCTGCTCAATGATGCACACATAAAATGCATGCTATGCACAGACTTCGCATAAATTCTTAAAGGGGAGTTCTGGACCAGTTAAAAATTTGTCTGATAAGACAGAGTAAACTTTTATAAATACAACAGTGAAATGTGACATAAGCAATGGTGTAAATTGTGAGGTAAAGGCATTATTCACAAAAATATTGGTGAATCTTCACAATTTCCTTCATTTTTATCTGATTTTAATCAAACTTACACTGTTGTCCTGAAGAAATTTTACTCTATCTTATCAGACTAATTTTTTAACAGGTACAGAATTCCCCTTTAATCCAAACATCTCCTCAGTGTCCATACTTTTCTTTGCAGAGTTAAACTTAGATATCTATCAACAGATATTTACAACCAGCAGCTACAGCCATATGAAAGAATGAGATAACATATCAAAATGTGGAACAATTAAAACAAAACTGGACTACAGAAGCACACATATAAAAATATCTCTTGATAAATGAATTGCTGATTGGTTCACAACAAAAAGCACGATGCAGAGCGAAATTGTTATTGTTTCGTTGTAATAAATTTGTGAAATGATTTTCTAGCAAATATTATATCAGAATTTCTAATGCATGATAACCTTCTTTCACATGTACAAAGAAATAGAACACACACACATAAAAAATTGCTATAGCTACAAATTAAAATCATACTAATCCTGATTATACTGGTCTGTCAAATCTTTAAGGATCACCATGGCAACAAAGGAAGTAGATTATCTCCACTTTGTTCTCTTACGGCATGTAGTTATTGCAAAATGTTCCAGACACTACAAATATAGACAATGCTATGAATTAGGAAATATATATACATCTACATCAAGTTTCCACCTTACAAGCAGCATCAGGATTTGATTGCACAGTTCTTAGTAGTATTATTTTAATTCACATGGCTAACTACCTGTAGCTTAGATTATGTAACAATAATCTACATGTCAGCAAATGCTAAAAATATGTAATGTTTATCATTCCAGATAAAGTGAAGACGCAGCATATGACACACAGATGTTGAACAATGTGAAAGTATCAACCAGACTTTTTACATGTATAGTGCTAGAACTATTTACCATTAGCATGTCATTGGATATTTCCTTCCTTCTAAGCAAACTCTTTCCTAAGTAGAAATACCAGGAGTGTTGTGCACCATACGTAACAATCGGCAACACACTGTACTGAAAAAGCAGCGGAAGGAATGTTTGGTCACTTCAATCATGATGGAACACCATCATTTGCATGACAGTGATAAATTAGATACAATGTTTTAGATGACACAATTCAAATGCAGCTAAATGAAGTGCCGAAACCAGATAACAATATGATACAAGCTATGTGATATATGGACGACAGCAACAGCAATTAATTTGATGGTCTTTGAATCAAAGCTGTACAATTCAACTTCTTGTAGGAGGTTATTTCCTGAAAACAATACCAACAGACAGATAAATGAAAGTGTATCCGTGAATCTGAAAAGCCTTAGTAGCGCTTCTTCCTTCAGTTTTCTTCTCCATATATTGCTGGCATTTTGAAACAAAGTAGCTAAACAGTTTGAAAAACAATCAGCTCATCCTACTTATTTTCAGAATAATGGCCCACAGCATTCTTTGGTATTTCATCAAATTTAGCACGGTACACTTGACCATATTATCACTTTGTCCACCTCTCACAGACAGAAGTCAATTGTAACAACAGCACATGGTATGGCACAAATTCAAGGACTAATATCATATACACACATACATAAACACAAGAGTTCTGTCCATAAGTTAAAGTACCAACTACACCATACAGATAAATAGAAATACAATGCATACGGCAGCATACCAATGTATATAATTTCTAAATGCAAATTCCCTCATTTTCTGCAGACTCTTGTGCAAAGTAAAAATTTCAGGTTCTTGTGCTCTCAAAACAAGGGAGGAATATTTAACTCGTGCATGCATTTGAATTTCAGTTCAAATATCTACAACTACATGCACCTACAAACAAGCTAACTAGAGAAGCTACCAAAAACTCTACATACCTAACAAGATGTAAACACTACCCACACAAAACATTTAATGCCCTTTACTAGCTGGAGTGCTTCCTTCAACAATTTGCACAAATTTCACAAAATACACATTAGCGGTCAATGTATAGGGACATACCACCCCAACCCCCTCCCTTCCAAGAAGAAAAGAAAAGAAAGAAAGAAAGAAAAAAAAAAAACCCTAGTAATCCTAACTGTATCAGAACAGCTTTCGTGTGCAACAACTGCACTGTGGAATGTGGCTGGTTTTGCCCGACTTGATTAGGGTCACACTTGTAGGTAAAAGCTGAATATCAATAAACAGTATAGCATGCTATGGCCTAGTAGAGAGAAATATCATAACATACTGGGCTGAATCATTCCGCCACATGATTGTGATAAGTGATGTCGATGTGAACAATCCTACTGGCGTCTCCTTAAAATTCTTCACGAATGTAAAACACTGAAGATATACCCGTTATTCACACAACTCTCAGACAAAGAAACTGAGCTGAACCTGAGTGCATAAAACAAATAACATCATAGAGACTCAAATAAAAAAACAAATTAGTTGTAGAATATGCTTGTTAAAAGCTGATATCTAATTTAAATCAAAATATCTCAAATTTACAAGCACCTAAAAATCATGGCCAGTGAAACAAAACCTGACAATCAATTACACGTATAACTCTGCATATTAGTTCCATTCATTGGTGATGGTACAGTGCAGATACATTACTAACAATAAGACTACATACAGCCTATGAAGACATGTGTGCTATAGATAAACATCATAACTACTTACATTTCAGAATATGAAGCAAAATCGTGACATTAGTCTCCCTCTTACACACCTGAAAATGCCTGACCACAGTAAAACCTGTGGAAAAGATCTGTTATTAAAAAAAAAACAAGACAAAAAACATTTAAAACTCCTGTAGGAGAAAGACTATTGTGTGTTGCAGGTTGTTCTGCACTATGTAACACCATGTTCCTGACACAAAATGTAAAACTCAAATCTGGATAGCGTGTAGCTCAGTTATGAAAAAAAGAAACAAAAACAAAATATTTCAGAGGTCACAATTCAAAAGCCATCTTTTCCCCTATGAAAACCCTCTCATTTTACACTAGTTCCATGACCTTCTTTGTGGCAACACTTTTTAAATGCTTATAGAGGTACGGTGCATTCGAGGATAGATAGATATCCATCTGCACTGAAAAGAATATGTCCCCAGGTAAACACAATTTCACTTTGCCATAGCACACATCCACCATAGACATTAGCCCAAGAATACCTTGGACTAGTCTTCCATGGTATCCTACACGTCATTGATTGTTTTCCTCTGTATATTGACTATCTACCAGTTTCAACCAATAAACAAATATGCATCTGCACATAAAGGACCAGAGTGTTGGCATGAATCTTTCCTCTACACTGTGAGTGTGTTGAGAATTTAAAAATTGCTTCATTTGCAATGAGTTGTGCACTGAATTGCATTGTACAAATCTTCATGAGCACGGATGGTAATTTTCAAGACATGCGAGGGACAAATTTTTTGAAGGTAATTTCTGTTCTAGGAGTTGCTATTTTACATCTTTTCAGAGTTGTAAGAGATTCAATGACTGAGCACCATTCACATACTGGTAAACATATGAGTGGATAGAAATGATGAGTGTTGAAACTACTCACTAAAAGAACTTTTTTGTGTTGCACATCACTGTACTAAAAGTTTTGCTCCAACATGTGCTGAATCTACAAAATCCGTTAAAAGAATCAGTGCTGACATGTAGATTTTTTTGAGGCATATGTCCATTATCCCATAATGGGATATACTCCTATGGGACATAAAGTAACTGCATGAAAATATTTAGAAGCTTGTGAAAAAAAAAAAAAAAAATCCAGGTGTTTCTTCTTACCATCAAAAGTGGATTTTAGCACCTTCTGGAATGGAACTTTTCAAATGGACAGCTACCCCGTCTGACCATTCAACCATCCTACTCCAAAGCCTGCCATCCCCCCTTGCTCTCCCAACCCTGACTCAGGTTCCTGCCCAATAACTGTATCACAGCAATGTGATAAGACGTGTCCATTGGGACCAATATACAGCCCACAAGCTAAACAACAACAAAACACCACAAACTCATGATTGAACAGTTGGTGTTGACCCACTAACAGACAGAGACCCCGTTTTATAAAAAGATATAATCGATTGTAAATTCCCTTACCACACAGGCTGCCATAGACTTATGATAGAAATCAACAATATAATCTATCATAACTCTTCATAAAACAGGGCCAAAGAATGACAATGCCTATCTACTATTTGCCCTCATTGATGATACTGTCGATGGAGGCGTACACCCCCGAGACGCCACCAGCCACGCCCAAGATGATGAGGCAGATGTTCTTCACCCAGATGACGGGGTTCAGCTCTTTACCCCTCAACACGAGATGAATGGAACAGGGCAGAATAAATCCCAGTATTGTGCTACCAATGGCACCTGTAATGCAAGCAAATAGAATGAATAAACTTTACATACCAAGGCAGTTATCCAAGATAAAGAAAAAACAACTGGGCAGCGTGGAAATATTTGCATATCTAACACTTTATTTAACATTTGTAAAAACATTTGTGAAAATTGAAATGGTTCAACAGAATATATTTGGAGATGCTTTGTGTGTGTGCGTGTGTGTGTGTGTGTGTGTGTGTGTGTGTGTGTGTTACACAGCTAGTTGACTGCTCACATCACAATAATTGCTAAAATGTTTCAATGCACATTTTTGCTACAAAGGTTGTTACAACATGCTATTGAGCAATTTTGAGTAGCACATACAATAATGCCACTATCACATGATACTGGTCCTATAGGCTCCCCATCAAACACGTAATTCCAATTTCCTCTCCCTTTAGAAATGACATTTGTATTCAGTCATCAGCTTGGATCATACCTGATAACATCCTCGGTGGTGTTTTTTTTTTTTTTTTTTTTTGGTCTTTATTTGTCCAGTGGAACAAGATAATGCACACAGGAAAAAATGAGACCCTCCATTTTATCAGACAAAGCAGAGTCAAATAGAAAATCTCATTTTCTATCCAATGCAAAACCTTGTACCATCGCACATATATTCACAATCTATGTACATATATCACTTGGAGACTATGCTGTACATGCACATACCAACAAACGCTCCAAAGTAGGCAATGCTATCATGAAGGAGTAAAGCTAGTCCAGCTTGGACGATCACCACCAGCGTTCTCAGAACATTCCGCTTCCAGGTGGCGACCTATCGGGCAGATCACACGATAATAAATTTTGGTAATGTACAAAAAGCTGCAATAAACACATGTTTAGGTCTACACAAACACACACTCTCTGTCTCTCTCACACGCATCAACATATACATTAAAACCACTGTCTCTTCTTGATAAAACTGATACATCTTACTCACATAATGCCACCATGCCAGATAATAAATACCTACTACAATATTCTAGTTGGATCCTCTACTTAATCCACAATGTGTGACTTGAAGGTTATATATAGAGGAATAATCGTATTTTGATACTTGTCAAATTATCATGGCACCATCTGTTATGATGCACAAGCAGAGTGGAGCAGGGTCCAAACTTTTAGAGAGATACTTCATAATTTCATCTTAGCAGGCAGGGGAGTAGCAAAGGACTACTGAGTTACACTACACTGTATAGGCTGACATACACACCAAACCAACATAATGACATGAAAGGTTTCAGCACATTTAGAGGATGGCAGTCAGAAATCTATAGCTTGAAATGAAACAATATTGTTGAAAATCTTGTGAGTGCATCATCAAATGACATTTTCACAGGAGAAATATGACCACTTAGAATACCCTGCCTTGACAATGGCAGCTTTCTGAAAATCCCTCATGTTGTAATGTATGTGCCATATATTTAGCGACACTAATTTTCTGCAAATCGCAACTTTATATTTAAAC
The DNA here is from genome assembly GCF_964275005.1 of Diadema setosum. Classification (NCBI taxonomy): domain Eukaryota; kingdom Metazoa; phylum Echinodermata; class Echinoidea; order Diadematoida; family Diadematidae; genus Diadema; species Diadema setosum. The sequence goes on along the minus strand of NC_092702.1, from coordinate 34,440,403 downwards.
AATTCCATGAGTGATTAAATTTGAAATTAAGGAGTACAGTAATGAACAGAAAACTCCATGCGTTCATGTCACATTTATGTCAATATTTTTGTGTGCTGGTTAAGTAAACAAGGAAAAGTAGAAATTACGCGGTGCGTAATATATGTCCCCGCCGGAAGTTTAAATCTTTGGACTGGCATCAATGAGTTTGTTGCAGCTAAAGATAGCATTTTGTAGCAAAATGTACAATATAGGTCAAAAATCAAGGTCAGAGGTCAAAGAAGTCAAAGGTCAAAATTCTGTGTAGAAGTTTTGAAGCCCTCACCTAGTGCCATCACATAAAGCAAACGGAATCGAAATCGGGTTAGAAATGGAGAAGGAGTAGCATTTTGTAGCCAATGTAAAATATAGGTAAAAAATCAAGGTCAAAGGTCAAAGGTCAAAGAAGTCAAAGGTCAAAATTCTGTGTAGAAGTTTTGAAGCCCTCACCTAGTGCCATCACATAAAGCAAACAGAATCGAAATTGGGTTAGAAATGCCGAAGGAGTAGCATTTTGTAGCAAAATGTACAATATAGATAAAAAATCAAGGTCAAAGATCAAAGAAGTCAAAGGTCAAAATTCTGTGCAGAAGTTTTGAAGCCCTCACCTAGTGCCATCACATAAAGCACACAGAATCGAAATCAGGATAGAAATGCCGAAGGAGTAGCATTTTGTAGCCAATGTAAAATATAGGTCAAAAATCAAGGTCAAAGGTCAAAGAAGTCAAAGGTCAAAATTCTGTGTAGAAGTTTTGAAGCCCTCACCTAGTGCCATCACATAAAGCAAACAGAATTGAAATCGGGTTAGAAATGGCGAAGGAGTAGCATTTTGTAGCAAAATGTACAATATAGATAAAAAATCAAGGTCAAAGGTCAAAGAAGTCAAAGGTCAAAATTCTGTGTATAAGTTTTGAAGCCCTCACCTAGTGCCATCACATAAAGCAAACGGAATCGAAATCGGCTTAGAAATGGCGAAGGAGTAGTATTCTGTAGCAAAATGTACAATATAGGTCAAAGGTCAAGGTCAAAGGTCACAACTGAAATTCTGTGTAGAAGTTTCAAAGCTCCCATGTAGCGCTATCATATAAAGCAAACAGAATCAAAATTGGCTCATAAATGACAGAGAAGTAGCAAATTGAACATTTTGATCACACACGCACGCACACACGGACACACACACATACGGAGCCCGTTTCATAGTCCCCTGCTCGAACTCGTTCGGCGGGGACAAAAATAGCACCCAACTCAATGAAAATTGCAAAAATTAAAACCCCCACAAAATATACGGCGCATACAGTAAACCATTGCAATATTTGTTTTTGACACAAATGTACAGGTGGAGATAAATTAGATTCAGAAATGATCTCGGAAAGAGAGGAGGAACTCACAGAGGCTGGTATCGTCACCGTGACGACGCACTGTTTGAACGTCTCTCGCATGAAAGCTTCTTCCTCATCCTCTGTCGGAGGGACGAGAGGTTTATTCTCCTTGCTTGCATAGTAGGCCTCTTCATCACTGTCACTATCATTGATCACTTCCCTGTCTAGCGATGGCCCGAGGCACTGACCTAAATTGACACGTGATTGAGTACATTTATGAGGATGTACTAGTATGAGTAAAGCATCACCTGGAGTGCACAAGTATCTGAATGTGAGTACCAGGCACATACCCAGTACCTGGTATAGAAATATATTAAAGTTAAAGGGATGGTACAGTATTGGTGGAGGCGAGGATTGGGCTTGTTACTTTTTGCGAGATACCAAGAAACCACTTGTGAAATAGTACAGAGCATACCATTCTAAGATAAATTCAAAGTTTATTTGACGGAAATTGGTCTTGGAATGGCTGAGACATCCAAAAACAGAGTAAAATAAAGTGATTGGAATAAATGTTGGGTCCCACCTTTAGGATTACTCTGTCTAGGGTATCTCAGCCATTTCAAACCAATTTTCATCAAATAAATGCTGAATTCCTCTTGGAATTACATGATCTTTCATATTTCATGGGAGGTTTCTCATTATCTTGCCCCAAAATGCTAGAAACCTGAAAACTATACGATCCCATTATTATTTGAAGGGGCTGGACAGTGCTTGTCCCAGTAAGTCAAGACGAGAGAGATATTCTACCAATAGGTCAAGATGATATTGAAACTATCAGTAAGACATGACATCACCACTTCAGATTAAAATAAAGGTACAACATAGTTATCAAAAAGGCTCAAAGTTCATCTTCCACCATTTGCTTGCTATACATTGAAATGATCTACCAAGAAACTTGTCTGGCTGACTCAATTTACCAGCTGAGGACGAGCTGTTTTGGAGTATTAATATTGACATCAAATGCGTAAAATAATTTTGATGGTAGTATATTTTACACAACTTTTATTCCTGAAGCACCCTCTCTCACAAGTGGGTAGGTAGAATATAACTAGTACCTGATGACTGAATCATGCCCTACCAGTAGTACTGAATCAGATGCAGCTAACAGCTTTCATATGATTCACTCTTACGCGACGGACACTGTGCTAGCTACATGTATGCAATCGATGTAATTGATTATAAAACATCAAAAAGCAACCACAATCTGGTATGTTTTGAGATTGCAAAGACAATTTTGGGTGATATTTCGCATTACATTGTTACACAACTGAAATTGTGTTATCACAGCATTATATCCCACATTTCGTATGTATATGTCTCCATTTTAGAGCAAAATTCAAGTTTTCCTCAGTCACTAAGTTTTATCTTTAAACTGATGTGAGAGGTTGATAAATTAGGTGGTTGCTTCACAGTTCTGATTTCCCTTACAATAAACTGAGCACAGTACAGAAGGTGGAAAAATACCTTGTTGGACTTTTAATCTCATGCCAACGTTCAATCAGTTGTGACTATGATGTGAAAAACAATGCAAAAATATTCACGGGGTCAAAACCACAAGATTTGTGGGTACAAAAAGAAAAGAAAAGAAAATCATAGCAGGAAGTTACTCTCGTGTGAACAGTGAGGCAAGTACATCGATGAGAACTGAATTGCAAATCAAATAGAAATGCCCTGCCTAGACAAAACAAAGCATTGTGACATACAAAAATTTACATAACACTGGCTGGCCTTGGGGAGCAAACACTGAATAAGGTACGGCCTGAGCTAGGTTCATACAACATGAGTTGTGGACTACCAACAGTGCAATATGATACTACTGAGGGCAATATACTTTTCTAGTCTTCCTCAGCTTACCAGCCTATAGATATCTTTGTAATAGTTTACATATTGAACGACTTACTGGCAACCATCAAAGCTCCTCAGCTTTTCATGCAAACCTTGAGCTGCCAGCATTTACAATACAACTGTATACGCTGTTATTTTGGCATACAGATATTTTTGCAAATGAGGGGATCACAGACATTTTCGTGAGATGTTGTTTTCGTGAATTGATGCAGAGATCTTCATAAGTGCACTACTTACTTAACGCACGGTGACATTTTCATGTGTTGTTAAATTCGCAGCCCATGTGTGATTCACGAAATTCATGAAAACTAAACCCTCTCGAAAATAACAGCTTATACAGTACTAGATAAGCACTCTGAGAGTGCAGACCTCCGCCAAGCAGCTAATTTTCTCTACCACTATCTCCCATCCATACATATGCATGCTGAAAATTGCCCCATTTCCCAATATAGAAGCCTTTTGTTATGTCATCAACTTCCAGCTTTGCGGTGCTCCTCCCCCTAGCAGAAACTAGAGCACGCATTTTAGTGCGTGTATGAAAACCTCAAAAATGCGTAGCTTGAACTCCACAGTGCATTGACCCTACCTGCAAAATTTCGAAAATCCTTCATAAAATCCACAAAAATTTCTGGATCACTACCAAAATTTAAACATCTGTTACTTGTGTCATTTTCAACCTTTCCTGCAAGTTTCATCCAAATCTGTTCACAACTTTTTTAGCTATTTTGCACATGGACAAACAAACGGTAATGAAAACGTAACCTTCTCCCTTGGTGGAGCTAACAACAAAACTAAAAGTCACATGTACTGCACTGCATGTACTAACATGACTTGGATAGTGAGTCATACACGTTACGCAGGAATATGGAATTTTTTAAACAGAATGTAATAGAGTGTTATAGCATGAACACACAAGTCAAAAAGCAATATGGGTAGGGCCTATCACAGCCTGCTAATTTTGTACAGTACATTATCATAAAAACAAAAGACATCCTAATAATATGATGCAGCACATACAGGCACTTGCAAAATATACACCCAACCAGGGGCAGATCCAGGAATTCCCGGGAGTTGGGGGGAGAGGGGGAGGGGCGGTGCAAAAAAAAAAAAAAAAAGGGGGCGCACAGGCCCTCTTTCATTTTTTTTTTCTTTTATTTCAACAAAAAATAGTGGTGGGAGTCCGTACCCTTGGTACAGACTAGACCTGCCCACCGCAAATACGACTCATGTAAGGTTCACACATTGATTGTTCACTCAAACAATCTTCAGTGAGACATATTGCCAGTACAAACATACCAAGAAATATAATGCTAATCCTTGGCAGCTGGAATTCCGTTACTATTAGTTACTCATACTGATATGAAATGATGGTGATTAAAGGCAACTTGTGGGATCACAATGAAAAAAAAAGTTCAATCTTGCCACCAGCAGTATCAAGAAGATACTTGTATTAACAAGTAACAACAATATTGTTTAATAACACAAAAATGCATGGTGCTGAGTGCTAAAAATCCAACATGGCCCTTGCTCCCTGTCACATATTACTTCTACCACAAGAAATGTCTTAAACACACAATGTTAGATGCATGTCTCTGGAAACAAATTACAAAATGACATGACTACTACTTTAAGGAAGGCAGCCTTTACTGATTTCACCTGCAGAGTGTATACATTGTTTCCCCGGGAACAGGGCTCCAACACAGCTGGCTGTGAGTGTTGAAGTAATGCTATGTGGTGTTAATCCTTGAAAGGACTGTTTGGATTTTAAAAAAAGGGATAAGTACATGGAAAGTTGAGGAAAAGGAGCATCTTTAGCTAAAAATGAATAACAAGCTGAATTATTTTAGTGTAGGAGGTAGAAGTAGAGAGAGAAGGAGATAGAGAGTACTCTAGTAGAGAAAAGGGAACTCTGTCATCTGCACAGTGAAACTGAAAGTTAAGGTCAAAATGTGACATTTACAAGCCTAGCCTACTGGTGGCAAAGATATGAAAGATGTTTCATTGTGATCCCTCATACTTAAAGAATTGTGTTAGTTTACACACAAAGGACTATGACCAAGTATGACAGAGTTCAACATGAAAGATACCTTTCACTGTGATCCCTCATACTGAGAACTGTGTTAGTTTACACGCATGGGACAATGGCTGAGTATGACAGTGTACAACAACATGGAAAATGTTTCATTGTAATCCCTCATACTGAGAACTGTGTTAGTTAACACACAAAGGGCAATGACCAAGTATGACAGTGTACAACAACATGAAAGATATGCTTCACTGCGATCCCTCATACTGATGAATGTGTTGTTGTTTTTTAAACAGGCAAAGGACTAACGGCCAAGTAAGACAGTGTGCAACAATAATCGTGTCCCTCAAAATGTCTCCCTTCTCATCGCCACTACCTGAAACGTCACTTTCACTGCTGCCATTTCCGTAACCGGAATCATCCGCTTCTTCAATCTGCACGGCAGGTGGACCAAGACAGCGACCTATATAGTGGTTCATTTTCGCGTTGGACAGGAGTATATCAAGGGAATATAAGAATGCATTATATATAAAGCAGTATGTATGGCCTTTTTGATATCAGTGTGAAATAGGAAATTAATCATTCAAAGAGAAAATAAAAAACAAAACAAAAGGAAGAGGATGCTGAAAGGTTAAATTTAGATTTAGTATTGACGAGAAAGAGAGAGAGAGATAGAGAGAGAGAGGAAAGAAGTCTAAATGAAAATATGGACAAGAAGAAAAGCTTAAAGCAATGTAAATTATTAATAATGTCAGAATCATTATATTGCTTGCATGTTACATCAAGTTGATCTCTATGAGAATATAAACCAATGTCTGGATATAACCTACATGTATGTATGTGCCATGTCATAATCACACAAATAATATACATTATTTTCTACATGATCGTAGAGGTCAAATCATCACTTGAGGTGTCCGACAAGGATAAAAAAAGCCTGTGTGGGACTGAGGCAGGCAGAAAATTATGTGAGCAAAGAAGGAAAATGTGAAGATAAAAATTTGATCTCATTTTGCCAGCTGAGAGATAAATTGCATCAAGCATCTACTGGTTGAGCTGGGAGAAAAGCGTGCTTCAGAGCAGTCTAGCTTTGTTCATATTATAATGCAGATGAAACAGAGATTGAAAATATGCTAGGATAGTGTCATGACGATATTTATTTATTCATTTTGGGAGTGTGGACGCAGCTTTTGAAGGAAAAAAAAAATACTAGAAAAATCAAAGCCCATGATAATGCTCTATGATGATTGAACATTAGAAAAAAAATAGTGTATAATATCTACATATTTGTAATACAGTTTGTATCTGCACTAATATCCTTGTTTATTTGATTTTTGTATGCTTTTATCTGCCTTTTGGCAAATGATTGGGCGTGGGAAGTAGACTCTTTTAAACGATAACAAGGTAATAAAAACAAAATGAGAATATTCAACAGGATCATCACAAACAGAGCAAATATGCTATCATTTCTTCATCCCCCTTTCTTTGAAGAGCTAGGCTGCATCTCACAGATTCATTTTGAGACATACCTATATGGGAAATCTGCTGAAATGAAATATTCAAAATCAGTATTTGTCTCTTACAATCGTCAATATCAACAACTAATGTCTTTTGGTACAACTGGTTCGGCCTGCATTACGAAAGGCACAGAAATATGTCATCTAGTTATTAGGCAAATAATGTGCCACTACAGAGAGCAACGATAATGGGCCTTGCTTTTTCTCTAAAACTGTTTGAAAACATGCAGACATGGCACATGAAGGCAGAGTTTGCAGGTAAAGTGGTTGCAAGCACATCTGTGTGAAAGCAGAACCTACATGTATGCTATAGAAAGTGTGTAATTCAATATGCAATGTCAATGTTTGTTTATATTATGTGGGTTGATGGTGAATTCGGCCCATCCCTTATCACTTGTACTTAGAGGCTTACAAAAGGCAGATCTACTTGATACATGCTTGACTGGATACTTGCCAAATAGTCAGAATTTGGCCAAGAATGACAGAAACATGCACAAGTGATATTTTCCTCGCTGCAAATGATAGATTTGTTATGTTTGGCATGAGAGCCTAGCAGAACCGGCCCCTCCCTATGTTTGTTTCTTTTAAAGACGGTGTTGTAAACCCGTACTATCAAAATAATGACAAACATTAACATACATGCGATACTGATGTGCATGCATAACGTTTATGGTAATTGGGGAGCACATACTACATGCATGAGATTAATGATGCATTCATAAACATGTACATGAAGTAATCCATTAAGTCATGGGGGACTTTGCTGCTACAGTTTTCATCCATTTATGATTTATTTGACATTTATTTCCAATTTTATGGCATATCTTGTACAAAAACAAAATAAAATGGAACTGGTTGAACTTATTAAAAGTGTGCATAAACTCAGAAAGAAATAGAAAAAAATGCCATTTTGAGGGAAAACAGAGGCATAAATCTTCTATTCAAAATGTGTTGTCAATTAACAAATCAATTGTATATTTAAAAATTTAGAGGCTTTTGAAAATTCTGCGACTGAAACAAATGATTATGTTTGAACAACAAAAGGTTGAAATGGAACTTGATTTTTTGCAACACCTGCGATAAACAGTTATAGTTATCTTGAACGATAAAAATTTGAGGAAGTTTCTCGGACTTGATGAATAAAATCATTGTATTTTGGCAATCTCACAAAATATATGACAAAGTGCTAACAAACAGCTGGATTTTTCTTCATGACGATGTTGTATTTATTTTTTTAAAATCAATTATGTGTATCTAAATGTCTATTTGCAATCATAGTTTGTTGGATATGAAACAAATGAAAATGAACTGAAAAATGAAAACAAAGAAATTTATGCATGACAGCTATCAAGGGGGAAAATGTTCTCATGTGAAAGATTGTCATCATTGAGCATTTTTGTTGAGGCTGTATGACACTACTTGAACTCCTGAAAATGATTTGCTTCTTGTAGAACACATTCTCCAGAGTTAGAATTAGTTAGGAATCAGTATAATAGTACACTGTCAGCACATGCATTTAAACTGTGATGAAGCAGAAAACAAAAGGAGATATATATACACACACATGAGAGATGTTATGATTGATTGAGCAATGGCTATGATATCTACTACATGAATTTGAAAATTTTGCTACCTGGCTACTTTGTTTTGCTTTTTACAAAATACTTCCTTGATAACACAACCTCAAGTAAAGAGTACCTGGCCCAAACGTGATCTGTTCCAGTATTTCGATGATGGGAAAGACTTGGAGGGGGAATGTAAAAACGACGGCGATGACCAGCGTGATGTTGACGGCCAGCGTCAGGGGGTCGGACAGAGGCAGGCTCCACGTGATGACCTGCTCGACGGTGGCGCCGTAGTAGAGGTATCCCATGATGCCGATGGAGGCCATGAGCACGGTGAAGAAGAGGACATTGAGATGGAGGAGGAGCGGGTAGAGGTGACGGTTTCCCTCCATGCTGGACTCAATGGGGATGATCTGTGTGGACGGTGGGCAGTGGTATACAAATGATGAATGTGTATGAGTTCAATGGACAGAATGATCCATTCAACGCGCCTGCATCTCGCTGAATGGATCATTAATTTCATCTCTCGGCCAATGAAATATTCTGTCCATCGCACAAATGAAAAACATTTATTGTTTTATTTACCACCCAAAAGTAGATCCTTGCCATTTGATGTTTGATGAATTTAGAAACAAGAGAGAATGTGTAAGATCTGAGATCGAGAGTGCCGAGTGCTATATGCTAGCACGCTGTCGGTGAATATGCTTGAATGCATGCACATTGCAAATGCAAGTGTTTTACATATGTAGTGTGCTGGGCTCTCGGCGTGCGTGCAGTGGAGCAAATCGCATGGATCCAAGATTGCATGGTAAATGGAGTTACAATTGCACAAATGATGATGTAATAGTAAAATGGAACAAATGATCAATGCCAAACAACAAATCAAATGACAAGGATCTATTCAGGTGTTACATGTAATGGGTAATATGTCAAACAATCCTTACAGCCAGTGGTGGATGAAGACTATATGGATGCCAGTAGCACTACTCAATGGAGGGAAACGCTAGTCTTCATACACATAAGGCACAGTTACACTAAGCAAAACTGTGCGTAGGTTCACAACCTGGTATTTTGCTTCGCGTAGTTTGGGCTGTGTGACCATAAACTTCTAAAAAAGTTTCTCACAAAATTTCATGCAAAATTTTGTGCATGCATTTGGGAAGTTTCGTACTTCTCGCAAAACTGTGTGCAATTTTGTGTAGTGTGACTGTGTGAAGCTGGACCTGCCAGAAGTTTGTTAAGAGATAATTGTTCCATTCATGTTGTTCATGCACACTGCGCATTTCTTTTGAATGCTGTTTCACGTTTGCCTTACTTATAATCACGGGGAAGGGGACTTTTTTCCTTCTAGATTGAAACTACAGGTAGTTTTGCATCACTGAAACTTCCCAGTTTTGTTAGTAGTGTGACCACGTGCTCAAACTTCTTGAAGTAACTGCAAAGCAAACTAGGCATAGCTTTGCACGGTGTTACCACAGCCATAGACTTGTGTCTTATTTCTTTCTTAGACATGTCGAGGAATAATTTAGTCTTCATTATCAATATGAAGTCTAACAGATTCACATTTCAAACTATTTCTTCTTGTTTACTGCTTTGATATACTGTTTGTGACAAGTTAGCAATGATGGACACACCCCAACATATGCCCTCCCTTGTACATCCTACACCTCCCCCTCCCCCCCCCCCCCAAAAAAAAAGAAAGAAAGTGGGAATGAAGTGGAAATATGGAAACAGGATGTCAATCGACCCATATCAGAAGAGCAGGAGAAAATAAGTCTCAGAATATCATAGTTCACAGGTAGGGTCATTGTACAGACATGAATATCAGACACTCACGGTTCCGATGCCCTCATATGAACCAGTCACCTGCCCAAAGAAGATGGGGAATTTGGCCCAGTTCACCTTCACAATATCTTTACTGACTTTAAAATCTGCAGCAAGAAGAAGACAGAGGGTGAAATGAGAGGCACAAAAGAAGATAATATGATTAAAAAATTAATAGATCAAGAAATAAATGAAAGTATAAAAATGCAATAAAATCAATAACAGCATGATAATGATATACACAAACTACAAACTAGTACATATATATATATATATATATATATATATATATATATATATATATATATACAGTATTCATCGCATAATCGGGCATCTGATAATCGGGAACCTCGCTTAAATGACATATGCTTCCCAGAAACATTTCCAATGCATGTTCTTTTCACTGGATAATCGGGCGGGGACCTCTGATAAACGGGACAATTTTTCTTCAAGCGATCTTTGATTTTGTTGATATTTTACACAAAAAATCTACCAAAATACCACAACAATATTTCAAAGATTCCCTATCAGTTGTCATTTACATCGAACTTACAAAGCAAGCTTCGGACTGGTGTGTTTTGACCTCCGTCCATCCAGTACACGTACATGCATAGCCATGAAAGAGCCGTGTAAGTTATCCATGCCATTGCGAAACACATGCTTTCGCGAACATTCTTCTCCCCTACATATAAGCAAAGCCATGTGCAGGGAGAGCTAAAGGGTCGCGCCGAGGGGTAGCGTGGTTGTGTATTCATGTACACGTACAGTACGTCAGTATGCATACATGTGTGTGTGTGCACACTACATGTACATGTCGTACGCCGTTAGTGTATGGTGAGTGCTCATCGCGAAATCGGGCACCTCGCTTAAAGGGGCCATGTTTGCTACTCCCAACCTGTCCCGATTATGCGATGAATACTGTATATATATAATATATATGAGTATGTCGGGGGGGGGGGGGGGGAGGACAAAAGTACATTGCGTTTGTAATCATACAGTATATAATGTACATATCATAGGTTTGCATAAACAGATACATCATACAGATACATTGAATACATTATATAGGACAGCAATCACAAACTAATGAAAGAACAAAGGTGTTTCCACAAATTTTTATTGTCTCTTCAGGTGTCTTCAATAGACAGAATGAGGTCAACTGCCACAGTCTAACACACATACTAGAGTAGTTTCACTACTGACTGAGCACTATCATTCTCTTATGATTCCATCAAACTTATTCCCATACGCTTCAACGATATGAAAAACTAACTCCTTCCACCAGGTCTATACTCTCTACAGGTTTGGGTCTCTGTAACTCACCTCGCAATATGTAATACATGACAACACTGTATGCAATAAACACGGACAGGTTGGCAATGATGCTGCTCGATCCCAGCTGCCGAATGCTGCGCAGGTACGCAAATGCGATGAATATGGGGAAAGGAATGAGCATGAGGATTTGGTAGGGAGGCGCGGTGGACTGCAGGGCCGTGTTGTCAATGTGCGATAAGTTTACTAATGGCTCAGTGGCCGTTTCTGCAAATGGGAGAGGAGTTGTAGAGATGTTGGTCCAGTCACTAATAGTTGCATTCACAAAGGGGAACATTCTCTGCACCGTGTTGCCAATGAAGACGAAGTAGTTCGTGCAGAAACCAAACTGGGTTAGCACCAGGCTAAAATTGGTCAGCCAGATCCCCCACTTCCCGAGAGACAGCCGGGCGACATCGCCGTACGACAGTGACTTCTCGATGCTCTGCACCAGTTTGCGGTGCGTGAGGGACGTCTCCGGTGTGAGGTTAAACTTCTTGACGACGTCGGCAATCACGTAGCGCTTGCACTTGACGATGAGGTAACAACAGTGAACAGTCACGGTCGCAATGAGGACTAGACCAGCAATGCCAAGCTATGATGAGAAACAGAAGAAAAAGAGAGTGCATTGTACTGAAGACCTCTCCTCCAATGTATTAAAAACAATTCCTCACTCCATTTAAAAGACTTACTGTGAACACAAAGGAGGAACCTAAATGTCAAGCTATTTTAAAGTGAAACTTTATGCAGTTATCAAATTGTTTACAAAGAAAAAAAATGTAACATATTTGTGAGGTGAGGGGATCATCGCCTCTTCTGATTGCACATTCAGTTGTAAGCAATCTCACGGTTTGAAATTACATATGGGAAAGTTTCAACTTCTACAACTTCCTTTTAAATTTCATGTGCACATTAACTATATCCTACACCATTCTGTTCATTATTGCTCTTATTCTACATGTACAGAAACCTGAACATGTATGGCCCAGCATTCCAGATGCTGGTCAGACCACATTGGAGGAGTTGAAACATCCTCTCCAATATTCAGAAATACATGAGTGACATGTTTCAGAATACCTAGTTGTCAGTGAGATGCAAGAGAAGTACATCTTGAGGAAAACAATGTTGTTTTTTTTCAATTTTTTTTCAAGTTGCTCCCTCTAATCAGACTTCTGGTTTGCTCACATTCTCATTATGAATACCCTGTACTCATTTAAATGGTACGCTTGAGGTCTAAAATTAATAGCCTACGTGTATCTGCAGCCATGAACAACTTAAGCACATTAAAAAATCAACAAACACTACAGGCAGACAAGACAATGGCACTGTCGAGGCATTTATTGCCTCCTACGAATGATGTACAAAAGTGAAGTGTCATGTGCACAGCTCAGCCACAGCATTTACAGTATAAATGCTTTCAATACTCTACTAAATCTTAACACTATAAACACTTTATTGTGTTGTGTTCTTATGGTTTAGTTCTAACCTTTGCCTCTAGCTGTGTGGATGAAAGGGGCAAATGTATGGATTGAAAAATAAGGATCACTTTTTTCGGGGGGGGGGGGGGCCGTTATTGTAGTATCAAAATAAAAACTTCAAGACATTTTGTAGTGTGTGACTTCTAAAATGTATTTCATTACTTAAAATTTGTCTACATTTTGATTTGTGGACAGATACAGTTGCTTGGAAATCGCTTATCACTGAGAGAAATGTAGTCATACAAGATGAATGCATACAAGTAATCCTTTTCCCTTATTTCTTAATATATATCCGATTCCAATATGCACACTTTCATTCCACTTACAAACTGAAAGAGAACCTCAACAAATAAATTCATTAAAGTTCAAGTCATATTTGGACTAACCCATGATGACCATGCAAATTTTAATGGACATGTGATCAGTTTGTGCAATCAATCATTAGCCATGTGGTCCTGACAAATGTGGCATCGGTCAGGACGAGAGCAAAGAAAAAAAAAAAAAGTAATGATACTACAGAGACACAGCAGCAAACTAGAGAATGTGGTTTGTGGGACTTGGTAGGTTGATGCACTTTAAAGGGGAAAAAACCCCAAACACACATGTGAAGTGAGTGAATTTCATGCAGAAATATTTCTGGAACACATATTTAAAGTTAAAGTTGAGTAATGAAGGAAAATCAGAAAATCCATTCAAAAGTTATGAATTTTGGTGGCACCATCACTGGGAAGACTAATATATAGTTTGTGATGTCATGCATGGAAAACGATTAATGAGAGAATTCGATAAAATTCCAATTTTTATAAAAAGTACACATTTCCTTGACTTGTTACTGACATACAGTATGTAAAGGGTAATATAATCCCTCTGCTTTCTGAAAAATAAAGTCAGCATTCTGTCACTATGCTAGAAAAGTGAAAATATGTCAAATTTTCTCTACAGCACTGTCCATACTACATATGCTTGATGTCACAAAATGCAGCATTCTCATCAAATGATGGTAGCGTCAAAACTTTATAAATTCATAACTTTTGAAGGAACCGTCTTATTTTCACTGATGTGTTTTACTAATGTTGCTGCATTTACTCAATCCACATATATATTTGGGTTTCATTCTCCTTCAAAATCTACAGAAGAAATTCAAGAGAAACAGCTTGTCAGTTCGACCCTCTTATTGCCACTTTCCTCCCATTAGAAACAACCTAAAAAAAAAAAAACTAAACTGCAATGAATAACATAGATTATGACAACCAGTAAAAACATTACTTCGCAATCTCCCCTTACTTAAATTTTCATCATTTCAAATATATTCCATAGCTGCTGCAAATCATATTTACTGCTGATTGCAGGTTTCATACATGGGTGCACCTGCATGATGTATCTAGCCAAAAGACAAATTATGTAAAGTCAAGTTAATTTTTTCTTTGTTCCATTAAATGAGTCCACACTGGAAAGCACTGCATCAAAACCATAAATATACATAGGAAACATCATCAGTACCATTCGTGCAGTGACAGTATTGTGGCTGTGCAAATATCACCTTTGTCCATCTTATGACTTAACCTATTGAGGACGAAACCTGAATATACTGGGGCAAAGTGTCTATGGGAAATGCGTATTGTAGCACAATCAGTCAGTCCTCAATGTGTTAATTTGCTCATGATGCAAGATCTCCACTGGCCCAAGCCCTAATGTAGTCTCAAGGATAACTCATATCAATTATGAAAGCACAAATATGTAGATATATTTGTACACCCAAATTTGTTTTTCCGCACTTCTTTGAAAGGCATTTGGCCTTAGGAAGTAATGATGACTAAGTCATCCTTCCACAGTCAGATGGTTTCACAATCAAGTGTTCATATGATCAAACAATTGACAGTGACCTTCACTATTTAGCTCTTTTCACCACAATTACCCAGTTCAGAGATAGCTGGTGTGCACATGGGTTCAAATGACCTTTCTTTTTTGCTCAGTTGGTTAGGCACTTCACTCGATTCAAAGCAACACAATGCATCAGCTTGCCAAACACAGCATTTTATGGAACTCATGTTCAGACAAAGAATGAACCTGCATAGACAAGGTGACAAAAATGGTTTGTTAATCAACACTTTGCTGGCAAGGCATCCATTTCATTGTTTTGCACTGAATGAAAATTGCAATTTTTCTGCAAATGTTGCCGAATACCAGGCTTGCTGCAAGGTGGATGTACTGGCAAGCACCACTGATAATGATTATATCTATAGATCCTTACATCAAAGATTCTTATCTCAGCGAATTTTAAGACCAACATGTACACGTCACTACAAATGACCCTTTTGTAATAATGTGCACACTGGAGTCCCTAACTGGCTTATAACTATGACAACAGCAATCAGGAAGCGGTGTGTACAGTATCCTCTCCCATTTCCTGTGTATTTTCCCTCCCAAAATAGTGAAACCTTCATTCCCCCCATGAGACTACAATGGAACTCACTTTGGAATGCTTACCATTGGGAGCAGTGATTTAAAAAAAAAAAAAAAAAAAGGTTTGAGATATCACATTTGATGCATATGTGTAGGTCAGTTGTATCACAAAATATCACACCATATAAAAATTTTGCAATAAAGCCTAAAATATAACAAGATATCACTATTTTTCTCAATAAACAATAACTGTAGATGATTTAGTCCAGAAACATTTGTTCACATTTTGTATATATCTTAATAATATTTATATCTAAAAATATTTAACATTGATTATGCTGATTCAAATTTGTACATTGGTTGTTTCTATCCCTAACTCACATTTTAGAACTGTTGTGAAGCACTACAGCTGGGTCTTTGTTTCATGGGATCTGCAAATCATAAATAATGCCTTTAACCTGGCTGTGACTGCAGGCAGGGGGAAACAGAGACAATGAGAAGTTATGTCGATGGGTTTTTCTCTCATCTGGCCTGCCATTGCAGGCAACTGTTTCTCTGCATTCTGGCTAAGTCTTGCGGTGTCTCAAGAAACTGTTTGGCTTATCCAATGTGAATGGGCATCTAGAA
Source organism: Diadema setosum (assembly GCF_964275005.1). NCBI lineage: Eukaryota > Metazoa > Echinodermata > Echinoidea > Diadematoida > Diadematidae > Diadema > Diadema setosum. Next base: position 34,424,410 of record NC_092702.1, on the reverse strand, counting down.
CCATTCGCTACTAACTACTGTGCATGACTTGGGGCAGCTGTGTATACATACATTGTATGCTGTGTATCAATCGAAAAAAAAAAAAAAGAAGAAGAAGAAGAAAGCAATTACAAGCAAACAGTGCGATGGGGCAGATGTAAGCTAGACCACTATATATGGTGAGGCTGTTACACACTTTTAAGCAATGTAGCTACACATTTATAGTGCAAACTACAATCAGTTTTTGGCAATACATTACATATTCTACCCTTGCATTACATGCATGCTCAGATTACCATGACAACCAAGGGATTCTTTAGCAAAAAGAGAGAGCAAAGTCTTTATGACTGCTGATGTATTTGATGAAAAAGAAAAGAAAAGAAAAACTAAAACAAAACAAAAAAGTATGTATACAGACCAAATTGGCATGTGATTCTCTGTGCAATAGTCTTTATGTATCTTGACATGGATGCATGGTGTGTTCTCGGAGCTTCTTTTTTGTGCTTACACAGTTACCTACACAAAGTTTAACCAGCCTACCGTACCATGGTAAGATGAATAGCAAAAAGAAACAGGAGAAAGATGATCGAAGGCGAATAATGACAGTGAAAAAGGCCTTTGGGCCGAACAGGAAAACATAAACAAGCAAGGCGCACCTGGTAAACTAGGGACGGCGAGCGACGCGGTGCGACGCTTCCGCAAATTTCTTTCAATTTGCGACGTCAAAGGACACCCAGCGACGGTTAGCGACGGTGTACAATCACTAGTTTAGACTGCGTGTCGGCGGGCGCCGCCGAGCGTCGCAAAGCGTCGGCTAACTCCCATGTATACTTGTAAAAGACGAGCCCTCACAAATGGACCGTTGCATGTACGAAAAGGAGCTTACCTGGTGGCCGTCTCGCTGCGTCCGGAAAATAAGCTCCTTCCCTCTACCCTCCCGAGATGCGTCCCGATGCGTCTCGAGGCGTCCCTCGTTGAATGGCGACTATTGTTTCGTAATGAATAGAAAGCTAAAGTGCTACTACTAGTGCTAAGCGGAGAAGCCATCGGCAATCCAGGATTTGGGGCCACGCACTGTTTTGACATGAAAATTACACTTACTGACACATGTGCAAATGTATTTTAGGTTACAGAAATGATTTGTGACATGATTCAACTCCTCAGCAATGCAACTGCGTACCAAATTCGGCAATTAGTATTAAGGAAGAAATGCCATATACTATTGCTTGATGCTTAAAAAAAAATCGCGAGTTTACCGTTTAATTCGCGCTACTCGCTCGCTACTCATGATCCGAATCCCCGATACGCGTGCGTGTACGTAGTGCAGCGTCCGAGTATTGGGCACACAATCTGCGCCCTGGGCTTGAGATGAAATTTTATGAAGCACAGCTGTGACTTCTGAGAGCTAAACATCAAATGCAAGTCCCCGCACCGTACGTAATTCAAACGCTAGGAAGTTCATTGCTAAAAGGAAGCGTGATTCCGTAGGCAAATATCGAACGCAACCTTCACTAATCCAATGGCAATGGAATAGAAAGTGCTACATATTATTACTAGCAGACAAAGCGGAGAAGCCATCGGCAATAGGAGGGTTTGGGGCCACGCACTGTTTTGACCTGAAAATTACACTTACTGATTTTCTAGGTTACAGAAATGAATTCTGACATGATTCAGCTCCTCCGCAGTGCAGTTTCGAACCAAATTCGGCATTAAGTATGAAGGTAGAATTGCTGCCCGATGCTTACAAAAATCGCGAATTTACCGTTTCGCGCTACTCGTTCGCTACAACTCCCGATATCGATCCGAAAATCCCCGATACCCATAAAGTAAATGCGTTATAGCGTGTGGTATAGTGCACATAATCTAATTGGGAAATTTCAGTATTTGTGAGAGGTAAAGCATCAACAAATGCAAGTTCCCGCCCGAGAGCGAGCCGTACACAAATTTGCATTTTATTGCAAGCAAGTTCATTGCTAAGCGGACGCTCGATTTCGTAGGGAAAATATCGAACGCAACCTTGACTAATCCAATGCCAATTTGCGTTTGTTTCTAATTCAACGCAAATTTTAAGGCAAAACAAACTGTATTATTTTGCAGCTGCAAGTCAAATCTCTCACAGGGCCAGCGAGCCCTGGTCCCAACAACTTTAGGCACGACGGACATCCACTCGTTGGTATTCCAGAATGCGTTCGGAATACCTTTTATCTCGGTGGCATGCACTCAAGAATGCGCGCATTCTGTACCCATTCCGGCCGTCGCCTGGGAATGCTCAGCTTAGTAAACAGGCCGGGCATTCCGGAATGAAACTGATAATGCATCAACAATGAGGGTGACTTTGTCTAATCTCTCTATTGTCTGTTAAAACCTAACAGTAACACTACCAACAGGATTAATTTGCCAGGGTTCACAGCCTTTGTCTTCTAGAATGCATTCGATCAGCCCCACGCTTTCACTAATGAGGTGCATTTTGTATACGTACATGCCGCTACTAGCTCACCGTTTTGCTTCCTTCGCTAGCGCTCAACGATCGAACATGTGGCTCTAGCTGGCCGGCGTGGTACATTGCGAAGGTACCAAGGTAGTCTTTATCCAGGCATGCTAGATTTCGAATTTTCTATCAAAGGACATTTAATTCAGTTTTCGCCTAGAAGGGATAAATCAATCCTTTTGCATGGCTACGTGAACATTTGTGATATCAGGGAGGTGAGGTCTGTTCGCTATATGCTTTTTTTTTTTTTTTAGGCGAAAAGAAAGACAAAACAGTATCATGTGACGTTTACAGGAACTCAAAAGGGGCTTTTACTCAAGACTAGTGCTAGGACTTTTCTAAATGAGACTTCAAACATCACATGGCCAATGTCTCCTCAACACAGATGAAACCTGTATGGTCATCCCTATGGGGATCAGGACTCAAATAATTGATTTCCCAATAGATCGGATCACCTAATTTGTCAGTGTTGACAAATTCCGAGTCTAGTTGATATTGAAACTCTCCTCACTTTCCATGTATACATTTATTTCTCTGTACTCATAACTTTTGTGTCCAAGTGTATTCAAAAATCTGACCTGGATCAATTGCTTTCATCTTTTGCTGATTTCATTAAGTACAATTTAGAGGCAGATTCTACCTGAAACATATGAGAAAGAACAAATGAAATGTTGGGGGGGGGGATGTAAAAATTATACGAAATGTCTCACCATCCTTGAATTACAGCAAGGTGCAAAATGCAGTGAACATGGATTTTTTTTAATTTTATTTGTGGAAATGTTCATAAATTTCACACTCCGGTGAATTTGCATGAAAAAAGAACACTAGAATATCTAGTGGAGATATCGATATATCTGCAGTAATAATGTCATCTTGGAAAATTAGAGACACATGATTTCCACTGAAATTGGCTCAAAGATTAATTGCATGAAAGCCTCCACTTTTACAGTTAGGTAAACTAGTGTAGGAATGTATTTTAACATATTTTTAGTTCACTTGCCAGTTCCTTTTGTGAACTTTTTAAACATGATGTAATATTGTTGTCAAGTGGAGCTCTTTGCCAGGTGTGAACACGTTATGTTTCCAGGGTTCAATAAAGATGTCAGGAGACATTGGTTAAAGGAATTTTGACCTTTTATTGAACTGAATAAATAAATTTAAAAAATGAATCCAAAAAAAAAAAAAAAAAAAAAAAAAAGACTAGTGCTAGAGACATGTCCCTGGCTCACTCCCACTCTCAGGCCAGACTGTCTAATTGATATCTACACGTGGTTTACAACGCGGGTGGGGTGTGAAGGAATGCATACGCGCATTCCTTTGCTGGCATGCAACACTAACTTGCAGAATGTTATTGCTACATGTATTTACTTTCGAACATACAAGCAAACATCAGACATCTATTTTATCATCGTACGGAGTTGAATATTATCGTTATTCATTTCCGAAAGTTAAAGGAAACATTCCACATTTATTTTAGCATCTTCAGGGGCCGATTATTACTGCTATTTACTTTCGAACATAAAAGCAAACATCCGGCATTTATTTTACCATCGTACGGAGTTGAATATCATTATTATTCATTTCCCAACGTCAAAGCAAACGTGCGATATTCATTTCAGCACATTCCACAGCCGAATGATATCCTTATTCATTTCCCAACGCAAAATCAAATACTCGACATTAATTTTAGCACCGTACGGAGCTGAATCTTACCGTTATTCATTTCCAAAAGACCATATGAAAACATCCGACATTTATTTTACCATTATTATTCATTTCCCAACGTCAAAGCAAACGTGCGATATTTATTTCAGCATCTTCCACAGCCGAATGATATCCTTATTCATTTCCCAACGCAAAATCAAATACTCGACATTAATTTTAGCACCGTACGGAGCTGAATCTTACCGTTATTCATTTTCCAAAAGTATAAGAAAACATCCGACATTTATTTTAGTATCATACAAAGTGAAATATTACCGTTGTTAATTTCCCAAAATTAAAAACAAATATCCGACATCTATTTTAGCATCTTTCGGCGGTAAATGTTATTGCTATAGATTCGAACATAAAAGCAAACATCAGACATTTATTTCATCGTCGTACGGAGTTGAATATTATTGTTATTCATTTCCGAATGTCAAAGGGATCATTCGACATTCATTTTAGCATCTTCCGGAGCTGACTGTTACTGCTATTTACTGTACTTTCGAACGTAAAAGCAAACATCATCGTATACGGAGTTGATTTTTTTTATTATTCATTTCCGAGACACCAGAGAGACACCTGGAAGAATTTTTATATACCGGTACTTCGAAACAAAGGGAACGAATATAGTGATATTAAACGAAAGAAATCGTACCAAACGAGGTATGAGAAACAGCGGAAATAAAACAATGAGTAGACACTTCGGCGAGGGCTTACTTCGTTTCATCGGGTGATCGCGTTCGGGTCGGGTGGTCGCGATACACGACCTTTTGTAGATTATATGCCCTAATATACGAAGGGTCGGGTGGAGCATTTGAGAATTAGACCCCTATTATTTACGAAGTATCGGGTACAACTTACCCGAATCTTCGAGAAAAAGCCATTGCAAATATACGAACGTTCGCGTGTTTTATCTCCGAATACGCGATTGTTTTCCTATGTTTTTACACTGAAAAAATTATCACAAGCGTTTGTATACAAGGCTAGCAGCAGATGATGCTCGCCGTGCATAACTATGGCAAAGCGATACGCTCGCGTGCGATAAAGTGATCATGCAGGTTTCAATGGACGACCATTCATATTGTACAGTATGTGCGGCGAAAGTTTTAGTCGTCTGGACTCGTAGATTACAACGATCTGGTCCTTCCTGTTCTATCTGAACATCTTGACAACATTGTTATCGGCATTATCGTGGTTTCTGTCTCCACTCATTTCTTCACTGCTGGTGACAACTAGCTCATACCACCTCCATGGACTTTATTGGGCTGAATCGTGAACTTTACCATGTGCAAAGTCTATGGAGGTTGACAGCAGTCACCGTCTGCACTATGACGAAATACAAATTACGTACACTTGTACTATGTACGTGTAACTGAATGGCGGTGAATGGAGTGGGGACCTATTTCAAGATAAATGTCCTTTATTCTACAAAACCACATAGTATCGATATGGAGACATTCTTTTACATCACTGCGAATACTTGTGTTGTTTGACTGAAAAGATGGGATTCTTTTCAGATATAATCAGAATCTGGTTACCGGTGCATGAAATAATCCCTTCAAAATTTGATAAGATTGTGAAACCTTTTTAATCCCTTTCTGAAATATTTTTCAAAACTGATTAGTTTGTTTGGTTGGTCAAAGTAGACTCACACAGAACTCTGATTAATTGGTTCAGTTCACGTTCTCTGCTTTACCATGCAATTCTATGTTTTGTCGACCCTAAAGACTATGCATTAAATGCAAACTTTGGGATTGAATGAGCATTGATTCTGTGTACCGTCGTGATTTTGTTGCAAACATTTTAACATAATTTAGCCGATGTCCAATATACATGCTGGTTGCTATAGCGAGCGTATACACTGACAACCATGTCTGTAGGTTTTTGCGTGTTTTACTGTTCCATCGGACCTACCTAATAAAGGATATTTTCGGAAGTTTGAATACCGGTACAATGTATTCATATTCTCCATCCTGTAATGTTATTGTTTTTACTTAGTATTTAGCCATAAAATTATGTTTCTGATGATATTTTATACTCTTTTATTTGTAATTGCCATTTTTGTGCTATTTTGTGGCCTGTTTGATGTCTTTTCGACTTTTGCTTTGATTTATTCACTGGTTTCGCCGTCCCTGATTCACCCGATACTTCGTCACTTGAATGACACTTTTTTACGTATAGTCGCGTTAAACGATCAGCCTTATGTCAAGGATTATCTGTATTAAATTGTAATTATTTTACCCATCCTTACCCGACCCTTCGTAGATTAGGGCACCTAATCTGCGAAATGTCGGGTAACGCGACCACCCGACGCGAACGCGAACACCCGAAGGAACGAAGTAAGCCCCGAATCTGGGAGGCTTGTGCCGAAAGGGTGGGTTGGGTGGTGGCGCGTCGCGTTAATGGGAACACCACCCTTCGTCCAAAGCCCCCCCGGTTTTGCCAAAAGGGTGCGTTGGGAGCGTTGGGTCGCGTCGCGTTGACTGGAACCCCACCCTTCGTCCAAAGCCCCCCCCCCCCCCCCCCCCCCCGGTTTTGCCGAAAGGGTGCGTTGGTACTTTTTCTCATGTAATATTAAAAGACGAGTTTTGAATTCATATTTAACCTTCAAACAACCATTTCAAAGAGGCTATCGTCCTGATCGGTTTACACTCTATTACCACCTAGTTTACAGCCAGTTGGTCTAATAGACTGTTCAATATCAGTTGGTCTAATAACCAGTTGGTCTAGTCATCATTTCATCCAATTACTGTTTGGTCTAATTGTTATTTGGTTTAATTACTATTTGGTCTACAGTCAATTCGTCTAATAATAGCCATCTGGTCTATTTTTGGTCTATTATGAGTTGGTCTAATTCCATTTCGTCTAATCATCAAATTGTCTAAAATAAAACCAAATTTGTCCAATATAAATTTGGTGTATACACATCAATAAAAAGCCCCCCCCCCCCAAAAAAAAAAAAAAAAAAAAAAAAAGCCCAGTTGAGTTGGTCATATAGACGAAACGATGATTGGACCAAATGGTACCTGATTAGACCAGGAGGCTGGTTATTAGACCAAATGACAATAAGATCAATGGTTATTAGACTAAATGGGTGTAGACTAAATGATGATAGACAGAGGCTAGACCAACTGGGCAATGGACCAAAATTAACGATGTGTACACCAAATTTATATTGGACAAAATAATTTGGTTTTATTTTAGACCATTTGATGATTAGACGAAATGGAATTAGACCAACTCATAATAGACCAAATCGGTATTTGATGATATAAATTGGTGTTAGACCAAAAATAGACCAAATGGCTATTATTAGAAGAATTGAATGTAGACCAAATAGTAATTAAACTAAATAACAATTAGACCAAACAGTAATTGGACGAAATGATGACTAGACCAACTGGTTATTAGACCAACTGATATTAAACAGTCTATTAGACCAACTGGCTGTAGACCAAGTGGTAATAGAGTGTAGACCGATAATAATAATAATAATAATAATAATAATAATAATAATAATAATACATTACATTTGTAATGCGCTTAATACAAAATGGAATTAGACCAACTTTCGTCTCTTCCCTGTGCGCTTAGAAACCGATCCGGACGATAGCCTCTTTGAAATGGTTGTTTGAAGGTTAAATATGAATTCAAAACTCTATTACATGAGAAAAAGTACCAACGCACCCTTTCGGCAAAACCGGGGGGGCTTTGGACGAAGGGTGGGGTTCCAGTCAACGCGACGCGACCCAACGCTCCCAACGCACCCTTTCGGCAAAACCGGGGGGGGGGGGGGCTTTGGACGAAGGGTGGTGTTCCCATTAACGCGACGCGCCACCACCCAACCCACCCTTTCGGCACAAGCCAATTTGGGAGCACCGAACACCACGCGAAAATTATACAAAGTCAACACGTGGCAACTCGCTATGACGAGATTTTTGAGACAGACATATTTTGTTCTATGTAATCTTTATCAGTAGACAATAAACAATACAAAACAGAAAATGAATTCGTTGGGACCGGAGAAATTAGTTTGTTATATCGGGTATTATTTTGTTATATCAGGATCTCCTATGCCTATATCGAGTTTCCACGGTACACTGGAAACAGAGTTCGAACGCTTTTTCACATGCACAAAATACATGCAAGAACAATTATTGCAGGAGCAAATGTGTCATCATCCAGTTCATTCCCAAAATTGATTTTTTTTTTTCAGTCACAAATTATCTGAAATTGTTGTGAAAATTGTCCCGAAACGGGAGAGTGCCACAGAACTTCTTAAGAGTTCTGTGGAGAGTGCCCGTCACCTTCTTCTGAGGGAATTGCTAGTAAGCCCGACCAGACGCAGTGCAATTCTATGCAGCGACAGGGCTGGGTAGTTAGTGAATGAGTTGCCTCCTAATCCGTCTTTTGTTCGCACGAGGCATGGCGTGGACATTCTGTTTTGAAATCGGCAAGCCTTAATGCCATTGTCTTTGATCAAAGTTACTCTGTACAATGTACTTGAAAGTCTGTGGTGTAGGGGTCATTGAGACACCTTCCTTGCAAGACACAGTGCGATGCGTGAAAAAAAAAAGAAAAAAAGATTAGTGCTTGTTCATTAACTTTCTATATGCCACCACGCCAATGTGCTGAATACGCATTGTATCACGTTATGTGTACCATCTTGTTGATGAACCCTATGAATTTGTTTATCAAATCGTTGCTGACCGTAAAAGAGAAGTGGAGATTTTAAGTCACGAACTGCCAGCCGCATGACAGAAATGTACCAAGCAAGCAAACAAGCAAGCACCAGTGAATGCCGTTTACAAACGCAAAAACTTGAACTGTTAATAGCAAAATCGACTGAAATCGTGTTTACACTAAGTAAGAAGCTATAGGGCCTACTCGTACATTAATATTGCAGAGATCAGTTACATGATTTCTAACAGAAAGAAAATTCGCCTTTTAGAATGCAAGGTAAAACTCGCTCCACATCACAATAGGGCAACGAATAAGTTCAGATTGTCTTTATTCACTTACTGTTGTCATATCACTACCCTGATTAAATTTTGGCTAGTCCGCAAAAAAAAAAAAAAAAAAGAATGACTAAACAAACATTACGACAGTATGCCTTAGTAATAGTATCGTCCAGCTTGTATACCAGCAGCACGATTATAAAGATTCTCGAGTACTACGTGTACTGAGCTACTGTACGCGATGTACATGTTTGTTGATGTACAGATCAGCAGTTGCCATCTTAACAAATTTAATTTGTAGAGGGAGACAAAGTGAAGAAACTCGCATCTGAACCTTCACCCCTCTGAATAATATCTTTCTTTCAATGCAAAAAATTGTTGGGTATATTCAGTTGTTCTTTACTATAAAACATAGTCATGTGTTATTTTTCAGGCTTTTCATGTTATTTATTGGATTCTAAACATCTTAACTATTCCAGTTTCTTTTCCCCTGACTGATATCACAAAGTCTGCCATAACGATGTTCGCTAAACAGTTTACGTTCCATACGAAGAAATCATGTCTTTTAAAAGAGGAAAAAACAAAAACAAAACAAACAAAAACGAACGAATGTTGATAGCCAAATAACTTCACAGTTCGTAGGTGAAGTTCCTTCAAACTTTCCAAAGTAATACGTAGTTTTGAGCGTGAAATTGTCAGGATTTTGCTGTCTAACCGGGTAGTGGCTGCATCACATACTCGTAGTGAATTTGTCTGGGCATACGAGGCCTTTCGTATATTTCTGTGAGTAATAGATCCCTTCCTATACAATTTGTAGTTCAGTAAACAATTGAAATACTCAATTAAGTACACATTAATAAACTGTTCGATATTTCTACTAACGGTCAAAAGAAAGGCTATAATTAGAATCACGATCTTTGCGATGACAACTCATGAGCTAGTTCTTCGATCGATATTTCCAGGCTATGTACACGCGGTTTATTCCAGTGCGCGCATTCTTTCGTCTGGCACCTTGGGTCTGGCACCTGGTTTTGTGGAAAATTTCCACAAGGAGGGGAGAAGGGTGGGGTGTCAAGTTTCTCGTAATGCCAGAGACTGCATACACAATCTCTTTCCCCTTTGCTGGCAATGAACGTCTAGATTTAACTTTACGAAGGTTGCTAGCACGTGGTTCTTTTTGTTGTGAGGAGTATGTTTTTTTTTCCCCATCATTCATGGGCCGGAAGGGAAAGAAGTATGTTCAGCAAGCTGTCTTTTACACTCGCATTAGTAATAACTTATCATCACCATCACTCGGATCACTCAGCCTTTTTCTATTAACAGTCAGAAACATGACCAACATCATCATCAATCAAAGATTATTCCTCCCGTCTATATTTCTTTTCTGAATTATCCTCCACTGCTCGCTTTAATGATTAACAAAAAATCGTAACTGTTCGTTACTTTGAAAGTTTGCAATTTCCGAAGTCTCGTTATTCGAAAAAAAATAAAAGCAACAACAAAACTGTGTTGCTGTTTTGAAGATTCGTCAATTCAAAAACGAAGGAAGGTTTGGTTTTCTAAATGCTGTTAATCCGAAAACAAAACAAATTTTTGACCACGTTATTCGTTTTCAGATTAACGAACCGTATTTCCCATTTTCAGATTAACGAACCTTTGGAATGTCACAAAATGTTCGGATTAACAACCCCTAATACATTTTCAGATTACTATAGTAACAAACATGGAATTTGCGGAATATAAGTACACCTAGTATCATCATACATGACTCTTTTTGGAATAATAACCACCACGCAAAGAAATTAACAATGTCAAACTGAGAAACTGATTTCTTGCCTCAAAATTTTCCCTGATGCCGTCTATATATTTCTTTTCTGAATTACCCTTCCCCCTCCACTGCTCGACTGAAAAACAAACAAACAAAACAAAATATAAAGTTACAGTTCGTTACTTAGAGTTCGTTATTCCGAAGGCTAAGATTCGGAAGAACGAACCAACGGAATAAGTAGGGCTATGACTCTTTCCAGAATACAAACATCACGCAAAAAAATTAACGATATGAAACTGAGAATTTCACTTACTTGTATTTCTTGCCTCAAGATTTTCACTCCCTTCTATATTTATTTTCTGAACTACCCCCCCCCCATCCCCTAATCGACTGAAAAAAAAAAATAAACATAGTTACAGTCATTCCGAAGGCTCGTAAATCCCAAATTGACGAAGGGGGAAAAAGTTTCGTTTTTTGAAGAATCGTCGACTCGAAAGCGAAACGGGGGTCGATATTCTCAACGTTGTTAAACTCAAAAGATAAATGAATAATTAATAGATAAATAAATAAATAAATAAATAAATAAATAAATAAATAAATAAATAAATTTTCGTGCCGGATTAAGAGTTTTCAGACTAGGCACCTTCGGAATAATCCCACACACTGTTAGTTAGTTAAAAGTTGATGCCTATATAGGTGGTCAAAACTTACGTTTGAAATGAGAAAATGGGAGCATTTGCAGACATTTACAACATCCGACATTAACGTTTTAGCGCTATAAAGAGCCGAAAGTTTTCGTTATTCATTTCCGATTGTAGGAGCAATCACGCAACATTTACTAGTATTTTAGCACCTTACGGAGCCGAATATTACCGTTAATCATTTTCAAATGTAAAAGCAAACTACTGACATTAATTTTAGCGTCTTTAGGGAGCTGAATGTTATCCTTATTCATTTCCGAACGTGAAAGCAAACATCCGCTATCTATTTTAGCATCTAACTGAGCCGATTGATACCGTTAATCATTTCCAAATGTAAAAGCAACAATCTCTTATTATTTTAGCATCGTATACGGAGCAGAATATTACTGGTATTCATTTCCAAATTTAAAAACAAACATCCGACATTTATTTCATTATCATACGGAGCCGAATGTTATTTGCTGCTGTCCACTTCCGAAAGTGAAATGAATCATCTGACAATATTATTTTAGCATCGTACGGAGCCGAATAGTAGGGCCTACTGTTGTTCATTTTTAACGTCAAGGCAGATATCAGACATTTACTTTCCCATCAAACGCAGCTGAATGTTACTGTTATTCATTTCGAAATGTAAAAGCAAATATCCAACATTTATTTGGCATCGTATGGAGCAGAATGTTACTTCTATTCACTTCCGAACGTAAAAGCAATCATCTGACATTTATTTCAGCATCTTCCGGAGCCGAATGTCATTGCTATTTACTTTCGAAAGTAAAAGCAAACATCCGACATTCATTTGATCATAGTACGGAAATGAATATTATTGTTATTCATTTCCGAACGTCAAAGGGATCATTCGACATTTATTTTAGCATCCTCCGGAGCTGAATGTTATTGATATTTACTTTCGAACATTAAAGCAAACATCCGGCATTTATTTCACCATCACACGGAGTTGAATATTATTGGTATTCATTTCTAAACGTCAAAGGGATCATTCAACATTTACTTTAGCATCTTCCAGAGCTGAATGTTATCGCTAATTTACTTTCGAACGTTTAAGTAAACATCCGGCATTTATAGCGTCTCCCGAAGCTGAATGTTATTGCTATTTACTTTCAAACATAAAAGCAAACATCAGACAGTTATTTTATCATCGTACGGAGTTGAATATAATTATTATTCATTTCCGAACGTCAAAGCAAACATCAAACATCAATTTTAATGAATCAATGTTACTGTTATTCATTTCGAAATTTAAAAGCAGACATCCGACATTTTAGCATCGTATGGAGCAGAATATTACTGCTATTCGCTTCTGAACGTAAAAGCAATCATGTGATAGTTATTTTAGCATCTTCTGGAGCCGAATGTTGCTATCTACTTTCGAAAGTGAAAGCAAACATGCGGCGTTTATTTTATCATCGTACGGAGTTGAATATTATTGTTAATCATTTCCGAAAGTCAAAGCAAACATTCGACATTTATTTTAGCATCTTCCGGAGCCAAATGTTATCCTTATGCATTTCCGATCGCAAAATCAAATATCTGACATCAATTTTAGCACCGTATGGAGCTGAATCTTACTGTTATTCATTTCCAAAAGTATAAACAAACATCCGACGTTTATTTTAGTATCATACGAATATTACCATTATTCATTTCCAAAATTAAAATGAAACATCTGACATTAATTTTAGCATCTTGCGGAGCCGATTGTTGCCGTTGTTCATTTCCAAAAGTAAAGGCAAACATCTGACTTTTTCCTACGGGAGAAATAGGACGACTTCGTAATACACTGTATTCATTTCTTGAGTCACTTGACAGATAAAAAAAGATCTCACCTCATGCATGCAAAATTTTACATGTATGGAGCTGCCTAATTAAGGCATACATTCGCGTATGAGTGTAGACCTACATGTGTTTTCATAAACCATCTTCGATCGCTGCTTTCAAAGTGTTCTCCGTTCAGTGAGATCACACCCCATAATTACGTCTTCTTTTCACCATCTTATAGCCAAACGAAACGCAAATCAACTCATAATCAATGTTGAGACAAAGGAAAGCGTCTGGACACGTCGCTCATCGTCGGGCTATCACGAGCATCATTTGTAATCAGGAGAGGTGCGTCTGAACACGTCGCTCGCTATTCAGTTTGAGCACTGGCCGTGACCATTCAGAAATCTCGCTACATCTCAAGCGCCGTGTCCCGAAACGTCGGCACTATAATAAAACGAACACTTGCGTGAGCGGAGGTCACGCAACATAGAAATAATCAACAGCTTCTTTTGAGGGTGTCGGCAAGTGTCAGCAAGCGTCGGCAAGCGTCGCGGTATCATCAAAATAATGGCGCGTAATGCTTGGACCGACGCTTAGCGACGGAGTAAAAACATACTGCGACGCACTTCATTGTTCTCGCAAGAAGTCCCCGTCGCTGAGTGTCGCTCTCCGTCGCTCGCAGTCCCTAGTTTACCAGGTGCGCCCAAGGCACTTGATTGCACACTGAGAAAAGGCTCTAATATTAATGTTATCCTTATTTCCCTTTTTATGTGTGAAACTTGATGCCCACAACTAATGGAAAAGAAACATTCTATTAAAGAAAAAGGAGAACTTTTTGGCTCAGTTCTACCACCTCTCCTATGCTCCCACTGCATGTTTCTATGGCTGTGTTTATCTAACTTGAGAAAGAGAATCACGTTTCAAAACGTCTTTGGAATGGCGTTTGTGAACGTGGCTTGGAACGTTATTCTGGGGGTGCCACGTTTATCTAATCAACATACAATCTCGATTCGAGTGTTGTCACTGCGCAGCAACTTTGCGCCGTTCGACCTGGGAAGTAAACGTCAACTGCATACCAGCAAACATGCCTCATCAGTCACACACAAAATAATGGGTAGAGAGCACAACAGGAAACAGCTGGGATTTGACCTTGAGAAATAAACACGTTTCAAAACGGCATTGCGTTACCTGCTCACAGAACGACGACTGTGGTCTCAAACGCGTTTCAAAACGCCCTTTGAAAGGCATTTTAAAACACCATTTCTAAACGCGTTTGAAAACACAGTTGCTAACCCCTCAAAATGCCTCGAACGCGTTTAGGAGCACGATTCTGCCTCAGAAAATGTTTAGATAAGAGCAGCCTATATTCCCTCTACATGGTCAGGGCACAAAGTTTCAGAGACTTACGTAAAGGCCACTCATGCTGAGGGCGAACGAAACCATGAGGAAGTTAGTTCCGACGAAGGCCTTGAAAATGTTTGCATTGTCCAGGAGGAGCTGCCAACACTTTGATGAAAAGGACCTGGAAAGGGAGATAGATAGATAATGATATGAAGCAGAAATGATATACAATGATTAAATGTAATAATGAAAAACAAAATATGAAGATAATCTGCCGCTTTGTTGCATGACAAACCAGTTTTGTTAGTGAAGCTGTACTTTTATTATGCCACATTGTTCCACATTCATCCCCATGTTTGCTTGTTTTTTTTTTTTTTTTGATGTGGTTCTATTGTCTGCAATTTGGGATTGACATTAACTGTTATACTAAGCACTTTTGATTTGTTTGTATCTTCACCACTAGAAAAATACATTGACAATTTAAAAACTATTAGTACAGCTGTAAGGCAGGGAAAACTTAAAATTTTGCTTTTGCATACAGCAAGATATTGATTAAAAAGGAAACTATTCCTTACACAGCCCCAAATATCCAGTATTTGATAAAAAGTTGCAGCAAAGAGTAAAATGTATTACACTTGTATGCCCACACACCAATGAACAAGTTCTTCAGCAACTCTCAACAGATCTTATATACTGTATACTGTACTTATATGAAATGACAATACCCAAAACAAATCAGACCAATTTCCCTAACCCTCCCATTTTTTTATTATCTTCAGTAGGCTATTCTTCAGCTTTCAGGGTACAATCGTATGTGTACACATGTAGTTGTTCCTTTAGCAGGCACTACATAATTTACATACAAATGTATGGATATCACTTCACATATCAAAAGCTTTCACTTGGTATAAGAACAATACATCACATTAAACCTTTTCAGCCTGTTTTTAGCAAATTTTATGGCTTCACACAGTAGATTATCATCCTTTTTCTTTGTCAGTGCTTTTAAAAATATCATCATCTCTAGACATGCTGCCAAGAGTTAAAGGTATCCTACATGTATAGCTTTGGTTAAGACCTAATTTCAGGTTTCTGACATTTTTTTTTTTTTTTTTTGGTGAGATAATGAGAAACTTCTTATGAAATATGAAAGAGTATGTAGGTCCTAATTAAAAAAGGGGGGGGGGGGGATTCAAAGTTTATTTGATGAAAATTGGTCTTTAAATGGTTGAGATGTCCAAAATAGAGCAATCCTAATAAAAGGTGGGACCCATCTTTTATTAGGATCACTCAGTGTTCCTTTATTTTGGGATGTCTCAATTCCTCTTAGAATGGTATGCTCTGTATTATTTTATAAAGTTCCTTGGTATCTCGTAAAAATTTAAAGCCCAATACTCATCTCCACCAATACTATTCCACCCCTATAAGCGCATAATGTCTAAAACTAACAATAAATGGATACAGATGTATTAAATGTCATTCATGTTATGAATGCAGATTACATGTATGAAATGTTATCACCTACAGACCCCATGACAGATCCATAAAGACTACAGCTGATTTTGTTTCGGTCGGCTGCATGTGTAATCCCATAATACCAATTAGGCTATTAACCTCCATGAATTGTGTAGTAAGACTAGGAAACCAGAAACATGATGTGTATTAATTACATCTAGTTCATTACTGTCATTCTCGTATGAATTATTAAAGATTGAAACTCCTAATAGACAAGGACACTGTAAAAAGATAACCCCTCTACAATAGCGTATTGCATGAACAGCACAAGGCAATCCGTAAAATTGATATTTTTGCACGAGTAATTTCTCGTGCTTAGCTGGGTAAGATGAATTTCTCGTGGTCAATTCCATAGAATCAGGACATTAACAACGGGAACATACTGTATGTCATGCAAAAATATTTGCGTGCTTTTATTTTCGCGCGAGCGTCTGGTTGCAAATTTCACCACCACAAAAATTTCCACTTTGACAGTAACAAGTACTGTTGACTTTGCACATGAATCCCAACCAATAACACTCTTTGAAAAAATGATAAAAAAGAAATGTCATAACTTTCCTATTTTCATTTTCTTTTTTTCATTTTCTTTTTTTTTTTTTTTGGGGGGGGGACTGTTGATACTGACAACTGGCATTTTCTGTTAGTATGACTGTACTGTTCTTGCAAATTTTAAAGCCAACACAATCTCACAACTGGATTTTCCCTTTAAAGTAAATTGTTATGGTTCAAATACTTAATAGCCTGCTAGCACATTATTGGTAATGTGATACATTCACTTGTTCTTGCTATCAGTTTGCAGTCATTGTTCCTGCTCATTAATCTGGGCAGATTGTATTGTGTACAAGCATGATTGCTAATCAAAAGTTTTAAATCCAGAATCCTATTTCTATTGTACCTGTTTGCCTGGTAAGAACTTTAAATGCACTTTGCTGCAGCCCACTACATTCTTCCTAGTTACCTCCGCCAAGGGAGGAGGATATGTTTTCATTACCGTTGGTTTGTTCGTTCATTTGTTTGTCCGTGTGCAAAATAACTCAAAAAGTAGTGAACGGAATGAGATGAAACTTGCAGGAAAGGTTGAGAATGACACAAGTAACAAATGATTAACTTTTGGTAGTGATCTGAGAATTTTTGGGGAATTTATGAAGGATTTTTTATATTTTGGCAAGTACAATGTGTAGGGTCAATGAACTACAACGTAGGGAGTTCAGGCGGCGTGTATTTGAGGTTTGCATGCGCGCACTAAAGCGTGTGGTCTAGTTTCTGCTAGGGAGAGGCGCGCCATACAGCTGAGGGTTTATGACGTAACAAAGACTTCTATATTGGGAAATGGAGCGACTTTTAGCACACAGTGCTGCATATAATATGTACGTATGGGTGGAAATCAGTAATATCTCTATGGAAGAACAAGATCAGTGTGGTGGAAATAAGCTGCATGCTTGGCGGAGGTCTGCGCTCTCAGAGTGCTTTTCTAGTTTTTGTTTATGTGTTTTTTGTTTGTTTTGCTTGCTTGCTTGCTGTAGTGTTGTTAGTGTAAAATATTCAGTCTCTAAATAAAGTTGGCACATACATAATCATGACACTGGTCAGAAAAAAAAAAAAAATGATGCACATAATCAAACATATCTGAATAATCATACCCACTCTGCTGTACTTTGTACATGTACAGGTACAGTACTTGCCTGATTACAAATAAGCTCTTATCTACACAAATTTCTCATATTTCTGGGTTCTTACAATAAGATCAAAAAAAGTATCGGTATCATTCATATGCAGCAAAACACCACATTTCTGTACATTGCCATTATACACATGAAGCATACAATGTCAGTGATCAATATCGATCATTTCATACAGTATCATTACACTATAAAATATCATACAATGTATGTATTGCATCAATAGTTCTACTGCATCCAGTAAGGTTAAAATAACAAATCAGCTTGTATTTACAGTCAGGGAAACAAACAAACAAACACATACTTAAATTTTTCTTTAAGTAAAAAAGACAAAAAGGAAAAAAATGAAAGGGGGCTATGCTTCCCCCCCCCCCTTAACTTTCTATTGTACTTGTAGTGGCACCCGAAAAATGAGCAATAAGCCTATAAGTTTCTTTCTTTTTTGCTCGTCAAGCGATGAAACTCGAAAGTTGCAAGAGAAACAGAAAAATTGCACACGCACATTTTTTTTTTTTTTGGTCAGCTGATTAAAATTGAAAGTGGCACCAGAAATATTTTTGTGCCACCCCTTTATGGAATTCCTGGATCTGCCCCTGATGTACAAGTGGACGTACAGTCAGAATGTGTACCTCGAATTACCAAAAATCTGAGATACATAAATTATTTACTGAGGTAAGAAACCTCAATGAATTGCAAGGTCACTATTCCCTTAGACACTTGTAACCTACATAGTCATACATAAAATTGAACACATTCACAATTGAGCAACTGGTATAATTCAAGCTTTCTATTACCTAGGTTGGTACTTCAGTTTTTCTCAGTATCATGGAGTTCTGAATACAGGCTCATCAGCATCAAGTGTGATTCAGGCATGAGACAATAGAATAGACTTTATGAATACCAGAAACTAAAACTAAAGAGACATTTAATGGTTAACCGAGCAGGGCTGCTGTAATGAAAACATAAAGAATTCACCAGGAGCATATAATGTCAGTGCGAATGTGAACAACCTGGAGTAATGGAGCAATAGAGAAATGTTTTCTGAATCAACAATCCAAACCTTCCAAAACATCTACTGTAGTCAAATGACCTTCATCAATTATTGTCTAGATGGAAGTTCAACATAAAATGCATTTGTCATTTTTTCTTTATTTTGTGTGTGTGTGTGAGTGTGTGTGTTTCTTTTTTTCTTTTTTTTTTCTTTTTTTTTTTACTGGAACGAACTGACACAAGGCAAAAGTGCAGAGAACACAGAGTGTAGCCAGAGAGGTGATGTAAATATGTTTGCTGTAAATACATTGTAGGTTGTTTTACATGGAGTCCTACAGTGAGCTCAAATCATCAGCTGAGAACCATAAGGGCGCTATCGCATTCTAAGATCTGAGTGTAAACAAAGACAAAACAATCCGTTTTCATGAAAACAAGTTTACTTTTTCAAAAGTAGGTAGATCTATGAGCATTGTCCAAATATCAGGGATAATATTGCCCTTGCGGTTTCCATTTATAACATTTTACTGAAAATGAAAATAATTCAACATTGACACCATAATGCAGAGGAGATCAAGCTTTACAAGATGTTATCAACAACTCAATGTACAGTATACCCCCCCCCCCCAAAAAAAAAAAAAAATGTGATAATGCCCTTCTGGTTCTCAAACGATACAACCCATTTGCTCTCAGCTGTATGTGTAGAATAGGTTTTCCCGTCCATTTTCGCACTTTTAAAATTCAATTCCAAAGACTTTTCTTTCAAATTCGTCCCGAGAAACTCACAGAATGCAAATCCTAACTTCAATTTTGTCAATCGTCATCGTAATTTGTTTTTCGTCAACCATTTTCAAAGACATCGCAATCAAAATCGTCGATTGTCATTGAAATTCGTTCCCGCCGCCCCTCGACTGGAGAATGTAAGAATCAAATTCGTCTTTGTTCACACAATTTCATGATTTTTTCAAACAAATTCGTCGGATAGCATTGGTCTTTTAGTGTGAGGGTGAACTATTATTCTAAGCCTACATTACCTCACTTTCTCCCGGTATTGGGATCAGTAGACATTATTCCTACACTTGTAAACCGTTTGCTTGACAATATATAATATATACACACACACAGGAGATTGAAGGATAAACGGCAGTCAGAGAACATTAAATACAGTAAAGGCAATCTTTAATCATGTTGTGAAAACTTTTGGACTTGAGCTCTTTTACTTCCTGATTTTATGTTATTGCATGAAACAAACTTTATTCAAAATGATTAACAGCAAAAAAAAAAAATTGCTGTCTTTTTATATACATTAAAATGGGCTTAAACTCTACACACATGTGAAATTGTCTGGAAATCGTGGATCACTGTTTTCGTTTGTTTGACAGTACACAATATTTGTTTTCGTGTGTTCTGTGAGAAGGGTGTGTCTGTGTGTGTGTGTGTGTGTGCATGTTTGTGGTTTTTGTGTGTTGTTGCGGGGGTACCGTACACATGTGTGTTGTATGTTACTCCTAAATGTGGAAAAAGTGAACGGTTGTACGAAAAATTAAACAACCAAGAAATCACAAAAGAAAAGATATGAGACAAATTTGAAGGAAAATTTGACGAGTATGATTGCCAAAAGACGAAAGTGCTTTTGCTGTCATGAGTGCAGCGAGTGTGACGGACGAATTTGAATTGTAAATGACGAAAATGTGTGACAAATGGCTATTAAAATTGAATAGACTTTGTTCGAAAATGATCGATAAAAGACGAATTTGAAATTGGGATTGGCATATTCCAGATCTCTCGGGACGAAATTGAACCATAAATATATCAATGTGAATGAAAAAAGTTTGAAAATGAACGGGAAAACCTATATTTGAATGTTGCATGCACAAAAACAATTCTAGAAAAGCAATCAGAGAGTGCAAGTCTCTACCAATCAGCTCATTTCAACATTACTGATCATCCTAAAAATGACCCTGTTTCCCATTGATATTGATAAAGAATCCTTTCTGGTTTCTCTGCCTGCATAACCAACACCTCAAAATAAATGAAGTTTGCATTCCCTGCTTTATAGGCCCTACAGGCTAATTGATGATAAAGACGCCTTCAAATACTGTATCATCCCCCCCCCAAAAAAAAAATAAAAAATAAAAATAAAAAAGATAAAAAATTCCAGGGTCCAGATGGTGATGCGGATCATTACAGTACCTAAATTTAATCATCTGTTCCTTGTGTCATTATCACCTTTTCCTGTAAATTTCATCCAAATCAGTAAACAACCTTTTGAGTTATTTTGCAAACAGACAGCCAGACGAACAAACAAATGTGGGGAAAAAACATAATCTATTTGGTGGATGTAAAAATATATTTACCTGTAAATTTGTAAATAACTGAAAATGAAAAAAAAAAATCTCTATTTCATTGCAGTAAATGCATGTTGGTCTACTATGTATGATCCCCATCAAATCATCTGAAGTAATCTGACCAATACCGGTAGTTAAAATACAAAACACATCAAAGAAAGAAACAAGCAAACAAACAGACAATTAGGGTCCACAAACTTCAGTTGCATGGATTGATAACTACAAAAATGAAGGAGAGATTATGACGAAGACGTTACCTGCTCTGATTTGGATCGCTACCAGCACGTGTTGACCGCACTATATATCCTCCTGCCATCCTGAATCCTGGGTATCGTCAGCTCACTCACGTTCCAGCATCTATTTCAGTACACCGTCTGTCCAGTAAATGAGGAAACAAATGTACACAATAATACTGCTGAAAACAGGGACAGAATTCTTCATGTATGTGTTTTCCATACAGTTTACATGGCAGAGAGAAGAGGATACACTCCATTTCTACATCAAAATTAGAGTCAGGACAATTTTGCTAAATTGTAGCTGTAAGAAAATGCAAATATTACTGACAGTTTATTCAGTGTCTAAAAATGGGACAGACTAACAGTACAGCCACATCTAAATACAGGATATAATTATAGCAATTGACAAATTATCAGTTGAAAATGTATGCAAAATTCATGAAAATAAAGCCACCACCATACACGTAGGCATACATACCATAGCATATTATACGGTGCCCCTAGTACTTAGTAGCTTTAAGGAGACAGCATTAATACCATCCCACAAGGCACAATTATAAAGGGATGGAAGCACAGATCAGTTCAAGTTACTTAAACCACTCATAATCCTTTATGTCATTGACATTGTCCTTCAGAGTATTGGGTCTTATCTGACCAGCAGCTGGTTGCCAAGCATGCGACCCTTGGACATATGGCATGCCTCAAGGGTCCATTTGTTTTGGGCCAGTAACAGTTCACTCTGCCTTCTATTTCTGCCCCTGATCTTAAAACAAGGTATGATTTTGATTACTGGACGTGGACACGCCATATAGAAGGTAAAATTTGCTGTGACTCGGGACTTCCTGACAATTTCACAAGTGTTGTAATTTGTGATAGCTGAGCACATTAATGAACAGAGAAATGTACATTGCAGTCATGTTGGAATCAGAGTATATTTGTGTGTTAATTTGTGCATAGCATGCTAATCATAAAATTCTTAAAAATATAAACCCAGTGAAAAGTATGTTGTATTGCATACATGTATGTAGTGTATGCTGACGGCATTCCTGTACAAGACTGTATGCACTTTTTATAACCTCTTTCATTGATGATACAATTGTACTGAAGTCTCTTGGAACTGCTGGTTGATGATCTCTAGCTCTTCAGAGTGAATATCTAAAACTTTAAATTCCAGAGTTATACTACTTTTCATGCCAGTATAATGTAAATAAACTGAAGCATAGCACACTTTTGGCTTTCTATGATGTGGAAAATTAAATAAAAGATTACTAAAAAATATAGTCTGCAGCCGCGGTCACACTGGCAAAAGATCAAGATGTTTAATATTGCAAAGTCTTTGCATTCTTTTGTCCTCTGTTCACACTGGCAGCCAAACTCGAAGATCTTATTAAGTTTGGGTAACCAATGCAAGTGCACAAGAAAGGAGAAAGAGTTTGCCATCTCACGGCTAACGACTGTGATGTAAACAATGCACATGTGCTTCTCATTGAGGCACCGCCCAAAATCCATCGATCGATGCTGCAAACAGATGGTGACTGGAGACATGACAAACTTTGTGAAGTTTCAGTTGCAAGCATTCAAATATCCCTGGTAGTGGGAAGCATCGCAGAAAGTTTGCAGTCACACTGGCAAAACTTTGAGATCTTAAAATACTGCGATCTTAAACTTCATGATCTCTATTAAATTGCCAGTGACGCAGTGTGACCGTGGCTTATGTCACCACAGACTTTTCCTGTTTTTTTTCTTATTATTCATACACATCAAAAAGAGTTTTTGTATGTAAAATACCTCAGTGAAGGTCTGGTGTCCTGATCATAGACATAGAGAATTTCTTATTGTAGTGTGGTGGCATACCGCAAGTATGGTAGATCTATAATTATAGATAGAATTTTTTTCTTCTTCTCATCATGCATGGAGAGTGGACATGTGTACGATGTAAAAAAAAAAAAAATCACAGTGCAAAATTGCGACCATTTATATATCAGATACTGTACAAGCTGAAATTTTCACGGTGGTTTTATTTTCGCGAATTTCGCGAATCGCCTTTGAACCGCGAAAATAACAACGCGCGAATAACTACATGTAAGTTCAGTATAGACCCTCGCAACCGCAAAATTAACAACACGCGAAAATGTCCTCAAAGCAGCGATTCTCGAAAATATCTCTACGCGAAAATTTCAGCTCGTATAGTATGAGATGGATGAGAAGTGAAGAGGAGGCCTCATGAGCACTGCAGGGAGGGACCCTCTTGAATACCCCATAGAAGTCTAGGTGCTCATGAGTGAGAGAGTGCCTTGTGAGACGAAGCCCCCCTCATGAGCGGATTTCCCGGACTGATTTCTACCTTTCATATGAATAGATGAACCGACATGATTCACGTTCTCTTAGACAAATGTCATGGAATTGGTGGGAAAAAGAACTAGTATGTGTTGCAGGAAGTCGAAATGTTGGAAGGATGCCTTGCATCTAGCATTGCTGATTCTAAAACTAAAAGTCTGTCGAGCCATCAATCGAGCACTCAAATGGGAGACGTCCCGTGGGTACGGCGACGCCGAGATCGAACAGCGCGCTGCGCTGGCCGTGCGCTTGGCCTGCACTTCCCCGTAATCCGTATGGTATGGCTGATGATCATTTTCGAGGTGCGGAAAGCAATTTTACTGCAAGGCAAGGCAGTCGCTATTTCACGGTTTTGAAAGACAGTCACTAACAATATGAACAATATAAACGATATCGATACTATGAACATGTTGATATCATTCATCAGTAATGAAATCAATTTAAAAGTCCTTGTATTACTTACCTAATCTGTACCGAAAGACACTCAAGCTCCCGCCGTCCCGTCTCACGCCTGCACTAGTGTTCGTGTTCAGATCTATCTGAGTACCGGTAAATTTCCACGCGATGTACAGTACATGTACTGTATACAGACTACGGGCGGCGCGGCGTGGGTTGAACTGTCGTAAAATTGACTCAGAATGTAAACAATATAGTCCAAGAGCATTAGGTCAAAAAAGGCTTAAACCTGGACATTTTTGGTAACAAGCTGATTTTTTCAGGATAGGTCCAGAAAAATGTCTAGAATAACATACTAAAAGTCCTCATAAATCCTCTTTGAGCGTTTTCCGCAATCCAAGATGGCGTCCAAAATGGCCGCCATTTCCAGAAATTCTTATAACTTTTCAACCAGAGAACCAAAATACAAAATTTAAATGTCTAAATATATGTTTTGAAGCATGAAGAACTCAATAAAACACATATCAAGAGATTTTGATACACGCGAGTACGGTAATCCAAGATGGCGTCCAAAATGGCCGCCATATTTTGAAATTCTTATAACTTTCCAGCCAGGTAACCCTAATACAAAATTTAAATGTGTAAATATATGTTTTGAAGGATGAAGAACTCAATAAAATACATATTAAGAGATGTTGACGGACATAAGTACCGTAATCCAAGATGGCATCCAAAATGGCCGCCATATTTTGAAATTCTTATAACTTTCCAGCCAGGTAACCCTAATACAAAATTTAAATGTGTAAATATATGTTTTGAAGGATGAAGAACTCAATAAAATATATATTAAGAGATGTTGACGGACATAAGTACCGTAATCCAAGATGGCATCCAAAATTGCCGCCATTTTCTGAAATATTTCAAATAGGCAACCCAATACAGAATTTAAGTGTCTATGTTTCGAAACATTTATAAAGAACTCAATGAAATAAATATTAAGAGATGTTGACGCACGCATGTCCAGATTAAACCGCTCGAGCTCTTCCTAAAATGCAAAATGGCGTGCAAACTGGCTGGCAGTCACAATTTTATCTCACAATTATGTAAACAAATGTTAGTATAGCTTTTTATTTACAAATAGTTCTTATGAGTAAAGTATACAAATAAAACATTTGGATGTTAAACTCAAGGAGTGTGTCCTTGTTTCGATAGAAACATTCACCATCAGATATGTTGCTAAGCAGAGAGCCTACTAGATCTTTTTACCACATGCTCTATTTTCGTCACCTCAAGCACATGAAATGAAAATTTAGTGCTAGCCCTTTTTTATTACCAACGAATTTGGTGTCCACCATGAGGTGAGTTACACTTGAAACTGTCAGTTATCACTCAAGAAGTAAAAACAATTCTTTCTGATGTCTGTGCTACATAACTGTTGAAAATTAGTTTCTTCATGTGCGACAAAATAATGTGTAATTCATCAAATGACAGTGAATCTCTTTGCTGCAGTGTATTGCTCCACCTTAAAACAAAGTGTCTAAATTATCTTAGGGTGGCCTATTTATTTCGTGTAGATTAGGTAAAATTATATTACAGATAGAAATCAGAGAATGTGGCACTCATAGTTATTGGTACATGGAGGAGGAATACTCCTCTCCCACACGAGGGATCTTCTTTTTTTTTTACTCGAAAGTGAAACATATTGTGCAAACGTTTGGTAAGATATTGAATTGCTTTCATCAAAGAGTAGAAAATATATAAAGAGTTTTCAGGGAAATGGGCAATATATGGGAGGGGGTGGAAGGGGATCCCCTCCCCCAACATGAGGGAGATTTTGCATTTTCAGACTTGATATTCAGACATTTGATGCACCATATTGGTGAAATATTAATTTTTTTGTTTCCATAAAAAGGAACAAAAAGTTATGTAATCATGGAAGTGCGCAGTCATAGGGATGCCCGCTTCCACACGAGGGCATAATTTCGTATTTTCAGACTTGAAATTTACAGATCTGTTGCACCTATTTGGTGAAATATTTGATATTTGTTTTCTATTTAACGCTGGAAGAACGAATTCAGGAAAGTGTCGGGGAGGGGGAAGTGTGTGGGGAGAATACTCCTTCCCATACGATGGAGATTGTGACATTTTCCCATTTGAAATTCAGAGATTTAGCACACTCATTTGGTGAAATATCTGAGATTTGTTTTTGTCCTAAAAGTAAGAAAATATATATTACTAATGGAAATATGCAGGGGAGGTGTATAGGGTGATGCACCCTCCCACAAAATGGAGGTTTTTTGTTTTTTTCTTTCAAGATATAGGGGTTTTATGGTGCACAATGTTGATGACATACCAGATTGTTGTTTCTATTAAAAAGTGTAAGTATAGAATAAAGAATAAAGACTAGTATATCCAAGGCAATGAGCTAGTAGAGGATGTGGGGGGGGGGGGGGATCCCTTTCGACTGGAGGGAGTTTGGCATTTCTATGATCATTAACCGGCCTAGTGCACCTTTGGTGTTATATTGATTGTCCATCCTTAAAGGGTAGATAATTCATTGTCTCAGTATCCCCATCCCCTCCAACTCCAGGGAGCTATTACACTTGAATTGAAATGAAAATAATTATATTATTTACATACATTCGATGCAATATTTGGGAATTGTTAATCAAAGGGGTATTTAATTTATATTGGGGAAGTGAGGGGTGGAAGGATTTTGTAGGAAGGGCAAATTACCCTTACATTTTGTAAGTGAAAGATGTAGTGCACACTTTTTGATGACAAATTCGGAAATTTGTTAATCTCAAAAGTGTACAAAGTCTATGGAAAGGGGCCGAGCGAGGGACGTTTTGCATTTTTATGATTGCAATTCAATGACTTCAGGATGAATATTTGGAAAATAATGATTGTACAGGTCACACCTTTCCCCAAGGGGGGGGGGGGGGGGGGGGACAATGCATCCAAGCGAACCTTTACCACCAGTCCATCTGAGTTGTTGGATCTCGAACATTATGTTGAATATCTTTGTCTCGTGACAAACAAACGGCGGCCATTTTGGGCAACATTTGGTTTTCGCGAAGAACTCACGTGGTTTTATTTGTACTTACGTGCTTCAAGATCACTGAATAAGTATTTTGTTGGGTTCCTTATGTCTCAATAAGTGCGCATCGCGGTTACGTAGTTGCAGGGTTATGAGAAAAACAGGAAATGGCAGCCATTTTGGACACCATTTTGGATTTCTGAAGTGCTTAAATGCTTTATTTGTGTTTCAAAATCTCCGAATAAGTATTATATTTTGTTCCCTGTGACTCAAAACGTATATTTCGACATTACAAGTGTGTACATTTGAAATCTGCTTGCAAAATTATGAGAAAAAAAATCAGGAAATGGCGGTCATTTTGGACGCCATCTTGGATTACGGTACTTATGTCCGTCAACATCTCTTAATATGTATTTTATTGAGTTCTTCATCCTTCAAAACATATATTTAGACATTTAAATTTTGTATTTGGGTTACCTGGTTGAAAAGCTATAAGAATTTCAAAATATGGCAGCCATTTTGGACGCCATCTTGGATTATGGTTCTTGCGTGCAACAACATCTCTTAATATGTGTTTTATTGAGTTCCTCATGCTTCAAAACATATATTTAGGCATTTATATTTTGTATTTGGGTTCTCTGGTTGAAAAGTTATAAGAATTTCTGGATATGGCGGCCATTTTGGACGCCATCTTGGATTGCGGAAAACGCTCAAAGAGGATTTATGAGGACTTTTAGTATGTTATTCTAGACATTTTTCTGGACCTATCCTGAAAAAAATCAGCTTGTTACCAAAAATGTCCAGGTTAAAACTAATGCTCTTGGACTAATAGGAAGACATGGGACTTGGCCGGTCAGCTGTTTTTGTAACCCCGTCGCGGGGCGCTGTAACACAGTAAGTATTTTGTCCGGATGGGGTCTCGCTGCTGCGGTTACTGTTTTTGATTCCCTATGTTACAAGTCAGCATTCGTAAAGGGTGAAATGATAATGTTTATACAACGTCGATAAGAGTCTAAAAATTGTTCGCTTGATATCTTTAAAAGTATTTTGATTTGAAAAAGTATAATGGCATTAGATAGAACAAATATCTATACAATTCGAAAAAGACGAGTTTGTAATTCATTATATACGAACTGATCAAAGACTAATATCCTCTGCGCATTGGTTTTCCGGTTATCTGCTTGCAGGACATGCTAAATATCAGAGTTCGATGGACTAAAATAAAATCGTATAAGAGTATGCAAGAGATAAAATTCGTGTGGCGTAGACATTCAGCCTGAGATAAAATCTCAAGTTACGACAAGTGACAAAATCACGTTCACCGTGGAACACTGATCGTCTGTGCTGCAATAATATATTTATGTTACAAAAAATGGCAGCCTATATCTTTAACAACCCCCACTTCAGTTTTTTTCGCCATCAATTCGTTAGAGGAATATTAGTATTACACAAATTTGATATACCATGCATTGAGAGGCTAGAGTGGAAATTAAGGATTTTGACAGGAATAACACTCTTTTATGAGGAACACAACCCCGAAGAGAATAGTGCAATACATCTCACCTATAGGCCTCTATAGTCCTATAAGGAATCCACACAAAATTGGCTTCAATTCAATTCAATTCAATCATAGTTTATTTCCAATCAACTAAAATAAAGACATAATACAAAGTATACATGTCATGAAATGAATTGTTCAAACCTTTACAAAAGATTCATGTAGTATATGAAATGAATTATAAACAACATTTATTTGATGACATCGATCCTTCAGTTGTAAAGAAGTCAATATATTATTTTGTAACACCATTGTGTCATATATTTAATTCTTCTATAGAAAAGGGTATATTTCCAGAAAATTTAAAAGTAGCCAAAGTTATACCAATTTATAAAAAAGGAGAGAAGAATGTTTTATCAAATTATAGACCAATTTCTATTTTATCTGTGTTTTCCAAAATATTTGAGAAACTTGTTCATACTCGTCTCATGTCTTACCTCTCCCAAAATGATATATTGTTCAGTAAACAATTTGGATTTCGACAAAAATACTCCACATACATGGCATTATTAGATTTTATAGACAAAATCACAACTTCCATTGAAAATAAGAACCTGTTAGTAGGAATATTTTTTGATTTGTCGAAGGCCTTTGACTGCATTGACCATACTATACTGTTGAGTAAACTGCAGTTTTATGGAATAAGAGGTACAGCTTTGAATTGGATTAAGAGTTATCTTTCAAATCGTGTGCAATATGTAACATATAATGGTTTTTCTTCTCCCCGTGTGACTGTAAATATCGGTGTACCTCAGGGGTCAGTTTTAGGCCCATTACTTTTTATTCTTTACATAAATGACTTACAGTATGCTAGCAAATATTTAGAGTTGATCTCATATGCAGATGATACTAGCTTTTTTATTTCATGTGAAGATATACAAAGTATCAGTGCAATCTTAAATTGTGAATTAGAGAAGGTTAATCAGTGGTTCATAGCCAATAAATTGAAATTAAATGCAGATAAAACATCATGTATGATTTTTAGACCAAGAAATAAAGTAGTAAGTATTGATAATTTTGATGTTAACATTGCTGAATTTAAAATTCCGGTTGTTTGTTTTACCAAATTTCTTGGAGTCATCATTGATGATCATTTAACATGGAGATATCATGTCAACGAAGTATGCTGCAAAGGCTCCAGAGCAATAGGTGCAATCAATAGCATACGTGCAATCGTACCCTCTGAAATTCTTATAAAGTTATATTATACTTTGATTATGCCTCATTTATCTTACTGTAACATAATATGGGGAAATTGTGCAAAGTATCTCTTAGAGCGCATTTTTATTTTACAAAAGCGTGCAATTCGTATGATTAGTAATCGATCATTCCTTAGCCACACAGGTCCTTTATTTAAACAGCATAACTTATTGAAGATTTTTGATATGCACAAATTCTTTCTCGCTGTTTTCATGTACACATATATGAACAACATTTTGCCAAAGTTTCTTGATACTTCCTTCATCCAAAATAAGAATTATTACAATACCAGACAGATGAATAGATTGCATATCCCAAATTTTAAATACTGTGTTTCAAGATATACTTTTAAATATACGGGACCTGTCTTATGGAATGATTTGCCAAATGTAATAAAGTTGTCTAATAGACTGTCAATATTTAAAAGAAGTTATAAATTTTTTCTTGTTCATAAAGATATGCTATAAGTCTCAAGTTTTATTCAGTGTATAAGCATGCCACTATGGAGACTCTTGCCTTCTTAAATGTATGTGTTTTTTCGGTAGTATAGTTTTCTTGTTTGTATTCCATCAATGTAACTATCTTATTTGTAATACTTGGGATCAGCCATAGAAAGACCAAACGGTCTATGTTGATCCCCCCACAAACTGAACGAATTGCTTTTATGTTGTGTATGTATGGTGTGGAATTGTTATAAGTTGAACATTTTTCTGTATTGTTCCAATGTTCTACTGTGTATGTGTTTGTTCTAGTATTACTTGTATGTTTTTTATCAGGATGTGGAAATAAATGGAATGGAATGAATGAATGGAACATAATATGTACAATAATTACGAGGAACAATGCATGTATACTTCGTGAGCGTTCGGAAAATAACTTCAATTATGGAAAATAGCGATCCACTAAAAGGCAAAGCTTGTGGGACGTGGATCGCTACGATGAGTAAACAATATATTATTCAAGGTGGGTTTTTTTTTGCAGCTATTATGATTAGATATAAATTACTTAAGTCATTTGTAAAATATAGTTAGTTTGCATGAGATACGCTGGCTTCGGCAATAATAAGAAATAAGAATATAGAGTATCAATGCTTGAAACGGTATAAATGATAATAATGTATATATTTGATATCACGTCAACGAATGAAAAAAAAAAGCAGACAAAAGGAACTGGTAAAGCTGTTTAGATTTAATTGTTTAAACATATTAACATTGTAGCGCAGATGATCTATACTGCGTTGCACGTGATTATACACAGTGTTCAACTCTTCTTTTTTATCTGTTTATTTTTTCCTAAAAAAATGAAATACCAACTGATAACATCATTCATTAAAAAACTCAGAGCATTATGTGTTGATTAAAAAAAAAATCGTTAAGTTAGCTTAATATGAAAAAGACAAAAGTATACATTTTCATAAACTGCTGAGAAAAAACAAAATGTTTCTGAGAAAACGAAAAATAAAATATATGTGGGTTGTCAGCCCATTCCTCCTCCAACGGAAAAACTTAAACATACTCCAACACACCTCATTCATGCCAGGGAGGGGTTTCTTGCATGTTTCTTTTTTTTTTTCCAACAACCAACAGATCAAATTCACCTCGGTGTCTTTGATGCCGATACAAATTTTGACTAGAGACTATAATGACCTAATAGTTATGGTATAGTTCATTATTTCTGCTTTGGATCAAAAATATATCCCCTTGTGATTGGTTGAAAGGACTTCACGTATTTTCATATTTTACAATCTGGCATGTCTGACATTCCCTGATAATAATAATACTAGGCCTTAATATTTGGAAAATGACGTCACTTTTTATGGCGATATTTTCCAAATAGTTTATCATATTCTGTGAAATGATGTCAAAGCTGTATTCAATGAACTTCCGAAAATGTTAGTGCTATTCTAGAGCCACACGAGAGCTCAAAATGCCTGCCAAGTGAGTGTCACGTTGTACGATAATCACGTTTTTGTTTGTTTTGTTTTGTTTTTTTAATTTCCGACCACTGGGTCTGTGGCAGGATCAGAGCCTTAGAAAGCTCTGGGCCGGATACCGATAGAGCGCCAGCTTTTGACGGGATATAAATTCGGCCAAGCAAGTAAAAACAGTTTACTTTTGTATGAAAGTTTAGTTAATCTGAACAAGTTTTAATATCGCTTATTATAGCAAGATGAATACGTATTATAATGAAGAATTATAATAGGTATGGACCCTTCCGATACCATACTCTCTCCAACCATGTTTTCATTCCAGCAGGCTTTTATCACCTGATGACCTTTGTCACAACTAACGATCTATGGTAAAAATGGCGAATTTATTTTGTGTCTGAATATAGATTACGTCTGTACCGTTAAGAGAGATTTATAGGGAAACTTTTAATGTGGGTCTTAGGGATCATTAAAATTTGAGTATACCAATTTTCTTTTTCTTTTTTTTTTCTTTTAGCAAAGGTGATCTGGAGAGTGAAACTAACATGGAAACCATTTTGCTGTATAGTGTAACTACATTCTCGTCTGTACCGTTAAGAGAGATTTATAGGGAAACTTTTAATGTGGGTCTTAGGGATCATTAAAATTTGAGTA
This sequence comes from Diadema setosum, assembly GCF_964275005.1. NCBI lineage: Eukaryota > Metazoa > Echinodermata > Echinoidea > Diadematoida > Diadematidae > Diadema > Diadema setosum. Next base: position 34,391,812 of record NC_092702.1, on the reverse strand, counting down.
TACCAATTTTCTTTTTCTTTTTTTTTTCTTTTAGCAAAGGTGATCTGGAGAGTGAAACTAACATGGAAACCATTTTGCTGTATAGTGTAACTACATTCTCGTCTGTACCGTTAAGAGAGATTTATAGGGAAACTTTTAATGTGGGTCTTAGGGATCATCAAAATTTGAGTATACCAATTTTCTTTTTCTTTTTTTTCTTTTAGCAAAGGTGATCTGGAGAGTGAAACTAACATGGAAACCATTTTGCTGTATAGTGTAACTACATTCATAAATCTTGATGTTTACGAATGAAAATCACTTTCAACCGATGACACGAGATACAGCGGTTAGTCATACTTTTTATTCCGCACTAGTATCTGCACATATCTAGCATCCTGCTATCACCATCATATTGTATTAGTCATTTTCTTTTGAATGTTGAATATATTTTCTTGTCATCAGAGGTACACACTGCAGCCTCTTTAAAATTTCACTTCACCACGGTTCTCCGAGAGGGCTCTGTCATTGATATCACTCTGACATTGACGGGTAAGTCGATAAATGTCATGTCTGACTGTCTTTGTACGAAAGAGTCTAAAACCTTGTTGTTGTTGTTGTTGTAGCTGCTGCTGTTTTTGTCTGTTTATTTGTTTTGCTTGTTTGTTTTTGTTTAATGGCATTTTCAGTCATACGTGACTATACAAGCCATCAGCTACTTTCGGAGGTTCAGGTTCTAACCCAAATGACATTCTACTTCCAACCTCTCTCCTTTTTCTTTTTTTCTTTTTTTCTTTTTTTCGACATCACTCTTACCATGTCTACTATACATCAATGAGGCTTTAAAATTATACAGAATGCCTTCCCACATTACCGGAACACGACAGCCGAAATAGCATACGTTACAGCACCCTCTATTGACCAAAGGGGAATATTCGTCTGTCCTCATGTCCACTGAAAACATGACTGAGGTCTACTAACATTATCAGTGCGCGAGACTAGAAGTTTCAAACACCTGTCCATTCAACAAAATAATGTCGCACTGAAATCTTTTGCATGAAATGTTGTAACAATAACACAAAATCGTAATCAAAAGGCATACAATGTGAGTAAACCATTTATCACTTATAGTGAGCAGACACACATAATAATATGCCCTGCGCATGCACGCAATCGCGAAGTCTTCCGCTTACGGTTAAGTGTGTGCATCCATTTCTATTCAAAAAGAGAAACTTGACATGTATTCATGTAGGCCTATTAATTAATTTTTAAAAGAATCTACTTTCAATCTGTTTCATCTAGAATGCAAGTTGATGTTCTTTGCATCCTTCCCGTGAAAGTTCATAATTAAGGCAAAAATAAATCGAGATAATTATGGGATGGGTGGGATGGATGTGTTACTATACTCTGTAGTTACCATGGTAGCAGCCAGTAACTCAACATGCATCTGAAAATTGGAAAATTAATAACTCGACGAACGATATACATCATACTGCGGAGCGAAAGGTATTTACGAAAGTATTCAATTCCAGTTTTTATTCTCTCGTAATCTGAAAATCATTTCAAGCAAGAAAAGACAGAGCAGAGAATGGTCAGGACATCGCTGTCTCGACCATTTTTCTTTTTTCTTTTTTTTCTTTTTTTTTTTTGCCGTACGAGAGATAATGACATACAAAGCTTTTTCTTTTCTTTTATGGAGGAGCCACCTATTGCAGTTCCCCATTCGATTCGATCTGAGCAAAGTATATCGCACTTACTCCCTATCGCTCGTGTCTCACAGATAAAGTTCAGTGGCCATTCTCTCCCACGTCACAGGATACGCGCACTTTGTTGTTGTAAGTGGCAAGCATGACAAATATATTTCCATAAAATGAGCATTCGTTTAGGCATCCATGTGCTCGTCCGCTCATTCATACAAAGTGACTGCACGCAAAATATAAACCGACAAACCTTTTCCACCCCTATGCGATGATCAAGTGAACCACACGATATCCGAATGAAGCCGGCAGTGCGAACGGTCTTCGTCTAGGTCCCTTCAGCCATTTTCATCGGGCGAGTTATTCAAATTGCCCATCACGCGGAATTGGCTTGACGGCGAAAACTCTGCTGTCTAAATTTGTGAAAGGGGGGGGGGGGGGGAATGTTTGAGGAATGCTATCAAAACAAAATGGAAGCAAAGACAGAAGCAGACATTAAACAAGAAACAAGACCCCCTCCCACAATAGCCTGCCATTCATGGCGCATGTCATCCAGCCCGATATGTTCCACTACTATACATCAATATAGATTTTATGAGTACTACCGACTTCGACAATTTTCTGAACAAGACATTTTCAGCTTAGCTTTCAGATGCGACCTTTTCGACGAATGGAATTCAATACAATTAAATTATGTTTAAAGAGAGGAATGGAGGTGCTGCGCGCGAAAAAGTGACAAAAATTTCGATAAGCACCGACTCACTTACTTATAGTACATGCACACAAAAACACGAGCGCATTTTGATAAATATTTTGGATTGTGATGTGGAGGAAAGAGGAATTTATTTTGTATGAAATTGGCAACCCAAATACTTTTGAGCTGTGCAGCAAAGCTATTAGTTTCTGCATAGCATGCAAAGATATCTGCAGACGGTATGTCTTTCTGTCTGTCTGTCTCTCTCTCTCACTAAATAAATAAATAAATAAATAAAGTAAATGAATAAATAAACGAATATATACATGAATAAATAAAGAAGGAAATAAATAAATAAATAAAGAAATACATACATACATACATACATAAAGAAAAATGATATACACATATATCTTTATCTAATTCTGTATTTATCATTTATCTGTCTATTATGTATATACATACATACATACATACATATACATACATACGCACACAATACCTAATAAAAGTAATATATCGCATTCAAATCATACAACACACAAATACATCCTCCCCCACACCACTTGATATTTCACAAGCTCTGCTCATAAGATTCGGCTTGTTGTTTTATCCCTCACACGATGAACAGCACTTATAGGATAAGGTGTCTGAAAATGCCAGAAGCATTCAAAATATGATATCCCATTAACTTAGTTAGCACTGTTGTTGTTGTTGTGAAATTTGCTCACCCATCCCGCTATTTCGGTTGCTCGCTTACTGTTCAAATGCCTGAATGGGGAATATAATAATGAACATTATGTATATTATTGTAGTGATATAGATATATTATAATGTTCCTATGTAGTTATTACACTATCATGATTTTTTGAGGGAGAATGAAGATTATCAACGGACTCGTGACAATCTCTATTGGAATTTTCCTTACAAGCGATGCTACAATATTTATGAGAGTGAAAAGTTCCGCCGTACATGACATAAGAGGAAAACACTACATGCCATATATGATTGAAATCAGCAGGTGTCTTTCAACCAATTTGGAAAATTGTCTCCTTCTGAATGTGACGTGGAATGAACTTCCCTCAGAGTCAACGTTTGCTTGAGAGGTCGTACGTTGTGGGGATGGCTGAAACTCCACCAACCTTTTTTTTTTTTTTTTTTTTTTTTACTACAATGAGAAAAGACAATCGCAAGTAGCGAGAGAGATAGAAAGATAGATAGATAAGGAGAGAGAGAAAGACAGAGTGTGTGGGGTGTGTTGGTGTGCGTGTGTGTGTGTGTGTGTGTGTGTGTGTGTGTGCGCGCGTGCGTGTGTGTGTGTGTAAGGTGCTTGGGGGTGGGGGAGGAGGGACGGAGGAGGGATGCGGAAAAGGCGCGTTTACAGCGGTGTACCAGGACACTTTGGTTTCATCACTGTACGTTCTTGATGCGGATTGTCCACATTCACCATCATCTTTTCTCCCGCCCTTCTCCGAGGCTGACGTGCGATTTTCTCGCGGTGGATAAATTCCATATTGCCAGAGCTGACTAGAATTACGAGATCCAATCGACGAGATTAAATCTACGTTTTCGTTAGCGATTTGAAGGCACGTTTTCTTATTTTTGGCACGTCTTTCTTCCACTGCTTTTCTTCTTCTGATGATTTTTCCTTCGCGGAACGTGGTTAATATCAATTTAAGCCATACAGTGTTATCAGAAAGCTGACAATGTGGTCGGAATCAAAACTAAGCTCCTAGATTGGCTCAAGTATAGATACCAATTCCGCACTGGATTCGCGAAATAGCTGAAGGTAAAGTTACTGCAAACAAACACGAATTTTTCTTTTGCTGTGAAAATGTAGCATTCGCAATAATCTCGCTCCATCAATCAGAACATGATATTTTCGCCGTCTGCCCTTGATTTTTTTTTATCTGATTGATTAAAAAGCGCCACCCACCTCCTCTTCCTTCAGAGAGGAAAACCCCCATCTCCTGTTCTCACTGCATTAGAAGGCATCACTCTCTTCCATTCTCGCTTGGTCGACGGAGTGTCCTCGTGTGACGCTACATTGCAAATCCTCCGCAAACTTTAAACCAGGGAGGCTCTTGCTCTCGCCTCAGACGTCTCAATCGGGCTGCGTCCAGCGACGCTTTGAATCAAAGTTGACAAGTGTAGGATACCGATGAATCTCCACATAGCCATATAACCATCTATGTACCTTTTTTTATTATTGTTTTCGATGCATCGAGCTGGTTTTCTCTCCCGATTGCCGAATTTGAAACTCGGAGGTGCCATGCAATATTCCATCATGTTATCAGAGCGTGAGAGACAAGTACTGCTCTACGCGAAGTTCTGAAGTGGACGCTGGTGTGTTACCACTAATATTTCTCTACATATTGATATATTCATACTCCGCGATTCGACGTACAGCACCACTAAGACTTGTCGTTGTGACGTCTCACGGCAGTGAAAGGAAAATAACTACCACAACCAAAAGAGTTCGGATTGCTTCGCTTGGCTCTCACAATTCTTGGGTCGTGTGTGGAAGACCGTGGCATATAGACGGTGAGTCAAAATAATCAGCTCCCCTATATATTTTGTTGACCCCCCCCCCCTTCTCACCCCTCAAAGAGAGGGAATATAGACTTGATAAACCACTGACACCAATTCGTACAGTGATGATTAGATAAACCAACAATATCATTTCATACAGTGATGACTACATCACCGAGGATGAAAGTGATCCATGATGCCTATAAGAATGGCACTTAATGCAAGAACTAATCATTATAGTAATACTGATGATCAAAGTACTGAAATGCATTGCTGCAGACATCGAAGAAAGCGCTGCCATGCAGGAACTGGCTTGAAGAACATTCTTTGTGTTTGTATGGATATGGAGTTTGTTACTTTGACTTGCGACCATGTATCTCTTCTCAAAGAGCGCTAGAAGATTATCGTATTTATCACTTCATGTGTGTGTGTGTGTGTGTGTGTGTGCCTGCGTGTGTGCGTCTGTGTGAATGCACATTAATCGCGATCGAAATCTTGCTATTGGTTCAGTTCAAGTTTAGGTTCAAGTTTATTTCCACTATAATATTACACTCTCCTCCCATCTCATCTCTCCCGGATCTCTCTGTTGTACTTAGTATATCATTGTATATAATTATTATGTATGTATATATATGTATATATATATATATATATATATATATATATATATATATATATATATACATATATATATATATATATATATATATATATATATATATATATATATATATATTATATATATATTATATGTGAGACGGAAGGAAAACTTGCAGTATAGACGTTGCAGTGGTGTTCAGTCTTGCCTTTATTCCCCGAGCTTTCGGCTATTTCACTAGCCTTTCGTTTTCCTTCCGTCTCACATATACCAATGATGCAGTACCCACCACGTACGAGGCCAAGCCCGCTTCACATTATTACATGTATATATATTATATATATAATTATGAAGAGCTTGCTTCCAAAAGGCGCTAAATCCATAATTTTTAATGGATTTAGAGCCTTTTGGAAGCAAGATCTTCTATATATATATATATATATATATATATATATATATATATATGTATATATATATATACATACATGTACACACACAGTGACACACACACACACATACACACACACACACACACACACATATATATATATATATATATATATATATATATATATATATATATTTCCCACAAAACCTATCTGCAGACAAGCTTTAAAATATAAACTTGATTTTTTTTTTCCTTTGTCTTTTACGTGTGTACAAAACACTAAAGTGTTATGGGGCACCCTATCTACAAGCACCGCTTCTCCTGGGGTTCCCGCCATCAATTTAAACTCTTCTAGTTTTGGTTTAAATTTACCTTGTATATGATTATGTATTTTTGTGTGTCTTTTTATTCTACTCCTGAAATGATGGTAAATAAAACTGAACTTGAACCATGTGAACAGGGTAAACAACATTAATTGAAACCTTCTAGTATTGCTACATTGTAATGAGTACTTAAGTAATCAACGTGAAATATCAACATATATTGTGCGAAAAATGGAAGGACCGTGCTGCCCTGAAAAGACGATTCTTGCAGAATGTGGGCCCCTCTTGGAAAAAAGATGAATGAAAAAAAAAATGGTTGAAACAACAACAAAACAATTTGAAAGTACCTTTAACGTCACTCCATCTGATCAACTCAACTATAAGGGTAAAGTTGTGACGACAGTGGGTCAGTCCTGAGCAACGAATCGATTTGGCCTATAGAATGAATATCGCCTATTTTATAGAATGATAACAACCAGAACGACACATTTTCTGGAGCAGCTAAATTCCGTCGAAGTAGCACTTTTGCAGACACATAGTCTAATGGTATACTCCACTGGCTGAATTCACTGCAATCTCATTTGCTTCAGAAGACGTAGGTAAGCCTTATTATAAAAACAAACAAACAAACAAACAAACAAACAAAGATATCGGTCTTTTCATAACAGCGAGTCTATAACTGCTACACCCCTTTCAAAAAAAAAAAACAACAACAAAACTGACTGCTTTCAAATTTTTAGTTTGGTGGATTGCTGAGTAACGGCACGGTTTCTTCAAATATATATTTATTGGTTCATGGGTGAGATGATAGACAGATAGACGATGATAAAAATACTAACCTCTGATAGCAAGCCACACTGCACGCCACGCCGTAATGGAACACTATTACTCTTCCAATGTATAGTTGCAGCCTATAGCGAGCCGTCATAAAAGATCGATTACTGGCAGTGCATTCGAATCATTTGATTCGAATCCAAAATGTAATGCGCTTGGAATCGTCTTGGGGGAATAGAATAATGGTGGCCAGGAAGGGGGGGGGGGAGAGGGAGAATGGATGTCGCCATGTCCCTATATCTTGCTTATGACGTCCATGATGGAAACCAATGCAGTAAGGTTTCTTAAAATGCACACAGCTCCATTCAGTCTGCAATGGTTCATTTAACTAAATGCGGCAAGTCACCATACATTAATGATAAAATCAGGAGGGTAAAAGAAAGAAGGAAACAAAATTACGCGCGCACGTGGGAGGGAGAGATTGTTTGGGGGATACGCCGGAAATCAACTTAATGTCATATTTTCATACAGTTGATCAGGCATTGACAATGACGTGCTTAGATATCAGTCTCCTCATACATTGTAGGTCAATCAGTGATGGGTTGCTCGGTTACCCTGGGGAAAAATCTATACCATGGCAAAGCATCAAGAGTGTTGGTAGCACGTGTGGCAAGCTTATTGGGGCTCCATGAAGATGCCATATTTTTACTGTTAAACATTGTCATTATTTTGGCGTAAACCTCTGTGTGTGTTATCATCGTCGATCTTTATAGTTCACCTTTAAGATTGCAAAAGATTGATGTTACTCATTACCTAATCTATAATGAAATTAAGTTTTCATTCATTCAATTTTATATCTTATGACATTCGGACATTATCTGGATTTCTCAAATAGATCCGATACTCAAAAAAATGCATAATAATGCATATATACAAACTTATATCTGTGTGTTATGCGTGTGTGTTCGTCTGTCTGTATGTGTGTATAAACAGTACTTCGTTGTGTGAGTATATTATGCATATGTGTGTACATGTGTGAAAATGTCTTGTAGCGTGAGGTTTCACTGTAAGTTAATTAATTTCGTTTTATATCAACGCGTCACGTCCCTGATACATGCTAAAAACAACCAGAACAACAAAAAGTGACAGCTGATCGCAAGAAAAAGGAGCATATTGCAACAAACTTGAGCCAACTGTGGAGATGATTTTGTGGTTCCCCTGAAAGACTCGCTTGGATGAGCTGTCATGTCCGAGCGAGCAACGGACGTGATTTAGGTGGGGACAGTATGGCGCCTTTCGCAGATATTAACATTAGCTGATTGGACAGCCGACGTCCATTTTCTCGCCCGCCATTAGGTACGATGACAGAGGAATCCATTGGTAGGGATTTGAAAGCTAACCCGCCCGCGTGTTTCTGTACTCCACCGTATTTGGAGGCGTATAATCAAAAGTGGAACGTGAGTCCCACAACCCGAATATCCGTGTTTGTTCTCATCGGAAGAAAATTACGCGTAAAAAGCACTACAGTATATTTTCATAAGACCAAGATGTATCTATGTAAGGCCTGGCTGATATCGGTGACTTGTTTCCCTGAAACAAGACGATGCTACGCATTGGTTCACGGGACACCGAACCAAAAACAAATTTATTTACGTCAAGATATTCCTTACAATCTGCGATGAGCAAATCAATTTTCGTGAACGCGAGAGGCTATTGAGTGACACGACGTTCCTCATCTTATTTCTTTCCTGAACTTGATTGGCGATTTTGAGTTTGAATTTAACAGTATGCAGATACAAAAAAAAAGAAAACTAAAAAAAAAAAAAAGATGCAGACGGAAAGTGACACGGGAGTGCGAGACATAGAATCAAGAGAATAAAATGCAAAGAAAGAAATTGCAAGAACGTCTGCATCGTATTTGTTTGTTTAAGGAAAGTTTTCCAAATATTGGCATCTAAAAACTTCATCAGCCCTGCACGAGTGAATAGGGTTGCAGGGGAAAAATAATCTTGGCAATTTTAATTTCCAGGAATCACACTGTCTATTATAGTAACTGATATATAATGAAAATAAGGTTTCTTCAATATCCAGGGTATACTATAGCCTCTTCAGCTTTACCACTGTTCTGACAGAGGGCGCTGCCATTATACACAAGCGTTGCCAGGTACCCATTGGTTGTACATCTGGGTCGAGAGGGACAGGGTCATAAGTAAAAATACCTTGTCCAAGAACGTAAGCACTGGGCGGGAATCTAACTCGGGTCCTCCGATTGGGAGTCAGGAGTTTTATCCACTATATGCCACTAGCATTTGTGATTATGCCCTTGAATGTACAACTACCATTATTGATCTTTCAAATGCCAGAAAAAAAAAAAGGAGTTGTTGTTATGGCTAAGTGGATAAAACCACGAACTTTCAATCGCGAGCTCCCTGGTTCGAATCCCCGTGGCCGTAGCGGTTGTGCCCCTGTGCAAGGCACGCGACTCTCATTGCATAGTCCTCGTGAGTTGACTAAGGACATTCGGTCCCTTGGGTAGCTTGCTCATTCACATAGGCACCTCGGAGTTTCCTTAACGGCTACGGTTCATGATAAATCCGATCAACCGAACAAACGACCCTGCTCAATTTTCTAACTTGAAGATAACCTATGCACTATTCGTCAATACTAAGTGCGTGCATGCGTTATCTATGCTAAATTCTGCTTCTCTTTCTCACTCAAACTGCTATTCTGCTTCCATGACCATGATAACATTGGTCATGTATAAATTCCTTGATTTTTGTTCACGCCAGTTCACTTTGCGTTCTCTCCACTGCTCTATCAGATTGTGTTCAGGTGTTCCAGTCATTGCTCTTTTCAGCTTCCTTCATCCACACGAGCATCCGGTATCCCCTCCATGCCCCCCTCTATCGATGATCCTCTCGCATGCCTACGCACGCACACAGACCTTTCTTCACCCAAATTACCCCCAAATCCCCCCTCGTTTTACCTTTCGTGGTCACTCTCTCACATTCCTTATCTTGTTTACGCGGGGCTTATTAAGAAAAGTCAAATGTTATGCTTTTGCTCGAATTTCGCGCCTAACACGCCTTCTCGATCTAATTTAAGCGCAAAGGCATGGCCATATCGCGTTGCCGAGTAAGGTGGGAAAAAGAAGTTGACAGAATGGTTGTACGAAAATGATAATTCAGTCATACTACTCCTTCTCCTACACTGTGGGCTCGCAGAATGCTCATGCCAAAAATGTTATTACTGCAGGCAATATCGGGAACAACCTTAAAGGGTGTGTACAGTTCTGGTCAAGGTGAGGATTTAGCGAGATATTCAGAAACCACTCTATGAGATGTCAAAGAGCATGCAATTCTAAGGGGTATCAAAAGTTTATTTGATGAAAATCGGTTTGGAAATGGCTGAGATATCCAAAAACAAGGTGAAACAAAGAGATCCTAATAAAAGGCGTGGCCTGTAGCCTTTTATTATTATCACTTCTTTGGATGTCTCAGCCGTTTTAAAACCAATTTTCATGAAATTAATGTTGAATCCTTCTTAAAATTACATGCTCTTTCATATTTCATAAGAGGTGTCTCATTATCTCACTTCGGAATGTTCAAAACATAAATCCCCACCTCAACCAGTACTGTACAGTCCCTTTAACCATCGTGCGATGAATTCAGATTTAAGTGAAGAAAAAAAAAAGCATCACTTATCAGAGCAAGACTTATGGGGAAGCTTGACAAATAATATTAATGAAGGTCTTTGAATCTGAGATTGTTTTTCAAATCAAATGCACTCATAGATTAAGGAGACTTGTAGAAATATTATCAGTTTCATGCACCTTCAGGCTTGTTCCGTGCTGCGCAAAATTAATGATGCATTAACATGAAATCTGACTTACTTTGCAGGAGGAAGAAAGTGACAGAATTCTTATTTCTATTTTTTTTTTAATTTCCATATCATTTCTATATAATTCCCATCAATATCACTGTCATTCAGTTATTGTTATGATATTATTGCGTGTTTAATATCGCTCAGTAAGCATGGTAGAATGACTTCTTCTACTCAAAACTTGTCCTACGTCTATTGCATGCATGCCCAAAATCCGGTCAAACAACATGTATACTCCATTATGACTGATTTGTAACTTGCGTAACATAGGCAGCGATGTATCGGGAAAAATAGTTGAATGGCGCAAATGACAAAAATAGCTCATCTTAGACTATATATGTGACTGAAAATAACATCCAGAAAGACGACACAGGCCAGATCTTTTACTGGCCCCAAATTTTGGAACACTCTCGATAATAGTATGAAACAAGTTCTAAGTTTAAACACATTCACATTTAAACTGAAGAAGTTGTTCATAAATTCTTATTTAGTTGAATGAGTTATATTTTAATTAGCCTTAATTCTGAGCTCTCTTTTATATTCGTTATATTCACTCTTTTCTTTTATCTATTCCTTTCCTACATTATGTACATATACCTCGGTGATCCACCGCATCATGTGCCTCGCGTGTGCTGGTATAGACCCTTCATCTCTTCTCCTTTCTCGCCTTTCCCTGTCCTCTTGTCTCTTTCTGTTTCTTCTTTCAAAATAATTTCCTCTTTTCCTCTTTTTCCTTTACTGTGTTTTTTTTTTCTCTCTATCTTTCTCTTTACAAGAGAGGTTGCTTGTGTTTGTTTGTCCGTCTGTTTGTTTGTTTGTTTGTTCATATGTATAGGTCTGTAAGTGTTGTACACCGATATATTATGTCTAGCTAATTGCTTTTTGTTGTTATTTAGTCTTTTTGTCCACGAGGAGACTGCAAAATACAAGCTTAGCTTTTTAGCATGTCTCCTCCATTTCCTGCAACTTTAGTTTCAATTCAATTTTCATTGTTTACTTTGCTTTTGTGATGCGTAGTATTGTCAACTTCACGTATTTTTCTTTGTTACTACATTGCATTGATATTGTGTTATTTTGTGTATGAAAATGTTGTTAGAAATGAAATAAATGAAATGAAAAATGACTGAATCAGTCCTTCGTATATATCACGACCATTATTTGAAGTATACCAGCAACAGAACCTAAATGCTCTAGTTCGGTTGTCCGTGTCTCTTGAGGAGGTACTTATTACTTAATAAGTTTTAATCAAGGACATATTAAAATTGCACTAGGCTTTTAACTGAAAGAAAAAAAGAAGACCAGCTACCACCAAAGCAATAACTATAACAGCAACAACACCACCACCAAAGTTTGTTTCACTGTATTTGAAATTTTGTCACCCCCGATACACATCGCCCTCTTTGCCAATACATAAACCCTGGATCACTGAGGTTCGTTGTACGTTGATAGGATTGCCTAGGGCTTCACGTTCTAAGTATAGTGTCAGGGAATTGACAAAGATCGATCATGTATGCAGCATCCAAAGTAGCGCGTTGGGATCCAAGATGGCGTCTGCCTGCGAAGGCTGTGGTGACGGACTACCGGATGAAAAGTTCTGGGCAGCTTTACACAGCTTTTCTGAAATGGCGACGGTTGCCGTGACTATCCAGTCCCATTTGGTTTTTATGTCTATCGGTTTTGAACATTTGAACAATGAACTTCCTTTCTCCTCATCATTGTGAAGAAGGCGTCCAAATTCACTGAGGTCCGTCAGGCCGTGATTAAGTGGGGGTAGATCAGAAAGCTAAGTGCACGGATGAAATGTTTGAACATACTGATGATAATATGATGAAGTACGAAGACGAGGAATACATCTCGCAGGGATACGGGATGCATGCAGATGACATGACCCCCAACATGCCCGAGGTACTAGTAGATGAAGTGGATGAAAATGGACCTGACGTTCTGTCTGGCGGCTAGGATTCTTTGTCGTCTGCGTGCCATCTAATGTGGGTCTACGTCTGGTTGTTCACTCGAGCTTTAAAACCACCCTGGATGGGTACCACGCGCAACCCGCTATTCGATTATAACCATAACGCATCCCATTCATGTTCTTTTGGAGAATTATTACACCCACTCCATGGTTCTTCAAATAGTCAGGAGATAACGAGGAAGTGAGAAAGAGAGAGAGAAGGGGGTGATGAGAGACAGAAAGATGAGGAGAGGGAGAGGGGGAGGGGGTGGAGTGGAAAGGGAGGGAGGAACGGTGAGAGATGGAGAGAGAAAAGTGAGGGTTATTCACCTTTTGACATAATCATTTTAATGATGCATTAGCAATCACATCTTTGACTGGGCAGTGACGAATGCGTAGTGCCAAACGTATGAACGCAAAAAAAAAGAAAGAAAAAAAAAAGAACACGCACTAAATTCTGTACAGATGTAAAATTAACATGTTTTATACATTAATTATGTTATATATTATATTTCATATTCCCAGTAATGCACGAGATCACCATCATAATTAGGCTCCTATGCAATGAATTAGATAGTCATTATTTGTTTTTTGCCGATTTGTCCCCATATTATACACAATGTCATCATTTTTGGAAATGTCAAAAAACAAAATGATCATATAAAAAAAGAAAGAGGAGCAGGGGATGGGTGCGCGGTAACGGGACCAAGAACGCCTCAAAGGATGGTTTACATCATAGGTCGAGTCTGTGGAGTTAACGCCTTCTGCTTCTTAATTATCCACTAACTTGGTGCGAATGTGTAATGCGTTGTGATTTTGAGCTATTGTGAGTATGTATGTTTGTACTACCATGACAGTGTAATGCATTGAAGGTGTAGGCATATTGAGGACATTTTGCTTTGTGTTTGTGTGTAATTATGTTTGTTCACATAAAATACGTAAACATACGAATTCATATACACGTAATACACAACCACACACACACACACACACACACACACACACACACACACACACACACATGAATAAATCATATTGGTATATTATGCATGATGTGCATATCATGTATATGAGTATTAACATAAACACCCACACGTATGTAAAGATTATGAACATAATTATTATACGAAATAATATTCATGGGTTATATAATCATATTTTATATACAAATCTATATACACCTTGTATATTATACATACAGGTAGAGAAAGAGCTTGTGTATGTGTGTGTGTGTGTACTATAAAAGTGTATTAAGAATGTACAAGTTTTTACGTGTAGATTTTTTTTTATTATTATTTTACTTCGTCAGATACAACATAACAATTATTGTGGATTATTGAAACTGCAGAACCACATGTATCATGTGTATTAATCTGCTTCTTATTCACTCCAAGGATAGCGTGGATAATATATAGATGTGTGTAGTTTAATGGAAGTGATGGGGGGGGGGGCAGACGCACTCAGCCTGCTGCACAAGACCGATGCCTACGATAACGACGTTTTTGCCCACGGTCCACCGAGCATTTTGGAATCGGCGCTATTCATCCGCATCCTCGGCCCCTGGACGTACAACCTACCTGCCCGCGAGCCACATCTCATAGCTGCCTTGGTAGTGGAGCAAGTCGTCCACCTTTAACTATTTGAAGTCCAATACCCCACGTCTTCTGGTCTGCTGTGACGTTATCGCATTGGCTCCAGGCACTGTGTAATAAAAATGGACAGTGTATTTTGGGAAACTTGATGGTGTCCCCTTGGTTTACAAAAAAACAAAACAAAACACACATACATACACACACACACACACACGCACACACACACACACACACACGCACACACACACACACACTCTCACACACACACACAATCTCTTGCGTCACTGTATTATTCATGTCTTTGTAAGAATGGCTTTTCCTAAGTGAAGGAAAATGATATAAACAAGGGTTCTATGATAAGCTAGATGGATGTATTAAAAAGTCCATCTCAGGCTAATCTTAAATGAGATTTCAACTTTTTCTCATTGAAGAACACTTCATTTGCTATTCACACTCACAACAATGAATGATACACAGTGATGCCGAAAAAAAAAACAACATTCCATTTCGTCTTGTCACTAATTCACGCTGAGAGGTAGGCCCTACAGATATACTTTTTTTTAAAGTTAATTTTCTTCATAAACGAACCAAGTTTATCGAGAACTGCACGTAAGCGAAAAAAAAATCTTAACGACACATTTTCTACCTGTCATTTTCATCTAATAATCGGACCACAACCTGCTTAATCGGGACACATTATGCCCCCTTTTGATGTCTCAAAAATGATGACTTAATCCAGACAATTTCACCTGATAATTGGGACACAAACTGCTTGATCGGGACATATTTCGGTTCTCCGTTAATGTCTCAAAGGCCTTAGTGATTACTAAATCCAGTCATTTCACTTGATAATTAAATTGAACAAGTGTATTTTGGTATCCCGCTCAATGCTTCCAAGTGATGACTAAATCCAGGCCTTTTCACCTAACAATCTGAACGCATCCCGCTTAATCGGGACAGATCCCCCTCTAATGTCTCAAGGTAATGACTATCAGCTCCGACAAAATAATTATTCACAGAGATTCCATTTCAACAGCAAAACGGTAACTTTCTAACTTATTCGAGACAGAAAACTTGCAGTCAATTATTGCAGTCCACACATCAGCGTTTTGAAAAAGGATACTTTGTAAAACATAACATTTCTTTACTTGAGCTTTAGACATGATTTTAATGATATAAATGGGAAATAAAAAAGTACTCAAATACGTGGGGAATGCAAGACTAGCAAGAGAGGATGATTGATGTATATGATCATACGATCAATTTAGAATGATTTAATGCTACAGAACCAACAGCGGACATTGAATCTATTTACATAAAATCTGGCGCTAGGCGAGCAGGGAGCGACGTGCCATTAAACAGGCGTCATCGCTACCCTCAAACGACCCCCTGGGAGCGGGCACGTTAAATCCTCAAACTCGGCCACTGGTTCCTCACGCTGGAAGTGTCACGAATTCGCAACCTAAATTTGAAACTCTCCAGAGAGAGAGACGATCTTTAAAAAGACGCCCGATGCCAGGCCCAGTCAACTGGATGTTCTTGTAGAGATTAACCCACAGAATACTGCTCCACCCATCACGGGAATAGCATTTGGTGTGCAAGGACATATCGTCCCGACTGGCAGATGTTTGCGCGCAAGCTTCAATTACTGTGAAAACACTCGGTCCGGTTTTGATGAAATTAGCCTGGGGAATTCATAACTGGCACACCTGCGGGGAGGCAGACAGAACGTTGACATGCAAAGACAACATCATTAGGGCGATCGAGGAAAAGCACGCCTTGAGCGAGATGCCACGAAATATACCTGAAGAAAAAAGGCGTTGATAGATGGTAGATGTCAAAATGATAGAATGAGCTAAGGGTAGCAAGAGAGAAGCATTTTTTTTTACCTCCCTGGATAGACTGACGTACGACCTATAGACAGACCCAGTTTTTATTTCATCATGACGTCATCTATCTAAAACACACTATACCAATTTAACAATCCATTAATCATGTCAATTGCGTGTCTTAGATCGTTACAGCAAATCATAATGATATTGAATCATATACAATAGACAGTATAAACAAACAGCTATTAAGGCAATGGTAATCATGACAATTAGGGTTATCGAAATATAGAGGAGTGAACAAGAAATGTTAGGAGAGTTAAAGGTCCTGTTTACCTTTGGGAGCAGTGATTTAAAAATATTAAAGATATCACATTTGATGCATAGTGTAGGTCAGTTGTATCACAAAACATCCTACCATATCAAATTTTGCAATAAAGCCTAAAATATAAGGAGATATCACTATTTTTCTCATTAAACCATAACTGTAGACGGTTTAGTCTGGAAATATTTTTACTATAACTATTATTCACATTTTGTATATTTAACAATACCTAACATCAATTATACTGGTTCAAATTTTTACATTGGTTGTTTCTATCCCTAATTCACATTTTAGAACTATTTTCGAGCACTAAAGCTTGGTTTTTGTTTCATTTGCAAATGGTAAATTATGCCTTTAAGTAATTCGATGGAACAAGGAATACTGCAGGATGCATAGCAGTAGAAAGTTGGAACGATAGATGGGTGAGCAGATGACTACATACACATACAAAAAAAAAAAAAAATGCAAACGACCTCACCGCCCGCATTTGGACGCTTTATTTACTTTCACTGATCACCTTCCTCGAGAACTTGCTAGAATTTTGTTTACGGTTCAGCATTTTCCTTTCTGTTGCCAGTTAGATTAAAAGAAAAGTGTTTAATCTCTATAGAAGAGTATATTTTCTTTTTTTTTTTATTCGGAGCAAGAACTTCAACATGTTCAAACAGACAAAAGATGAATGAATGAATGAATGAATGAATGAATGAATGAATGAATGAATGAATGAATGAATGAATGAATGCAGAGATAAAGATATGTAAAGAAGGAAAGAAATATAAATTAATCTTTCCAGGCAGAAAGATCGAATGGTGAACGATAGCCAGAAGAGAGATGGAGACAGGCAGACTGACACACGGACAGATAGCTACGAGTAGGTAGACCTAGATCAAGTGGATTTATTGCATGGGGGCCAGAGCTGCGTTGGATTCAAGTCTAAAGCAACGTTTACACTTTGGCGAGTTGGAGTCGCGAGTCGTGCGCGAGCTGTGCGAGCTCCAACTCGCGTTAACTCGCACAAACTCGCGCGAAATGTATTTTTTATTCTGGAATTTGCATGAGTGATATAAGACTCAACGCCGAGTTCACTACGCTCGCTGTACGAGTGAACCGAGCTCGAAACGAGACATACCGAGCTTAGTATGAGTTGCAGTGACCTTTATACGACTTAAAGCGAGCTTTAAACGAGTTGTCAAGATTTTATCACGAGTAATAAGAGTTTTATACGATCGAGGGGCGGGAAATGCACATTTTTGGCGCTCAAAGATGGATGCCAGAAGCATTTTCGCTCTGCTTGAAGAAGAAGAGACCCTGATCTTCTGCACGATTGGTGCGACCCTGTTGTCAAGGAGGCGCCGCAGAAAAAGAGATGCTCAAGAGAGGACCAAAATGCTTCAAAGGAGGTTTTGGACAAGACCCTGGTTGTTGAGGAGGCCAAAGTACGGACACTATGAGACGCTGATGGCGGAGTTAGCTGGTGAAGACCTGGACGGTCTTGCGGGGGGATATGACAAGGCGAAAGAAGACCTTCGTAGATCTCTGACCTCATCTGCTCGCTGGAGGAGCTACAACATAATAAAAGGACACCAGTCACTTCAATACTCATAAGGGTACATCGTTTATATTTCACCATGTTACACAAAACTAGTAAGTTATTGAGCAGTTAACCAGGAATTATACGGTATCACGAAATTATCTCGAGAGTACTGAAACAAAAACAAAAAAAAAATCACAGTTAAGCAAAATGTTCTGCACACGTAATAAAACATATTGTGAGATCTTGAGATTATGACAGTAATGTAACACTTTACTTTTCCTTTTCTTTAATACAGAATAATGTTCATTATCATAATTTTTTCCCCTTCCACAGGGTTCCTTTATTAGATAATATCATACACACAAATATATACAAAAAGAGATATGTATGTACATGCAGATTTAACACATGATATTCTTGGCCATTCTAAATACAATAAGAACAGCAAACAGTTACAAAAATCAATTATAAATTGCAAATTCTTTTCAAAGTGTCAGAAAATTACCTGACAAATCATTTCATAAGAAAACACAATCAGAAACATTTAGTAAAATGTAACCGCTTTTTCATAAATTTCTTTTCTTTCAGATTTGTTTTACATATATACTTTTCCATATCATAATAACTTTTTATCGCTGACATGATTTGTTCAAAAACTGCTTCATATGCTTCTTTCGTTAAAAAACAAAGTGTGAATAGGGAAAAGGATTTAGAAAAGAAAATTGAAGAATTAGAAAGAATATTGATAATTTTAAATGATAAGAATTCCATATTAGAGGAAATTGAAAAATTGAAATTAGAACTAGAAGTTTTCCGTTTAAAAACAAATGAAGGAATTGTGATTAGATCTCGGATAAAGTGGATGGAGTTTGGTGAAAAACCTTCTAAATTCTTTTTAAATTTGGAAAAGCAAAATAATATCAATAAAGAAATACGTCAGTTATCCACCGAAAATGGTGATATTTTAGATAAACAAAATGACATACTTAAGGAAGTGTTTGATTTTTACTCTAATCTTTATGCAGAAAAAGAAACTGATGAAATTAACTTGGAAATGTTATTAAATCATCCTGACATTCCTAAGTTGTCTTCACAATTGTCCTCTTTATTAGAAGGTCCGCTTAGTGTTGATGAGGTCTATTCCACTTTAAAACTCATGAAAAATAATAAAGCTCCCGGACAGGATGGTTTTACTGTAGAATTTTATCATTACTTTTGGGAAGATATTAAATACTTTCTTGTAAGATCACTGAATTATGCGTATTTCTCAGGACAATTGTCAAACTCACAAAAAATGGGAATAATAACCTTGATTCCTAAAGGAAATAAACCTAGACATTTGTTAAAAAATTGGCGCCCGATCGCTTTACTGAATGTAGTTTACAAATTGGCATCCGGTTGTATTGCAAATAGACTCAAGGGCGTTTTGTCTTTTTTAATACATGAAAATCAAACAGGATTTTTGAGTGGTCGCTTCATTGGCGAAAATATAAGTCTATTATATGACACGCTACTTTATACTGAATTAAATGATATAGCAGGCATGCTTCTTGTTGTCGATTTCGAAAAAGCTTTCGATTCCGTATCGCATACTTTTCTATTCAAGGTCCTAGATTTTTTTCACTTCGGTCCATCTGTAAAGAAATGGATCAAGTTATTTTATGCAAATGCATCCTCTTGTATATTAGTTAACGGATACTGTACAGATAGATTTGAAATAGGACGAGGGTGTCGCCAGGGAGATCCTTTGTCCCCCTACCTCTTTTTGTTAGTCAGTGAAATACTTGGTATCCTAATACGACACTGGGATTCTTTAGTTGGATTGCATATGAATGGGAAATCGCTTAAACTTTTGCAATATGCAGATGATACCCTTTTGACACTCAACGGTTCAACCCAGGATTTACAAAGTGCTCTTACAATACTTAATGAATTTGCAAATATGTCCAACCTCAAAATTAACGTAACTAAAACTCAAGTAATATGGATTGGGAAGAACAGAACTTTCAAAAAAGAGATTTTACACGAGTACAAATTAAATTGGATATCTGAAGGATATTTCAGGTACCTGGGCATTGACTTTTCAGTTAAATTATCTGAAATGGTTAATCACAATTATCAAGAAAAGGTTAAAGAGATAAAATGTCAGATAGCGATACGGCTGAAAAGAACATTGACTCCCTTAGGGAGAGTAACGACAGTAAAATCTTTATTGATACCCAAACTGAATTATTTGCTTTTATCTCTTCCAGAACCAAAATTAGAAATTATGAATGATGTTAACCGATCTTTTTATAAATTTATATGGCACGATAAACCCGATAAAATAAGTAGGAAACAAATGTGCCAATTATACAGTGATGGTGGGGTTAAAATGACAGATATTTTTATACATTCTAAATCACTCAGAATATCACGGATAAGAAGATTATTTTGTTATCCAAGTAACGAAAATCTCACTTTACATATGTTCCAATCATTCTTGCCTCCATCATACACATCTCTCCACTTATTCATGGGGGCTGAACATTACAAAGAATTAGCCATCTCAATGCGCAACCCATTTTGGAAAGAGGTATTATTAGCCTTTTCAGATCTAACTCAGTACATTGTAGATAATATCGCATGTCAACCCCTTTGGAACAATCCTAGAATACAAGTTAATAATAATGTAATTTATTATAAGTCATGGTGTGTTAAGGGGGTAGGTTTTGTTAACGATGTTCTAGAAACAGATGGAAAATTTCTTTCATATTTTGATTTTCAACGTAAATACAATGTACAAGTAAACTTTCTTCAATATTATGGTTTGTGTAATGCTATTCGATTTGGTTATAATAAAAATGTCATACCTAAGATTATGGAACCTACATGTATTATCCCTGAAACATTGTTTTTAATTCTGAAAGTGAAAAAAGGTTGTGCACATATCTACCAGGCTTTTTTAAAACATAAGACAAAGGAATGTAAAAGTCTTATAAAATGGAAACAGGAGTTTGATTTTGACAATATCATTTGGAGCTTTTATTACCAAATTCTCTTTTATTCAACTGTCGATGTAAATATGAGGTGGTTTCAGTTCAAGATGTTAAATAGAATTCTTTATATGAAAGACGCTTTATTGAGATTTAAGTTTGTAACAGATAACTTATGTACTTTTTGTAATAACAGCGAAGAAACAATTATGCATATATTTTGTTCTTGTATATATTCAAACGAGATATGGTCAAAACTTGAGTTTTGGCTGTCCCGTAATGCTATTCATATTAAGCTTACAAATCAAAATAAATTATTTGGTTTTTATGGACGTAATAAAAGTGCCCTCAACTGCATTATGATTATAGTAAGGAAAGAAATTTTTACAGCCAAATGCAAAATTGTTTGCCAGTTCATTATCATAATGTTTAATCACCTATTAATGTATTCAGTGGCGATTTCAATATTTTGTTTAAATGTAGCTTATTACAGATCTTAATAAAATAAAATGCATATTTACCCTTCCCAATGTTCTCCCTTTCATCCTCACAATATGTCCCTCCAGGACGCGGAATGTATTGAGAATCCACTCATCTCTCTCACTGTAAGGTGTGTCTCTGGTCCCCTTTCCAGACTTTGGGTTCGTCAGACGGCTGTACTGTGTCCTTATAGACTTGAGGAAATTGTTCAGCTGTTCAACTGAAAAAAAAAATCGAACACTGGGAATTTAAATCACATAAATTAATGGAAAGAAACAAATAACTTTATTTAATTCTTGTTTCTCATACAGTAAAGTATATAGCTTGCTAACGGGATAAACGAAATGTGGGGGTCAAAATTTTCAGGACTAAATATTATGCATGTCATGTTGTCAGTTTTTTACAGGATTTTCGATAATTATGGCAATCATAATCATAGTAGTAATCATGGTAATGAATTCAACAAAATATATTTAGCGAAACTCCGTTTTGCCGCCAGAGCCCCCCTAAAATAATAGATATCAATATTCATCTTCACTTACCGGAGCACACCGGATCGTACTCCTTGGCCTTCTCTTCGATTAGCGTTGTCTTCTTTGCAGTATCCTTGTATGACTTTAGTCGCCTGTTATACAGACAACCGTGATCTCTGTACCACTCTGCTTATTCTACTTCTTGCTCTTCAGTGAATGTGTATGCAGTAAGGTGTTTTTCGTCTCTTCGGGGTGGACTTCTTCGGGGTGGACTTCTTGTTTGGGGTGGACTTCTTTGTTCTTTTTTTTTCCGTCTTCCCTGGCGTGCCAGACGGAGAACCTTGCGAGTGGAGAAAAATGGGTTCATTTTCCTCCCCAACCAATTCGACAGGCGAGGCCTGATGCTCAGTAGTTTGAGCTTGGACCTGGTCTAGTTTGGTGTCTTGTTCTTTTACCTGTCTCTGCTCGTCATTGATCTCCTCTTCCGTCTCCATTCTCTCTTCCTGCACTTCTTCTACTTCTACCCTTGATTGAATGACATTATTCTTTCGGTGTTTAACTACCTGAATGGCCACAACTCTTGGATCTCTTGGGTCGGGGCATATTCCTCTCCTATTTTTGCAAGTTGTAATAATACAGTGACAATGGCCGTTTTAAAAGTACGTGTACATGCGTGGGTCGATTAAAATGTGCTCTGATTTTAAAATATATATGGAAAAATATAGATCACTGGATATTTATTATTCAGCTGGCATGTCAATGTGCATTTGCAACGCAATCTGACTAAACTCATACGAAACTCGCTGTAACTCGGGGTGCTCGATCTGAACTCGCGCTAATCTCGCGGGCACCTCTCCTTCACTCGTAATACGATCGCAGTGCTCGTATCTCGCTCTAGTAAACTCGGAATGCACTCGCGTATACTCAAATATGGCGAGTTATTACGAGTTATTACGAGTTTATCTCGAGCTTCTTTCGAGTTATTGCGAGTACCGCGAGTATATAACGAGTCTAGCTGAGTTCAGCACGAGTTACAGCGAGTTAGCAAAAATTTTGAACATGTTCAAAAATTTTGGGACTGCTCACGACTTCAAGGAGAGTTGTCCCGAGCTTGAACGAGCTCCGCCGAGCCATGCCGAGTTGTCGCGAGTTATCCCGAGTTACATGGTGAGCTTCACGCGAGTTATCGCGAGTGCCTCATTTTGGCAACTCGCCTTAACTCGCCATTGCTCGCCATGTCAACTCGCCAAAGTGTAAACGCTGCTTAAATATACCGAGAACCATAAATATTTTAGAAGTTACAGAGAAGGGAACAAATCAAAGCAAGAGGTTACAATTCCAAGCAGGTACTATATATCATTGTTGATGTAAGGGCGAATTACGTCATAGCATCCAGCTTATTTCAATGTTCATGAAATAATTCTCTTTAAATTATTCATATTTTAATTTGCACGCACAAAGCGCCTACAAATTCCTTTAATGTGTAGAACAAAAAAAAAAGGGGGGGGGGTGAGAATAATCCTCATTATTTCTTTCTTTCTTTGGTTGTTTGTTTATGACGTTTGTTGTTCTACTATTCTTGAGGAAATGTTTACAGGTGGGTGAACTGTATGTGACCCCCTCTGCAAATAGTATGACTGAAGGATGTTATCGCCTTCACCGATGCATTCCATTGTATTCTATGCCGCAATACCAGGGTCACACTCTCTTCAGTTTTCTATAACAAACCGACGATTGCTCTTTATATCTTGATGCATCTCCAAAATCTGCACATTTCACTGACTGACATTAGATGTTGTAAGGTTTGGGGAGCCTTCAACAAACTGAAAATGCTTTCTACCTGAAATAGACGTCGGTATACTTTACTCCTGTATATTGCGATGCCACTCCGTCAACATATCAGTCTTCATAACTGCGATTGGAGCCTTTGACATTTTGATGCAGTATCCGCAATACATTTGCGAGCTGATGCGTTGACTTCGCGGAGCTTGCATTTTAAAAGTCACATACTTTCGGGTAGCTACCTCACTTCATATTGTCTCTTCTTGGAATTCCAAATTGTGACAAATCGACAGATATTTCAAAAGTGTCTTTATTTATCAAAAAAAGTTTTTGACTGGAATGGTTATATCTTTAAGAGTACCAAAGCAAAAAAAAAAAAGTTACATATTTGTCTCAGTCATGCCATAAAGGCACAGCCACAGCAAACAAAGTAAGTTAGATATTCGTTTAAAATCTCACAAGTGGACGATATAGAAGAGACTCACAGATAAAGACTAATATATATATATATATATATATAAACGGATAGATAGAAGGATTGACAGATGGATGGATGTATAGGTAGATAGCTATAGACAGATGTAGGAAATAGATAGGAAGAGAAAGAGAGAGAGAGAGAGAGGCGGAGTGAAAGAGATATATAATTATGGGTAGATAGAGGGAAAGAGAGAGAGGGGGGGGGGGTAGATAGGTGGGTATAGATAGATACGAGTAGGTAGACAGAAAGAGAAAAATATAGAGAGAGATACTGAGGGAGAGGGATATATTGGGTAGATAGAACTAAGAGAGAGAGAGATAAATAGGTAGATAGAATATAGACTGATAGGCAGAAAGAGAAAGAGAGAGAGAGAGAGAGAGACGGAGGGAGAGGGAGATAGATGGATAGAAAGAGGGAGAGATAGACACATATGAGAAAGGTGCATCTCTCTTTTTTTTTCTCTCTCTATCGCGATCTCGGGTAGAAAGTAAAACGACCCGGGCCGTCATTGAAATTCCATCTGATGAAATTACTTACCCCATTCCGCCAACAAAAATGAATCAGATGAGGAGTGCTTAGCTCTGACAGGGGATAAAAATAAGGTTATAATGGGCGAGGAGGGCCATCAGTTCTCCCTTCAACAACGTCCTGACACGTGGAAGACAGGACTTAAAGTGCAAGCGGTGTATTGGTTTAGTGGCATCAATTCCCGCTCCCGGCTTGTCAACTGCAAACATCAATTCACGGAGCCGCGGAGGCCAATATACAGTCTTGTATAGTACAGTCATGAATGGGGAGACAGACAGGTGTAGAAATGGCGCCCACCTGGAGATAATGATTAAAAACTCACGCTGAATGGAATCGATTTAAACACAAAGACACTGAACCCCATCCGGTAAGGCAGTGGTTTAAATATAACCGTTAAGAAATAAGAAATGTTAAAGGTGACTTCCGAGCTAAGGAAGACCGTTGTTAATTCGTTTTTGCTTTAGAAACACATGCCAGGGTGTACAAGGGGACAGAGATGTAAACACCTTACATAATTGCTTCATCACAAAACATCAACCCGGGACAAAGGATTGTACAATTTGATATTAGTCTTTTGTATATAGAGTCGGTATTATTATTATTATTATTATTATTATTATTATTGTTATTTTTATTATTTTATTATATATATATATATATATATATATATATATATATATATATATATATATATATATACATACGTATTACACGAGAATACCAAAGTAATTATGATATATTATATGAGTGGTATATTTGTTAAAACAAAGTCCGGGCCCGGCGGTATACCTTTTATTCACAGTGTGAAAACATATTGTAATCGCTTATTCTCTGTCCACGGACACGTTGAAATTATGCAATTTGTGCAGGTCAGGTGTCATCTTTAAGATGGATGTATGGGCTTGTAAGGCGGCGGCGGCGGTTTATTTTGTCATTATCCCTGTAACTTTGAATAACCTTTACCCAAGGATGGATAATCTCAAACTGATGGCCTTTCATGGGATTAGTTTCTTTACAATCATAGGTTTGTGTTCATTTCGTTTTTGTCATCACGCAATAGTTGTATTGTTGTTTTTTTTTTACACCTGAGAATAAATAAATAAATAAATAAATAAATAAATAAATAAATAAATATATATATATATATATATATATATATATATATATATATATATATATATATATATATATATATATTTATTCTCAGGTATATATATATATATATATATATATATATATATATATATATACATATTCAATTTTCTCCTTTTTACCTACGAAATACTTTTGACGTATTTGCTGGTTATCATTGTATCAAATATGATTGCGCTCCTGGTTTATGTTTTTGGCTTCCATCCTTAATTCTAGGTGCCGGCTTATAACACTGACCTTAAAGATAATACCTCACAGTCATTGGTTTACCAAACGAGATCATTGATTATAGAGACATTCCTTAGCATTGCAAAAAAGCAACACAGCCAAGCACTGAAAGAAACAAAAAAAAAATAGCACCGGAAAGAAAAGAAAAACATTTACAACAATGAAACAGAGTAGAATATATTGACTAAGTCAGAAAAGAAATTTTTTAGTTAGTTGGATAACATAGAAGCGGACATGAATGTTAGAATCAATGCCCATAAACAGATAGAAAATAATATAAACCTTTTTTTCCCATTGGATGATGATATCTATAGCAATGCGTTCTAACCATAACAGGCGTTGATATAGAATGATGACTCACAAATGTAGGGGAGTTCTCTGCAATTTTTGTCATCATTAATTCAATTTCTAAAGATGTTTTTATTTTTTTCCCGCACACTCTAAAATGTGCGAATGCACGTTTCATTTCGTGCGTGTCATCCTTTTTCATTACATGTATTACAATCTTGAATTCGTCCGTCATTGCAGCTGAACACGAGAGAGCGGAATCAGTTTCGCCTTTTTGGCGTTCATTGTCATCAAAGTTTCACTCATAACCATCTCCCAGATATCATACGGTGCGATGCTATGTAATCATTGCCTTAGTCGCTTATTATGTAAAAACATATTTTCCTTTCACAGTCACCTATCCCGTCGGCAGACACACAGAAAAAGTCCACATTAACATGAAATATACCAGCACTATATACAGTACATGATGCGATCTGGTTTGCCCTCCAGATACAGTTCGATACTATTTGAAATAATGAAGAATTACATACGTGCATTTCTAGTTCCCTAAGCGACAGAAACAAATTTCAGTGACAATCGACGATTTTGAATGCTTGATTAATAAATTTGATTGTCCCCTTCCCAATAAAAAGAAAACAAAAAACAAAGACAAATATGAATGACGATTTGACAAAATCATACCACGGACTTGGAGGCAGTAAGCTTTTCCGGATGAAGCTGAAAGTTGATCACATTGAATGAAGAAGTGACGAAAATATGTGGGAAAATAATGTGTGAGATGAGAGATAATTATTCTGACTTCATATGCTAAGGGTAGAACTTTTTCCTCACGAGTCTTACTTCTTCCCTTTGATGAAATATGCTCATCATCTTCAGCGAGTGGCTGTACCCGATTATATAGACCATTTCATCTCTATAATATATCCGGAACATTTATCACTCTGCAGAAGAAACCGTGCTGACTAGAATGTATGTACATGGGATATCATCAGAAGCTATGATAAAAACATTCTCAGTAAAACGGATTCAACTGTAATGAGGACCCCAAGATTTTCTACTTTTGATTGACTGACACACACACACACACACACACACACACACACACACACACACACACACACACACACACAGGAAAATAAAATTGTCTGATAGGTTGCAAATCGCAAAAGGAGACATTGAGGTCTCATATCAAGAGACAGTAGTATGGTAATCATGTCCTCGGCGTTTTCCTGTGATAAATGATATGCTAATTATCACTTGTTCCATATGCCAGAGATAGTTACTGTAGGAGGGAAAATACATTTGAGGGATTTGGACATAAATGGGTCGGTAATTATCTTCTCCCCCTTTTTGTTTGTTTAAATGGACGTGAAAGAAAGTCTCTAAATCACTAGTGAAGTAGAATGTATGTGGAAAAGGTGGCAAAGAGTGTGTTTTCAAACACTTAACAATGTCCGTTAATGCACCTGAACCCATATTGTATGCCACATATTAGCTGGCGGCTCAATACTTATTTCAACTATTGGTAAAGACAAGCTATATACACAATGTTGGTCCGTCTTCCTCTAAGCTGCAAGTTTTCGTTTCCTGTGGCATTGCATTGGATGCTGTGCGTATCTATCGAGGTTAGATAGACACACTGCAAGTTTCAATCCTCCATCGAGAATTCTCTGTAATGAACTGAAAGGGTTTTCATTACTCTCGTATTACCGACACGGTCACGCACCCAAAGTGGGTGTCAATAATGGCTAAAGAAACTTATACGAATCAAGAGAAGCGAACAGGGATGAACTTCGAAGGAAGGGGGGGGGGGAAGGTATTTACATATATCTTGGAACCATTTGGTTAAGCACATTATACGAGGGCGAAAGGGGCGGTAGAGCGTCAGCTTATGTTAGACCTTAAAGCTTTTAGTTTATGGACGTAAATGTCACAGAATGGACCCGTAATTATCGTTCTGTGAATGACAGACGGATAAATCATGGAATTCGTCATCCAGCCCCAACGAGAGGAAACGAGTAATAATGAATCCAATTCATAAATGCCAATTTTCTTATTCACCCTCGCATGGTGATTGTGATATGAAGGAAGCAGACGAAGGGAGCATTTTGCACTCAATGGAGAGCAAAAAGACAGATATTGAATGCTTTCTAAGCTACAATAAGCTCTGATAGCGATATATTGTATAATAAAGAACATAATACAAATGGGAATATTATGGCAGGGAATGAATGATTCCACAGTTCCTTTTCAAAGAAATGGTGCAAATAGAACAGCCACAAAAATGTGTGATTGTAATTGTGCTCACGAACCCTGCAATCCGGAACAAAACCAATCAGACGAGTCACAATACTATACGGAATGAAGAAACCAATTTAGATTGAATTGAAAGTCACGCGATATCCAAGTAGATACTAGTATCCTAGTAAAACTAGATAAACAGAATGATATATCTTTTTTTTTCTTCAAAATTTCACATAAAGTGCGGCTGTTATGAGAATACGAACTTTCTCACGTTTTCTCCGAACACGGTCAACTTGGAAGAGGTGATGATAATCTTGTGATAGGCGCCAAGCAAATACGTAATTTATGTGGGCGATTAACTGCAACTTTCCCCGTAATCGTCCGACGGACGCCGGTGCGGTAAAGTGGAGGTAACTTTGATTGCCCAACTGACAGGTCCATAAGTTGCTCTCCCCTGCGAATAAGTGAAGCCAAGGAACACGTTTTATATACATCCAGTCTACTTTCAACAAGGAAATTGTATCTAATATTTGTTAAATGTATAGGGTCATATCTCTTTTGCTAACAAACGCAATACGTGGAATCCATGATGAGGTAATGATACTATTCACGTATGAATAGAAAAACACGCTGACGATATTTGAAGAGGCTGTAAACTAATGAAATTTGCTTCTTAAAGAATACACTGTGATGATATTGTCAAGATTCAAGATTCAAGATCATTTATCATCATGCACTAAGGCATAAAAATCTTCTCAACAGTCTCCATTTCAAAATTCCACATGTAAAGGAAAATAAATATATATGTATACATAACTGAAAGGCAAGTAACATAACACTAAACAAAGTACATCAAATACATGTATTCTAATAATCAATTGTCATGTTTTTCCAATCTTCAAAACGTTGTGCATTCATGAATTCCTACACTTTGCGATGAAATCAAATGATTTCAGGGCCCGTCTTCGACTAAAGCATGTGATGTCGTGTCTTCCTTTTTATACTAAATGTAACTTAAGACTTTATTTGCTAGTGCAGGAATGCTGATTATACAATTATGAGATGTCGAAGAAAAAAAAAAGAAAATAGATATTGAAGATAAACGAGAAGAAGGCAGAGAGAGAGAGAAGCAAAGACACACACAAAAAGACATTGAACAACAAAAAGACATATCTGTCCAAAGACATTAAGCAAAATGGCACAGGCAGTTATACTCAAAATGGAGCGAACAATTACTATCCCATAGCGAGCTAAATCAAACATTTTGATTTACATTTCTTTTTTCTTTTTTTTTTTGTGGCGAGGAACTTTGAGGACCTGTTTTCCGATAGAAGGGCGTCATTTTGTCCCGCCACCGAAATCGTAATTCAATCAACCTCATTTCGACAGGCAGGTTCTTTACGTCTGTCGGCAAATTTCCTAAATTCCTTGTTTTTAGATGCCTAGACGGAAGAATCCCATTTTTCATTAGCCGACATCTGTGGGACAAAATTAACACACAAAAAGCCTGAATCTAAACGTTGTATTTTCATGGCATTAGCGTCTAACGTCGGTGATTGATTCGGTCGCTAATTGCCTAGCTGGTGGCTGGTCCGTGCGCACAGAGAATCAAAGCTAGATGCATGATGACTCGGTTACACTCAGTATAAAGGAATATCAATAATATTGAAGTATATACTGAGTAGACATTCGACACACCTGAACCAACAAACCTCTCTCTCTCTCTGTCTTTCTCTTTAAACACCAAACACCACTTGTATGTATAACTCAGGTAGATAGATGTTAAGATATACAAATTTATCCTCTTATTTACACTATTATGTGCACATATAATATGACTTTATACCACTTATATATAGAACTCAGATAGATAATGTATATTATGCTCGTTAACACACTAGTCATGACACATTCATAGTTATTGTGAAAAGATAGACATAAGTCTGCACTTTTAATTTGCTTATGTATAATCATGACAAAAACGACGAGCAGAAAGACGGAGAAAAGAGACAGGGGCATGTAATAGCCATCTTTTATTTTAACTTGTGTTACCTCCGTTAGCAGCGTCTATCCTATACCGGAATAGAGACTTAAAACATGGTTTGATGGCAGCTGTGTTTTGAAAAAAGTAGTTCAGCTGAGCTGATATTCTATAAAGTAGGCCAAGATACGCTTCTTTTGAGATTTTGACATGTTTCTATCTTGTGGCGATCGCAGCCTCTTTGTTTTGGGAATATTTTTTTTTTTTTTAGCCCACGGATGAAGTTCTTTTATGACATGTTCGAGGGCAATAAATGTCACTGCCTATTGAATATTAGGAGGTCTATGTGGACAACAGGGAACGTCAATCATAATACACCCATAATTGTCACTGGAAGAGGGAAATTATAAAGTTCGGGTTTAGGTTCTACGTTTCATGACTTCTTGAGGCGAATCCACTTAGAAGGCGAGTGCGGGAAATGAAAGCTGCGAAACTGCAACAGATCATAAGAGCAAGGATTAGGGAGTCTGCGTGAGAGATATAGAGAGCTAAAGAGATAGAGAGAGAGAGAAAGGTGAATATATATATATATATATATATATATATATGGCTATAATGTATGTATAAAAATAATTTATATATAAACATACATAATTATACACATATATGTATATATACATATCACATATGATATACATACATGTATATATGTATGTATATACACACATTGAGATATGAGTGTGAAAAAAAGATACAGAAACATGTTGCACATGTGGGAAGAGTGTAACTTTCTTTTGGTCATACGGCTTGATTTCTGTAATGAAAACAGTTCTCTAATATTTATAGGAATCATGACGTCATTTTGGGACAAGAATCTCGCCCTGATATTATAAGGCAGAGCAAAAAGCATAGCAAAGGTGCAGCTAATATTGCACGTGTTATCAAACCACCGTGTAAAAACGTTAAGCCATCGTGTCGATAAGCTTCAGCGCAACCGTAGAAATCCAGTCGAGTGAGCGCACCTGCGAGGCCGATGCATCGAATCAGAGGGTGCATAAATATTAGCAAACATTTTTCCTCGGGTAGTAAAGGCTGAAGGGTGGATGGGGAGGAGGGTGGGGTGTAGAGAGGGAAAAAAGACGAATGTATGCATAATGCCCAGTAGGCGCACGACGAACACGCAAAAAAAAAAGAAGAAGCAAAAAATGAATAATGGATCGCAGTCAGTCCCACTGTGGAGTCCCCGCAGACATAGAGTTTAAACCAATGAATATAAACCTCAGAAGATGAAAGAGAAAAGTAGTGAGATAGAGAAAGGGGGGGGGGTACAAGGAGAAAAGAGAATGAGAGATTTAGATAGATCATAGATACATTCATATAGAGAGCGAACGACAAATAAATGATACTGAGTGAAAGGTAAGAGGGGAGGGATAGGGAGAGATGAGAGAGAAGCGGAGAGAGACGATGTGGGAGATAGATAGGGAGGTAGAAATAGAGTGAGAGGTGAGGGTTGGGGGAGAAAAATGACATTAATCATCAGGGAGAGAGAGATGGAGCGAGATAGACAGGGGGGGGGGAGAGAATGCAACTCATGTCATTTCGCGAATTTAAGCTCCACTCGTAAGCAAGAGATAACTGGTTCAGGATGTTTCATCTTGATAGTTCGAGTTATCTTGGTCTAAATTACAGTGACATAACAAGCCTTCATAAAAACATGAAAAACCGAACAAACAACATCCTACTATGATTAGTAACAACGGCACTGACGGATCGTCTTGTGACGCTGGTATGTTCTACTTTCACTGGCAGTTCAAACGTGACAAAAGTCTATATGAAAACAACTATGAAATATGATACAATGTTTATCTTCGCTGGTTCAGTATCCCTGCACCACTACTGCATACTATTTCTATTATTAGGAACACTCGGGTTTTTCTATTGTTGGCGTGCAGTAGAAATTAGTTCAACAAGCATTTACAATAATAAAAACGTTTCTGGAGAGGTTTTCGTCATGAATAACACCGAATCCGATGTCTTGCTTTTGTGTTGTTGTTCTCTTTCTTGATTTAACATTCATCAAAATTATTGACAGATATATCACGTTTCCTTGCTGAAAGACATAATAACGTCACGACCGGCCGCGGCCGGTCTGACTGCGGGACCAAACTGGAAAGTAATCGTTGATCACGTCTGTGTGTTGATAGTAAGGCAATGTGATATCCGGAATGATAGGTTTCAATGCCGTGCCACGCTCACATCACGGGCAATGACAAAAGAGGCAACGTATTCCTCATCCCCCATCCCCTCCCCTCACACACACACACACACACACACACACACACACACACACACACACACGCAGACACACACACACACACACACCCGCGGAGCTGAAATAACAGACATTAAGTTTTCATTTGGGGTAAGCAACGCAATCTCAACACTTGGAAACCTCTTTTAAGGCCCCCTCCCACATCTGTGCTTCTCCGTAACACACAATACACCAAGACAAACATAAAACACCAAGATAAACGAACAATAACAAGGGAGCCATTTCTTTCATTCGAGGAGGCATTAATTACATACGGAAATGAATTCAAATAAATCATGAAGCTAGACAAAAAACAAAAAAAAACACACACACACACACACACACACACACAAAGTAAATGAAAGTTCCCTCGGTCTGTGTTCTACCTGTGATGACAGAAATGAGACACAGGACAGACTTAGTAAGTCTACTGTGTAAAGAGTAGCTTTTAAAATGTATATAAATTTGTAGTAAATCATAGATATCATGTATGTTCATGATTGAGAGAAATCACGTAGAGAAAAAAAAAGAAGAAAATAAAAAAACACTAAAGCGACCATGGAGTGTTACTATTAACCAAAAGCACAAAGTGAAATGATCACAATTCGAACGCTAGGATTTTACACATCTTCAAAGACATTGTGTCGTGACCTACAATGACAAAGGGAGTATTTCCAAACTTGATAAGTTGCTATATTGTTTGCCTTTTGATATGTTCTAAAATATCATGACTTTGACCATGTTTCATGCCGGAAATGGGGGATATGGTGACTCAAATGTAAGCTGGTGCTTTGATCAATTAAGGGCTTTTCCCGCCTGTATATGAACACCTGCGCCCACCCGATGGCTAGAACTTGATATCTTCATTAGATGACATCACCCTGGCATACACGCATGCTCGCATACACGCTGTTACTAGATATACTAGCTGCGAGCGTTTAAAGGCATATCTCGAGTCAAGGTTCTGTTAGGGCCCGTTAGGCTTTACCACTACTCGTCAACATTCGAGGGCCGTATTTTGAAGACGCAGCCAGCCATATAGACTAGGTCCAAAGATCCTCGTCAATGTGGAAGTAGTTTTTGGAAGAAGATTTCTTTGCAGGGAAATTCCTTCAAGAAATGGAGATTCTCCTAATTGATGATAACAATGACCGAATTCTTTAGAAAATGATTTTATTATTCCTACGACAATTTTGTTAATAATAACCAATATCTATGAAGTACATTTCTATATAAACTCAAGGCGCTTCGACAATTACAGCAAAATACACGAAATCAACACAAACAGTTCTTTGACACTTGTTGATAGGGTATGCAGACAATTCTGAAGTAACTAAGCTCTGTTCTACGGGATAGTCAAATAGACTTTGTAAATCGTATGATTTATTAATCATTATGTGTGGCTGTGGCTAAACTGATGAAGTGCTGGTGTCTATACAGATAAGTTTGATCGCCGACCGCCTTAGAAACTCTCATTGCCAATGGGATCTTCTCCGAGGTGTTTGGTAGTAGAAGGTTGGCATGCGAAAACGGGTCTCTTTCTAGCTAATTAGACGGCTGTGTTTCGGCCGGAGCGGTCTTCGTATGTTGGTCGGATTACATCCACCGAACACTAAGCAAACTTCTCAAATCGAGTCAGTCGCCGAGTGTACGCGCACGTAATTGAGCTGGCGGGTGCGACAGGTGACAGACCCCCGCGCGTCGCCGCTGTGCCAAAGCAGGAAAGCCCTTTACACGAGGATAGAGAGAAAGTTTCATTCAGTTCAGACGAAAGAATTGTGAGCAGTCAAGGAATTCAAAAGTGACTGATGTTTTCTCGAATTAGCGAATTTTGTCACTCTCACATTTGAAAATGCTATTCCTTCCGTGTTTCCCAATGAATTTCACATAAAGATATTACATCAAACATCATGAATTATATTGCATTATATATATATATATATATATATATATATATATATATATATATATATATATAAGATAAAGAACAAAACTGGAACAAAGTTCATGCTGTATTCAACGGTTTATTTCTGCACACAAATTTTCGAGCGACTCGCTCTTTCTCAAGTGTATATATCCAATGTATATATATATATATATATATATATATATATATATATATATGTATATATAGATATATAGATATATATCATATATATATATATATATATATATATATATGATATATATCTATATATCTATATATGTATATATAGATATATAGATATATATCATATATATATGATGAAATATACATATCTTACACATATATATGTACTTATAATTCTTTCCTCTCAAATATTCATGCACCTGGAATGTCTTTGAAAATGTAACTTTAGAAGAGAAGCTTAACATAATCATCATAACTATATCAGCACAAATGGCTATTATAACATTTTAGCTCGAAACAAATCCATATGAAAGCTGTGACTTCATTCGCTTAACTAATTTTCATATGTGATTCTGGCAAAAACTAAAGCTACATGAAAACTCGTGAACAGTTGAAATTTCATATCGTTCCAATTTTTCTGTCTGATATCTATTGAACACCAGCATTGGTTATTTTTTTTTAATATTCCAACAGCACACCAGGAATAGAAAACAAATACATTAACTGAAAAAAAAATCGTCAGCAGAATAGAAGTAACGTAGGATATTGTAATACAAACTCAATAATAGCATGTCATGTCATAATGGTTTTAATGAACCTTTTTTCCTTCTGGTGATCGGACTTTTTCTGGAGCCGAACATCCCTTTAATTTATCACGGCGCGTTGCTGTGCATAAAAGCGGTGGCTGAAGCTGCGTTCCACGTGTAGTCAATGCATGCATGGGCACACAAGATACGAAGCGACAGGCCTCTGTCAGATGGAGGTCAGTCATTAATTTTGCACAAGTTTAAGGAAAGGGAGAGATGTCTTGGGTTTTTTCCTTTTTTAAGTCTCGGGTTTTTCTTTTGACTCGTCATAGTCACTCTGTCCTTTAAAGAAAAGATGGAAAGTTTGTAAAACACAAACATTTTGTCGATCGTTAAGGTAGGAAGAAAAATCGGGGGAAATGGGTTGCGGTTAATGGTAGAATATGATGCAGCGAGTGAGAAAAAAAAAAGTATTTCCAGGCCATAATTTTTCTCAGGTGTACTTGTGGCAAGAAACCGCAGAAAACAAAACTTCGCAGATAAAGAGTATAATGAGAGAAAAGAAGACAAATGAAAACAATTTTCTTCTGTCATTAAAGAACTCGACACCCTGTGGGCAAAAGGCTGTAACAATCAAACAAACCAAAACATGATACAGTTTTAATATATGTATATAACATAAAACTGTCGAAATATTTACTTTTTGAAACCAGGGACGATAGATGCGGTAACGTTAATGATGTAAATGGAAGTGGTGGGGATGAAATAGCCGACGATGTTGACAATCTTGTGGTCGTCTAACAGAAATATTACCCATCTCAAATTATGCAACATCGTTATAAAGAAAAGAAAAACAAACCAACACACCCTTGCTTTCCTTAAACCAAGAAATAGAAAAAAAAAAGAAATTAGAAAATCATGTCAATTATACTTTAACTTTACTCATCATTTACAGTATATAAAAATTTAAGAAACAGAATTATTGCACGCCATCCTTTCAGGAAGCGATGGAACGAGTTTATTCTTTCAGTACATAGTTTTCACCCTTTTCATCTTTACTTTGGAAAGGCAGTCCACGAAAATTTCTATCATACATGGATAAGTCCTGCTTAACAATAAGTCTTCAGGTTTTCTGGTTCTTATAATACTGTGGATATGTGCTACAGTGAAATGTAGTGACGTTGGATGTCAAACAATGTCTTACTTTGTTGTTGTTGGTTTTTTGAAACAGCGAATTTCTGTGTTTCACAATCATTTTTGCCCCTGATTCGAGCGAACTCTGCCGGCAAAGAAAGTCAGCCTCATAGATTGCGGCCAAGTTCTCGACGAGGGAGAAATGGGATACCGCACACTATACAAGAAACACCAATGCGGTCTATCATTTCCACCTTAGGATATGGCATAAGGTCCACTTTCCCCTGGGTTGGCTTTTATGACATTCTTGCCGGCAGGTATATGGGAGCTCGGGGGATTTCCTCGTGTGAGAGAAATAATGCAGGTGAGAAATATAAAACGTATTAAAAGAACACAAATCCGTGTAACTCGATAAATCTCTTCGATATGTTTGTCTTTACATAGGTGGAATGATATGAGAAAAATCTTTCAAGAAAGTATTGAGATATGGTCTGCCTTGTCTGGAAACAAATTGAGAGAGGAATTAAGAGTGATGGAAATCAGTAGGCCAAGGAAGCATACTCAAAAAGATTGTGGAATTTTAATGCTATTTAAACCTTTTTCAGACTTTTTAAACAGTCGAGTCTAAGCGAGTGTTTTGTGTGCATGAATGTCTTTCTAACTCCATTTTTTTTAAAGTATAACGTAAGTATGCGTGTCGACATAGACATATAAAAAGATAGATAAACAAACAAATAGATATGGTAGATCTTAACATAGAGAAGCGTGCAAGATGAATGATTAGATGGAGAGATAGACAGACAGATAGACAGATAGATAGATAGATAGACAGACAGATAGATAGATAGATAGATAGACAGATAGGTAGAGACTAGGAAACGGGGAGGGGCAGAGAAAATGATAAGATCAGTTTCTTTGAACTTTTTTTGTCTCATCTTTATATACATGCTGACTATCAAAACATAAAGTCTATTTTTGCTTTTCCAATTGACATTTTGGTGTCTTTCACAGTTAAATAAAAATACTTTTCCGTCATCATAATGTTATCTTATCTGATACTAGATCAGCTCACTCAGGCAACTGTACTGGAATAAGACCAAGTCAATATTGGAGCCTCATTTGCATACTTTTCTTTACTTTACTTTTTTGGGGGGTCGTTAAGATGGATAGCAAAGAACAACGAATTTATTAGACTACATAAAAATGCGCTCAGTTTATAGTCGTAATGCGTAATTTTGCTCGAATGAAATTCCTTTATTCCAGTTCAACCGGAATAGGTATGCAGAAAAATTTCAAGCAAATCAAAGGATACTGTCATTCCAACCTGCCATACTTACTCGTGATATACCAATGCAGAACATGACCATTGTAAAAAAAAAAATCCAAATTATACAATTTGAAATGTTAGAGAGCTTACAAAGTATTACCGCCATTTCAAATAACATGCAAAGATAATATTCAATCAAGAGGAAAACCAGACATAATTGGTAAATATCGAAAAGGGAATACATACATTATTGATGTGGTGATGATAAGAGGAAAGGAAGAAAGTACCTCGCATGATCACCATTTTTCTTCTCATGCTCTTTAAGATCAGGTAGACTGATGGAATACTAGTAATCGTATTATCTCTGACGATTTTGCAGCCCATTCTTGAGACAAAATCTATCAAAACCTTTGAGGAGCGAACCCATGTTGCGAGTCACATCACGCGTGTCTTTAACGATTGGTGGCATTAGTATTCAAAGTGGTCTAGAAATAAATTGACTCAATTCCCTAATTCCCGCAATACGTCTTACGAGCGTTTATAGGGCATAATCGATGACTACCTTTTTTCACACAGCTATGCCTTGTTTTATACCGACCTGCCTTTACATGCTATAACGAACGTGCTATAGAGTGCAATACAGCAATCTAAAATGCATTGAATGAAATGATATCGGTAGCGCCCAAGGGGCGAAACCGAGATCTCCCCTTGGGGGCGAAAGAAGAAAGGTGTGAAAGCTAATGCCGCGTGTTGTTACCATGGTGATATCTATACCACCTGTTTGAACTAATCTTGATATCACATCGCACCCTTCCATCCCACATCGCTCCTATTAAAACATTGTCACGGTGGATGAAAAAGGTGATCGTGGGATGTCCAAAGTAAACTATTACTGAATTCATTGTAAAGCCTAGCTAGGTTTCCCAGCAGGTAATTGTGCCTCTGAAGGCATTCGAGGAGCATAACTGAAACTGACGATAGTCTTTAGAATGGAAACAGAGACCAATGTTATTGGGATGACGTAACTTGAGTTTGTACATCTAAAGTAAAAGAAGCAATAAGCACAAGCAAAAATGTATATGGAACGCCGGATTTAAATTCCCTCCGAAGGAATAGGCGGTGGTGATAGATTAACAAATTGCATT
Source organism: Diadema setosum (assembly GCF_964275005.1). NCBI lineage: Eukaryota > Metazoa > Echinodermata > Echinoidea > Diadematoida > Diadematidae > Diadema > Diadema setosum. The sequence goes on along the minus strand of NC_092702.1, from coordinate 34,352,611 downwards.
TCCTCTTAGCGTTGCTGACAGGGGACTCGGGTGCACGTCACGAGTTCGACACCCACGAATCATACAGCCCACGTGTCATACAGCCCATGAGTCATACAGCCCACGAGTCATACAGCCCATGAGTCATGCAGCCCTTGAGTTCGACCTTTGCAAATAAGGCCCACGATTTCGACACTAAGCAAACGTGTCCCACGAGTTCCACGAGTTCGACACAGGAAAACAAGGCCTACGAGGCGGAAGCATTAAGCCCCGTAATGTAATGGCGAACTCGTTGGTTCTTTTTACCTAGATTACCAGATAGTGTCGAATTTGTGGGCTTTTTTGTTGTTGTTGCTTAGTGTCGAAGTCGTGGGCTTGTTTGCCTAGTTTCGGACTCATGGCTCTTATTTGCCTAGTGTTGAACTGATGTGTTGTATAACTCGTGGGTTGCATGACTCATGGACCTTATTCGATGTCGATGTCCGTATAGCTCGTGGGTTTCGGTCTCGTTGGATGTCCCCGGGGACTCGAACCCAGAGACTTCGTGATTGTGAGTCTGTTGTCTTATTCGCAGATTTATAAAAACAGCTAATAATCGTTAAACCCATTGGCAACTATAGAAAATGGCAACAATATAATAATGGAATGCAAAACATTATACAGCGTCATCAGCAATAATTCAAGGAACAGAGGACAATGACTGTATACGGTTCTAAAGTTAAACGTGTGATTTTTAGCCAACAAGAATTACACCAAATCTCATCTGTTTTGTGCAATGATTGTGCTGCACTTAAAACAGTGGTTATGATGATATTGATTTAATGATAATAATGAATATGATAATGATGATATTACTATTACGGTATCATTATCATCATTAGTGTTATTTTATCATTGATATCTTGACATTATCATTATTATTATTATTATTATCATCATCATCATTATTATTGTCATTATCTATAACAATTATAACACTAATGATTTTGAAAATACTCAAAATGATAATGAAAAAAAGGAAGAAAATTAAAGCAATTCCCTGTTTTTGTTCAGGCTGCTCAGTCCTTTGACACACTCAATATGAAACAGTGAAATGGTGCTCTCTATAGAATATCGGGTATTATTTCCTTCTTTAAATGTTTGTTACTACACACTTCTGCCGCAATGAATTTGTTTGCAAAACTCTGTACTCGTTGTACACGGCGTTAACTGAGGCGCGCAATTCACTTCCCACGACACCCAGCGAGTCCCACCCGTTGCTAATCGAAAGCGAAGGGTGTTTTGATGAGGGCTCCCCGAGGAACCTGCCGAGAACCCGCAACGTTTATTGACAAGATCACTTGACGTAATAGAGTGCATCTCTTTGGTATACAGTAACATCAATTACAAACATGAGTTTTCACCGCCAAATCTGAGTTATTCTCCACGGCTCAGCACGTGCACAACGCTGACAGAAGTCCATGAAGACCGCTATCGCAGCATTATGGCCAGAGATTGTTTTAGAAAGAGGAAGTCGCATGGAGTGTTATTTACCAAGAGAGAAAATGGAAGATGGTGAATGGGATGAAATGAAACAAGATACGAAGATTATGTACGGAAAACGATAAGACATGAACAAATTAAAGACTGTGAGTTCTATGAATTTCTGACAAAGAAAAAAAAAACGATACAAAAACAAACAAACAAACAAACAAACAAATAAACAAATAGAATTAAATAAAATAAAAGTAAAATGAGGGAGCTTATGTTAAAGACACCAAATCTTTATCTTGGATAAGAAATAAACACACAATTAAGAATGGATGAAAGTACACTTGAACATGACTATATACAAGCACTGTACGTAATCATATCTATTATATGATTATATAGGTAGAGAGAGCAAGGGAAGATACGCAATATTCTTGCATATTTCTGTATTTCTTCTATCCTTCTTTGTTTCGTTCTCATACAGGACATTTCAATACCCATTGATGTTTGAGTTTTGGTTGGTAGAGCTCCATAGATGGACAAAACAAATCAACTGCGCATGTGCGGCAAAAATCGATTACTCGATTACCCCAAAGGCATGGTACTCTATAAGATGAAGTTGAAGTGGATTAGCGTTAAAGAGAGACAGGAGAAAATGACATGTCGAAGAGAGAAGGCAAAGGGGGGGGGGGAGTGGTGAGAGCAAAAACTTGAAGATAAAAAGGAGGACAGAAAACAGAAGAAAGGGAGAAAGAGAGAAAGAATGAGAGAATGAATGGTACATAGCAAGCAGTAAAGGAGGGAAGCTGTGGCTAGTATAGGGGCACGGTGACAAGTGGTGGTGAGGGTTAGGATACCCGATGGGGGTAATCCTAATTACTTCTCATTGACCCGATTACGGAATGCATTCATGAATACATCCCCTTGCTCTCACAGCACACTGCACATAATCCCCACTGCGTCTTGGCCCATTCCACGTACAGGTTGGGTGCGGGCGAGCCCTGATCTCCCTCTAAGCCCGTCTATACGATCTCTGGACAGAATTGCAATATCGAATTCCAGGTCAGAAATGCGCATGATCACCAGACCTAAATCCTGACGCTCTGGAGATTCCTTTGAACTTGAACTTCTGCATGGATTGGCTGGGACTCAGTAGTAATCAAATCCGTTGGATTCCTTTCCTTTGCTCTCGTGATCATGGAAATGATAATTACACCATCCACTGTCTACTGTATAGTCCAGCCAGGTTTGCTCCGGTGATGTTTCTGAGCTGTGGCAGAACCGAGGAAAATTTCTAAAAGACGATTCGAGAATACAACGTTCAAAGTCAATAATACATGGAATATCAAGAAGAATGTGCTTGTGTGTGTGTGTGTGTGTGTGTGTGTGTGTGTGTGTGTGTGTGTGAGACTAAATATGTGAATATTAGCTTCATGTTTAAACAATTCCAAGTTTATGAATAAACCGCATCAAGTCCTACGAAGCAAAATGATTTCATGTATGTTAATTGATAAGCTGGTATGTCCCTTGGCGGCAAATATTATCTTATCATAATCATTTAACGGTAATCTACGTGAGAAGTAGAAGGTAAATGAATTAATGGTGGATATGACACTGAATTTATGATGTATCGCTGAATGTTGGTCCACGTTTTCGACGACTTCCTGACAATGTTCAGTAGTTAATCTTTAACTGTCCCATCACGTGCCACACGTATACGAGGTATGGGTAGTCTGCAGAAAAATTAAAACAATTCTGCTTCGTCATCAGATCCACAATGTTACCGTCGACTGACTGCTCCGGCGGTGGTCAGGAAACAGCTCCTCAAACTCTGCTGCGACAAGCCAGAACAAATCCGGGAAGATCACGACGCCCTAGCTGCAAATTACTTTAAAAATCTATGAATAATCGAAATTCTGTTCGTATGGGCTACATGCCATTCTGTTATTTCGACGGCAACATGTGATATTTCGTCAACATTTGCTGGCGGCTGCACGTTACATTTCCTTCGCATTCGTGCAGTCTCTTCATGATTGCTATACTTTCGTCGCAGAATTAATCGAAATCGTCAAGACACGTTAGGATTACCCAACCTACAAATCAACGTGTGGCACATGGAAACAACAAGGCGTTTTGAAGCTACGTGGCGAATAGTGTCTGTTTGATGTGCAGTCTAGAAGGACCTACATCACGAAGCGGAAATTAAAAACTGCGTCAATCGCAGGCTGAACTTCAATCAAAAGGTCAGTCGATAAAACACCCTCCAGCTTCCTCCGGCTGTCGAGCCAAAACGTCCTTATTTTCTTCCAAAGAGACACAATTTGCGGTCGTGTGCCAATCATGCCCTGAAATGTACGAATATCATGATTTCCTCCCGATGGACGTGAAACCTAGTGAAGTAGACAAAACAATACAACCAAAACAAACAGGCAATAACATGGACTGATACACACACACACACACACACACACACACACGCACACACACACACACACACACACACACACACTCACACACGCACACATATGCACAAACACAGGCACACCCTCCCCTTCCCCCCCCCCCCCCCACACACAGACGGTATCACACATGCGAAGTATTCAGCAATTATTCGATTATCATCAATGGCGCCTTATGTTCGGGAGAACTCTGAAATATATTCAGGCTGTTTATCTTCACATTGCAGTGTGCTACAAAACTACCAGTTTGAACAGCATACTGTAGTCCGCTGTGTGAACTTCATCACAGTACAGCACACGTTGGTGAAGGGGGTTTCCCTCCACTCAATGGCTACTGGATTGGTACTTTGAAAGATTTTTCCTCCTTCGGTGGCTGTTATTGCTGCATGACATAGATGCAGAAACAAAACAGACACAGATGTATGCTGCATAAATTTTGCATTCACTCGATTTCTAAGTCATCGATGCTTATTCACTACAACAGCTATTTTTCATGTCCGCAGAGCAGGCTACCGACTTCACCTACAAGCTATATGATTATAGTGTAATAAGGTACGTTCAGGCCTATACTCCCTTATAAAATTCACGATCATTGCGACATATCGCTCACGAGTACAGACGTTCAAAAAGAAAAAAAAAAGCTGTTTGCACTACATTGGTTACAGATTACTACTATAGCCAAACAATAGTTACAAGTTACGTGAGTACATTGGCAACGATTTACATTGAATTCATAAGTTAGAATGGGAGAGAGCAGAAATAATAGACGGAGAAAAATACTTAGACTTGATTGAGACAGACTTAACAGAACATGATAAGAAAGAAAGAAAAACGGAAGAGAAAAAAAGAGAGGAAAGAAGAGGCAAGGAGTAAGAAAAGAATGTGAGGGAAAAGCAGAGATAGACAGATAGAGGAAGAAAAAGAGATGGAGAGGAAGAGAAAGAGAGGGAGAGAGAGAGAGAGGAAAGATATAGAGAGGGGGATGGCGAGATAGGAGACTGGTAATAATCATGCTCTATGTGCAAGAATTAGCGCGAGTGTCTCTTGAGAAGAGAAAGAATTAATGTGACACAAAGTGTCCCATCCTTTAGGCACATACACGTCGTATTCACATTCAGCCGTCGGGGAATAGTGAGAGATTGAATAAAGTTAAGACACAAACATGAAAATCATTGTACTGTCGCAACGGAATTTCATTCAATTACAGGACCAATTTCCCGTTCCTCTTTATCAGGACCACATTCCATAATTGACCTGGAATCTAATTACAATATACAACCAATCTGCAGGGAACTGGACGCTAACCGAATTACTTCGATAGATGTAGTGTGTGTTCATCTCGTATGTGTCGAATATGTAATCTGTAGAAGAAATAGGAAGAGAAGAGATACTGAGAAGAGAGAGAGACAGACAGACAGATAGACAGACAGACAGACAGTAGGACAGGACCCACGAGATGACAAAATGAGAACAACATCAATTAAGTAAGAAGAGGAGAGAAGAGAGAACATAACTGAGCAGACACTTTATGATATATTAAAAAAACAAATCTCTCCCTCCATAAGTACCTTTTACAAAACGCTTGAGTACCAGTTCAAAAGTTAAGAATGGCAATATTATGAGTTTATCTTAAATACCGAGAAAATTGCTCTGAAAGCAAAAAAAGAAAAGAAAAAAAAATACCTTTACGAAGAAGAAGACACAAATTATTAAGATGTGATAGACATACTGACGGATTACAGGAGAAGAGTTTGACAGTTTGCAGGATTACAGGAGAAGTGCTTGACAGTGTCAACGGTACAATTGCATCAAAGGAAGTTACAAGCACCACACTGAGCAATACTTATAAGCGCGTCTCGTCTAGTTTGCACAGGATTACTATATGATGCAGGGACACATTATTATGTGACTACGTTGTCGAGAACCACCTGGTTAGAAAGTTTATATAACAAATAGGGGCTATAAATATTCTCTGAAAACGACAGACGGACACTGACCATTTTTTTAAACTCATGTAAACCTGGCACCGTCATTCCACGTTAGATTGTTTCCCACTTTTTGCCAAATTTGTAAAGACAAGCTGAGCTACCATCACGCTAAAAACATGAAATATAACAAACATAGCAAAAACAATGAATTCGAATTCCTCAAAAAGATTCCATTTCTTTCTCAGACATGCAGTTTTAGTATTGAAAGACAAAACCCATCAGTCACTCGGCAAGAACCAATTTTTTATGTGTTTTGACTCTCTCTGCCTTTTCGTCTAGTCTCACCGTATACGTCCTCAGGCCGTGATCATGACACTATGAGACTGAAACAAAAACAAAAAACAAAATACGTCCCTCCCCTTCCCAACGAAAAAAAAAAGAAAATAAAGAAGAAGAGGGGAGAGAGGGAGGAAGTATGCTTCCTGAAAGCCTACCCGTAATGTATGTAAAATTGTTCAGCGTAACCCAAATTTCAGACATCCGCCCCCTGTTTACAAAGACTTACTCCTAGTGTGGATTCAGCGCTTACCTTAATAAACAAGATATTGTGTGATCGTGCGTTGCCTGCATTTACATTTAGAATAATGGTGAAGACATTTTCCTCCATTTGTCGGCACTTTAAAATAGGTAATTAATCAATCAGGAATGTGAGAGAGAGATTATAAGATTAATGTTGAATCACATTACCTATTTCTACCTCAAGACTTTTTTTTTTTAAGATAAACACACACACATAAAAATATAAACACGACAGTACTCACATGCAATAGAAATAAATGATAAAGAAACGAATAAAATAAAAGAGAATACCCTCCCACGATTCTGGAGATGTATACCATATCTATTCGATGAAGTTTTTTCCTGCATATCACAGGTTAGTAAATTTACCTTATAACATATCAAGCTCAAAGAATTATTCTCTCAAGTTCAAGATCAAAATCTAAAGCCTGTCGCTCTTTTTGAGCATACGGGCTGATCCCGTAGATCTGCGAAAGGTGAAATATACAGAATGACGTCCAAGAATGTGCAGAGAATATATTAATGTGCAAATATTAGTAACCAATGTGCTAGCCCGGTTGGTATGTAGATTAACGCATGTTTTACATTCTCGTCATTTTATACTTTTGCATTTTGTTAATATCAATAAAAAGATCTTAGTCTTTAATCTCCTTGTCGTGATGACGTGAACTTTTTAGATATATTCTAAGAAGTAAAACTGCCTTGTTGATTATCCCTCTAAATTCGGCATCTAGTAAAATGAATCAACTGAGATGATAGAGATAATGAAACTTGATCTAAAGTCTGAGTAATGCACAATTGCGATGCACAATTTTGCTTTTATGGTATGTGTGCAGTCTGTTGTTGTCATTTTGCCTCTGACGAAAACTCTGATAGGATCAGATTCTGGTAGGATCAGATTCTCTCTACTTTCTTTCCATAAAACAACAACATAGGATCAGGACCCAGCCCTTCTGACTCAATATCTTATTTCTGTCTGATGTAGTCATGATCTGCTACGTTTCAGATAGCAGATTGGAGACTTTAAATCTAACCCTTCTTATTTTGTTCCTTCTTCTCTTCTTTTTTTTTCATTCTTCATATTCTTTTCTCACTATAACCCAAAGGCTGCATGCTCTCCGCCGTAAGGCGCGCAAATAGCGTTGAGAACTTAGACCCCACTGTTGTCCACCATCACCTGCACGAGATGGTGAATAAAGCCCAGGACGAGCGGGCGGACGAGTGATGTCGCGATGCTCTCCTTAATTCACACCAGGCCGCCCCAGGTGGACATTGATCAGCATCAATCCGACATCATTAACGTCATTATGCGACAATCGTGCTCGATGGTTTGGAGGAGACCACCGAGCGCTGGTCGGATTGACATGGCGACATTAATGAATCTCGCATGACAGGGAGAGGGTCTAGCTCGCTCGTGTATACAGCGCACAACCGTTCTACCCCCCCCCCCCATGATCTCCCGTTTCGGATATCATTCGGTGAAATAAACCAATCTAAATCCCCAGTCTCAGATATCGCAATGCTTGTTCGACTCCCTACTAGCCAACTTCGTTTCAAGGTTTTGAAGTGTTGTCTGACATCTCGTATGAAGGGGGAAGCTGCAAGACGTAGTCACCCCTGTGTGTTTGTACTCTGAAAGTAGCTGAACATGCGATCACTTAAAAGATATCATACGAAGTTTGAGCATCATCAGATTAGATCTACAAGGTTATTAGGCTGCTCAAAAAGAGAGATGATTATCTGGCGCCTGGTCATAATGACATAGAAGATAAATATTATGTCTAAACTCCCTATCACAATCTTTAGTTTCTACGCAGTTTTACTGACTCGATGTTTCGTTCACGAAAATCGCCATGCTGTTGACAGTATCAAGACATTTTGTATCTAAAAGATCCTCAATTAAGGGCTTTTTACACTTGTAAATTTTTGCTTAGCCCCGGACTATCGGTGGGGCTAAGGGGGGGCCTTAGCCCCACCGATAGTACGGGACTATCCTTAGCCCACTTTCTGTTTACACTCGTTTTTGCCAAAGTGGGCTAGCCCCACCGATAGTACGGTACTATCTGGCCCTGCAAAATAGCAGGGGTTAGCACCGCAATTGCGGTGCTAGCACCGCAATTGCGGTGCCAAGCAAGTGAGTGTAAACAGAACGAAAAAATAATCCTGGGCTAAGCGACGGAGACGAAGTGCGACCCTCACTGACCAATCAGAAACGAGGTAATCAAGTGCTGCCGGTGCGTGCGTGTACGTGTACAGTACACAGCGTAATTATGAATATTCATGTGGTTTGGAAAGTCCGGGGCTAAGAAAGACGAGTGTAAAAAGGTCAGTTTTCTCCTTAGCCCCGGACAAGAGATAGTACGGGACTAATTGGCGAGTGTAAAAGCTGAAAAAATTGGTACGGGACTAACGATAGTCCTGGGTCAGAGAAAGTCCGGGGTTAAGAAACACAAGTGTAAAAAGCCCTTAAGAGTAGCTCGCCGTGATTCTGGGAGTAAAACCGTAGTCTGGTTTAATTCCCAGTGTTTAAACACTTACAGCCTTTCCATTCATATTCCTATTTAACTCCCTTCATATTCATTATTGTAAATCAATGATTTTTATACAAATTAATTACTTAAGGGGCAGGTCGTCGGTCTAACTGTTTCATCTTAAACAATAACGCTGTATACAAACCGTTCTGCAGGCATGATGTTTTAGAAGTGTATCACTGAAAATAAAAAATCAACAAACTATTGATACAATAAGTCGACAGTTGTCTATCATGATCTGCATCAAATGCTAGGAATTCAGGTCTTACTGGGTTAACTTTAGATCCCGAGCAGGCTGCCGAAGATCACATCTTCCCTGATTTCTACATCAGCCCAGGCGCTTCTGTGGCCCAAACTGGCTGCGCATTATCGGTTTAAGCCCGATAAATGTCGTCCCAGTTTTCTCTCTTCTTCTTACCTCTTCTCTTTCTCTTTCCTTTCTTTTTTTTATGCCCTTCTGCCAATGATCTCTTGGTGAGCTCTCTGTGAATGAACTGCTGTGTGTGACTCGCCGAGCAAAGCAGTTCTCTAATAAAATTTGTAAGTGATTTGGATGAGCGCGGACGGATATTACGGCCGAGTTTCCGTCGCATCGCATCTCGGCGCGGTGATGAGGGTGATCGTTGGGTTTCTATTGACAGTTTTGTGATCAGAAAGGGCCTGGATGGACTCAACATAGCAGCTGCAGCGGAGATTCACCCGTGCTCTCGAAGATGACATCATGACAATATATCGGGCATTGCTGGCTTAGAGTATACAACGTGCACTGCGATCGGACAATGTCCTTCTCGGTCATTTTCTCAGATTTTTTTAGAATGAAACATCCAGCATTGCGATAATAAAGGCTCTTTTCCTCATCTAAATCTCTGAGAGTCTTTCATTCATGAGCTGTTCAGGCTATAAACCTTCACATTCCCAAACTCATGAGGCAATAGAAGGAGTCGAAATTTGTAAGGTGTGTGACGTCAAAGGCAAAAAAGGAGCTTATTTTCTAGCTGAAGACTCCAGACTGTCTTTAAAGTAGTGCGAACTATTACATTTGACGCCGCATGTGAAGTTTGTTACGTCCTCGCTGAATGGTATGTCACTTTTTGTATTCAACTCAATTAGGGTATTCTCAGTGTGGCATTGGCTCATCTAAGTCATTCAAATACGTTCTACTTTGCATTCAACCCCATTGGCTAACCTTAAAAATCCACAGAGGCATCGAACACAGGTTGAATTCCTCGATCGTCCCTAATTCCTACCAGCATCGGAAGACAGGGGAGCCAGCATACATCCCGCTTGTAGGGTATCAAGTCTTACCCTCCTGGATACCGGCTTGCAAGACTTGCAGAAATCAGGCAAGAAGGGGAACACTCCGTGACCTTATTGGGTCTGTCTCGTCTAACGAGACTGGATCGCTCATCGATTATTCTCACATTTTCTTGCCTCACTTTTGATTCTTTCCCATCGAAGAAAGAGATTATTGGACGAGATTTCTCTCTCACACCCCTCTCCGATCCCGCGTAGTTCGACGTAGAATGGCAAAGGTTCCGTCGTTTTGCTTTTGAAGTAGGTAAAAATCAGGAATAAAACGTGGTTGGCGTTGCCCCAAACAGTATTCTAAATCCTTCGTGAACCATGAGGAGATTGATAGTTTTATTCGGCTGTCAGATTGAAGACAAAATATGACTTCAGTGACAATCTCTGTATAAAGAAGGAACGGGTATTCAAAATAAAAAACAGACCGTTAGCCTGCTGCGTTACTACGCTATACGGTGGCATTGTTTGATAGTTTTGCCTTTCCACCTCTGTGTTTGAAGCGTTAATTGATTTGTTTTCTGTGCTGTTTGACCGAGTGGTCTATGAAATGTGTTTGACTGGGATAAGCGACAGGAACAAGTTGATAATATCGAGTTATGATTGATCGAAATAATTAGTTCAACACCCAGAGACACAATATTTAATAAATTATTTTTTTAAAGGCCGTCTTACACAACAGCAATAACTTCACATTGGTTTATGATTTCAATTTTGTTTTTGTCTTTTTAAAGATTGTCCTTATTTGATTATTCTATTAAAAAAATCCAAAACAGCCGAGGTTATTGAACACTTGAACGGCTTTATTGGTTGGCAATTGAACTCATCAAATGAAATTGAAGAATCACAGGACATGAAATGAGTCATCCTGAGCTCTTGGTGTGGAGGTTGTCCCCTTTTTTATTACACTGCAGTGACACGGAATAATATTGTAGACGAAAATAGCACAGATACTTTTGGCTGAGCAAGTGATGAATTGTGTCACAATAACAGCCAATTTTCACACGTAGGTAAACATTGACGAAGAAAATCGTGGTTGGATCTATTCAGGATTTTTGGCAAATGTTCCTACTTAACAACGAAGCCGTGAATGGTGATGAGGAGGTAGAATTGACATGACGTCCACATGATCATTTGGAAACGGAGACATCGAAATCCGAAAGATTGATCATCAAACAGCGCCGCCGACACCGGCCTGAAAATAATTATCATCACCGGCACGCCACCGCCGATGACCCGTTGTAGTGAATACTTGATTCCATTCGGCAAATTAACAGCCAGAAGATCGGGTAGACGGAGCGATCAATCATGGTAATCGACATTTTCACCGCGCCACACACGGTTAGTCTTCTTGGACGCAAGGGGGAGGAAAAAGGTGTCATCCAGACATAAAAAAAAGAAACAAAAAGAGACACGAATCAAAAGCTGAGACAGGAAAATGCATCAATGCAAATAGATGTCTTGTGGGGATAGGCGTGGATCGAGCCTTATTAAAGCGTCAGTCGCGGCGTTTTCGAGACCTTGATAACTTTCGGAAAGCAAAACAGTAACCTTAAAGGAAGGGAAGGACGTGCCTGTGATAGGATATGGACCGCATTTTGCATCTTTGAACCTTAGGCCTTCGGAAGAAAAGAAATTAAAATCATCCTAGTATCCGCCAAGTGTATTTCTCACGGGACTCCAAGTGTGACGAATTCAATTCCACGCGCCTGATAGGTTATTTGACCAGGGGGCTTGATCTCCCTTTCTTTTATCATCTTTATGTCAGCCCCTCTCCCGCCATTTTTCCCCCTTCAAGAGTGAGGGTGACAACGGATTAGTTTCGAATTAAGCTAAAGGAGGGTTCGGTTATGATGAGGGAAACACAAAAGCAATCTGAAACCATATCGTCTCACCTTTTTATCCGAAGGATCTTCGGCGCTCACCTGACTTTCTATTTCGCCGGAAGACTTTGAAGGGGGTTAACTCACCCAGTACCAATGACATCTATACCGCATAAAATTGATGTCGGTGATAGTTCCCGGTTTCGGTCCGGTGAGGATTTCTGGATTTTACCACCATTGCGGCCAAGCTTGGAGGAGACCGGGGGGGGGGGGGGGGGTCTCTCTATTCCTTTCACTTTTTGTTTAGCTCACTTTCACATATTAGTTTTGAGTCGTTACAGATCTGTGGACATATTTGATTGACGTCACCAAATAAGCTCGATCATTTTTTTTTTTTTTTTTGGGGGGGGAAGGGGGATTATGTGGCCCATTTTTCTGTTTTTGAGCTCTTTCATTGCTTTGGTAAGTTTCATCAATAGCTAGAGAGAAAGTGAGAGAGAGAAGATTGATTATCAAAATGTATTCCAGAAAGTAATTGATGAATAAATTGCTTGAAGGGGGAAAAAAAAACCCAGTAGCAATTGGATGTCGCCACACAATACAACCATTAAAGAACCTTTGACAAAATTCAGGTAAAGTTTTAAGAATCTTTGTCGGGGGGGAGGGGAGGGGAGGAGCATCATTGCCATAGCAACCCAATGAAGAGGCGATATCTAACATTAGTTTGCTGTGTGATTAAAAGAAAAACGCCCCAAAATCCCGATGTTAAGAGAATGTAGATCAAGGTTAGATGATGAGAATGTACAAACGTCTTTGTTAAACGGTTCGTGAGAAGTGCAATATGTTCCTTACTTTAAGAATTTCGGAGAACATCTGTCAAAGAACTTGATTTGAAAAAGGGATCTACAGTTGAAACGAAAAACACTCGGCTTGTTGTTTTGAGTGCCAGCAAACAGAATGAAAAACTATAAAAAACGAAAGAGGAAATTTCTGCATAAAACAAGCCTTCATGCATGCTAACTGGTAACACTTCTTCGCTACTCGCAGCATTGCTTGACTATAGCGGGCGCCAGAGCATTTGAGTGTGGACAATTCGTCCCATCTGAGTGATGTTGGCGATTCTCTACCATTTAGGTGTTTTCTGAACAGAGAATAAGCGTAATTGAATAACTCTGAAGACTACGAGACTCATGAAACATAATATGTTCCTATTTCTTCAGGCAGTTCGTGGTTGTGGTTAAATTAACATTGTCTGCCTTGTAGAAGCGATAGCGCACCTGGAGTCTTCGTTACCTAGATAAAAGAAAAAAAGAAGAAGAAACTATAGAGAAGAAGTGAAATGGTAGAAAATTGACAACGAATGAAAACAACACCAACAAAACAACAGAATATACAAGCTATTGATATCATTCCATGCTCATCTAAAAAAAAAAGACTATCTACTCTAGGTAACCTTTCTTTATTGTCACTATCAAAGAATAACGACAATGTTGATGGATATCGATAATGATGATGATAATGACCTGGGAACAGACTAGTATATGAGATAGAGGAAATTGCTCTAGATTGTATCATGCATGTATGCAACTTTACTTTGATAATTGATTGAAAAGAGTGGAATTACAACTCGACCAGGGAAGTTGCACAACCCTGAGCTCATCAACTTGACCAAAGGACTGCAGAATTTGAACGGAGAACTTTCTTCTTCTTCTTCTTCTTCTTTTTTTTTTTGGACAAAGGGTGAGAGAGATCTCCACTGTAAAACAAACAAACAAACATTTAGACAAACAGACAAATAAATTTGTCTTTAAGTGGAACGCCATTAAAACAGAAAAAAATTGTTTAGCTGAAATATGCTGAAGATAAAATTCACTACGCACTGTCATGGACATCATGTTGTAAACAGATGTTTACACAACTTAGGTATATTTTTCCCATTTTCTGCGGGAAAGTGAAGAAAAAAAAGAAAAAGAAAAAGAATATGACAGATGTTTACCGTCAATAAAGGCATAAAAGAGTAGCAGAAGAGATCAGAGTAGAGGCATTTATATCTCTTCATACTTTTGTATGCGTTTGTAACAAGTCGTAACACAAGTCAATGTATCTTTCATTAAAATCAATAACCAACTTAAGGGTACAACATGTAGTTTTTTTGGGCTTAAACATCCAAAACTTGTGTGATGTATCTGCAAACATTTAGATGGACGCTAGGAATGTGTTTTCATCAATGATAAGCACATTAATCTTACTGTTCATAATTTCACGTCCCAACAAATTTTTTACAAGAAAAAGAAATTCCGAGTTGCCGTGACAACACCCTAAGCCTGCACGTGATATCTCAGAAGGGATGGGAAAGTAACCAACCCGACATGACGACATCAAACCGAATTCTGAGTAAACGTCGTTTCATTTCTAGTCTCTAGATTTAATAGCCTACAAATGTTTATCAATTTCAACACCTTTATTCTGCATTGAACTATCTAATTTGATTGAAAATAAATTCAAAATGATTAGTTTAAAACAGGAACGTATTGCAGCCAGCAGTTTTCATTGTGCGTCTTTTCACGCTTTCCTGTTGCAAGTGTCACGGTTGATCTCACATTTCAGAATCTGATGCATTCCATTTTTATGTACCCCACGTTAATGTAACTGAACCTAGACGTCCTCTCCCAGCAAATAAATGGTATCGTTATTTTCCTCGCACTTAGTTTCCACACACTTTAGTGACGATGCACCAGGGCTTCTATAGCGATGAAATGCTGACTCTAAAATCAAATTGCTCTAACTTCACCTATGGGAGCAGGAGAATTGATTTGCCCGAGCAAATTTTCGTCGTAATCAATTCCGTGTCTGTCCCATCGATGCGATTCGATCCTTCTTGCTCTGAGCTAATCACACAAACGCAATTACATTTGGTAGAATGTAAGTGTTTTGTATGTCTACATGAGTCCTTTTAACTTTTCCAACTGATCAATTGCAACTGTGTGGGATTACCTGCCTGATGCTTGTTAGCCCTGTTTTCGTCAAAATGGCATTTTTTTTTTGTCCTGGTGCTTAACTCGCATCAACCCCTTTGGCAAAGTTACTTACAGGATTTGAAAATCGAGTGTTATCTGATGCACAGTAAATGGATCTGACTAATACTCGAAATCAATTATTTTGCCACCTTCAGCTGAGAGTTATTTTTGGCACCCATTCATTGTAGGTGATATTGTTATAGGGCTAAGCACAACTGGGTAGATCGTAAAACGCAAAAAAAAAAAAAAAAATCTCAATGAAAAAAGCCATGACGATTTGGGTGGAAACATGAATAATATTCGGTATTGATACCGCGCTGACCTAAAAAGTCATACAAAAAAGTTAACTGTAATCTCTCACCAATGAGCTTTGTTGGCAACCCTCTGGTCAATCAATCAATCATCAATCGATTAGTCAGATAATAGAGGAACGGACAAACTTATCGCTCTACGGATCAACATAGCGATCAATCAACATTGAAATTATCGAGCTGTCATCTCTCTCCTATATACTCCATCTCTATACACCTACCACAACAACAGAAATTCACAGCGTTACTCTTTTGTGCGCACTTGAACGGATTTGATGGGGAATGATTTTAAAAAAAGTGAGTAAGAAATGCACTTAAAAATGAGAGATCCAACGTGTTTATTTGAAAGCTCGATCATTAGACTATTGCTGTGCACTTTGAAATGTTCTTAGGCTGTGTAGGAAATGTTTTCCAGCGCATAAATCCATGTTTGTTTGAATAGCCGGATCTTTGCATGATCGTCTTTTTTTTTTTTAATCTCTTCTGAAGAAACGAGAGATAGCTAGAGAGGCAGATATTATAAAGAGAAAGAGAGACACTATACTTGATATTACGGGCTAAAATCAATACGCTGAGAATTTTCAATCTGTGAGATGCTCTAAGACCTCGGAGATTGACAGACCCTAGGGGAATAAACAAAACCCGTCTCGACATTCTCTTAACCCCTTCTCTCCCAAATATTGCTATGTCGTACCGACTTATAATGCATGGCACGACCGGTTCCAGTAAGCAATGACTTGTTTGCTGATTATTGACTGTGAATCTACGAGAATTTATTTACGATGCCTTACAAAAACATGATTAAGAAAATACAAGAGAAAAGAAATATAAAGAAGTAGAGGATGATGATGATGAAGAAGAAGGCGAGTAGTATACAGTTTTGTTCAGAATATCAGTTGCCACAATATTGCTATAGATGGCTTCGATATGTTAGTATCTCCGCTCTACTTTTGATCCAGCTCTCTCTCTCTCTCTCTCTCTCTCTCTTCTCTCACTCTCTGTGTATATTAAGTGATAGTGATCATGCTATGATTATATGGATATAGGGCGAGAGATCGTTCATGACCGATATATATATATATATATATATATATATATATATATATATATATATATAATTGCAAATGGCGAGAGAGTGACGGGGGGGGGGGGGGGGGAAGGGCGAGAGGAAAGAGAGAGAGAGAGAGAGAGAGAATGACGAGGCGATATCGAAGATTGTAGACAGTAAATTACAAAGCAAATGCAGGACATATTTTTTCTTTCTTTGAGAGTAGTATAAGTTATAAAAGAGAGAGAATGACTAAAGTATAGTTTGAAATTTATTTGAAGTTTCTCTTCATTTCATCAGCTGAAGAAGCAAACCCATCGTGATGGGCAAACAGTGTGCTCATTTACATACGACAATTTAGGGAAACAGATACGAATGACATTTACCCACAACAGTGTCAACAGCCACCCCCAAGTGAAAGTGCAGGTTGAGGGCGCAGTCGCCAACAGAGTCTGGGTTTAATTTGTCACTATTTCACATCTAAAAACCATGGGTTGATACAGTGCGCAAGGATAGTTTGCTTTTATTCTCGTTCATAAGTCTAGTGTGCGTGTGCGTGTGCGTGTGCGTGTGAGTGCTTGAGTGTGCGTGCGTCAATGGCAAAGGAGTCACGAAGGCAATCAACACAGACGGTATGCTAACCTGATTGCTACGCCCCCTTTCCCTTTATTTGACCCACTTCTTCACTTTGCACAGATTGTTTTGTGATGTCTGACCGATTTCTAGACTTCAAGTCATAAACACGATAACTTGATTTAGTATTCAAAGGTACTTTCTAAACTCTCAATTATCTTTAACATTGTGTCAAAAAGGTGAATGTAAAACACTGTCATCCTCACTTCGTACCACCATTATGGAATCGAATTTGACTTCGAGATGCCGTTGAGCTTTTTGATAACGTGGACATTTCCTAACAGCTTAATAAATTCTTTGTCTTTCTACTTCCATCAATGTATTACTCATGGGCTATCTATAGGACTTAGTGTAGTTCAAGTTTTTCCAAGTAATTTAGAAAAAACCCATATTAGTTCTTAAGTCATTTTTCTGTGAAATCAACCCAGTTGATGATATCGGTTTATCTTCTATACTAATAAATTTACCTTTGATTACGTACATTTTCCATGAAACGATACTGAAAGTCACATAAACAACGTTTTTGTATGCTGTCCTCTTATATATGATAACTAAATTTTGAAACGCTAATTACCAACATGAGGTGTCTAACTCCAAATGGATACATTCGACTGGAATATGGCATGTTTCCGTGTGATTATCTACTCTTTATTCGGACAGGGCGAATGTAGATTGGGACCATAGCGGAGAAAATGAAAGACAAATACCTCCGGGACATTGTATGTGAGAAATGTAGCGTTGCGATTCGGTGGTGATTGTACTCAGCAGTCTCAACCCCCTAGATGCTTCTCTGTCCACTTGTGTTCCGATCTTGTCTTCATGCCGTCACTCCCCCCCCCCCCGATCCCAATTATTTTGATAACTTTTCGTGAACTCAGCTCAATCGAAAAATGCAGCGATTCCTTTGCGTCTCAGTCGATGAAATTCAATTGAATTACACTCCATATACTACATAAACTTGGTTCGGAAACTAGCATTTGACAAGAATGTATAATTTCGTTAATTTTGAACATTGTGGATAATTCTCTCTCTCGATGATCTCCCCCCCCCCCCCACACACACACACTCTCTCTAAATATATATGTCTGAAAATGTTCATGTTCTTATTAATAAGTATAACACAAGTCACACTGATTTTTCTTCTTTGGTAACTTGGCGAGTTTTGAAACGCCCATCAAAATAGCAGAACATTGGGCAAAAACTCGCAAAATTATTTTACAATTATCCTTCTGGATATTCTTTAAGATTAGGGGAAAGAACGACCATATACCTGTCTATTTCTAGGTAACAGGGACTATAAGCTCACGAGCTGGAATTAAAAGTGAAACACAAAATTGAGATAGACTGGAAGCCGCCTTGTAACTCTACATTGAGTGTAAGGGAAGGTGCACGTCATACTCAAAATAATGTTTAAAATTAGCTGGGTTCTCGGGAGAATGCTATCCTCAGTGAGGATTCGGGTTGGAATATAAATAGAAACATATACAGGGTCACTACTGGTGATTCTAACATAAAGGGCACTGCTCTGCTACGGACCATATCTCTTTTGACCAGACTCAATTTCTAGTCAGCCACAGAAAAAATTAAAGGGACGGTACAATTTGGCTTGAGATGGTTTTTCAGTTTTTCAGCATTTTTTGATGATGATTTTTTTTTCAGATAGTGAGAAACTTCTTGAAATATTAAAGAGCACATCATTCTAAGAGGAATTCAAAGTTTATTAGATAAACTTTAAAGCCATTTCAAAACCAATTTCATCAAATTTTGATGAAATTGGTTTTGAAATGGCTGAGATATAAAAAAGCGACTCTAATAAAAGGTGGGACCCACCATTTATTAGGATCGCTTTGTTTTACTTAAAAAAAAAACACAAATATACATTCAGTCATTTTTTTGTTGTTGTTGAGATCATAACATCACAATCCTGATAATGAAGGAAGATATGTTAACAGGGAAATCATCACGTCAAAATTGATGACGAAAAGGAAACAAGATTGCATGAAAAGGAGAAAGATAGAAAAAACGAGAACTAGAGTGTACAAGTGTGAAAATCGGGGCAGGCTCTTTCCGCGGGCATTAGAGTGATATGATATTGTGCGACAGTGCTATAAATTGTTTGTCGAGGTCTCGCCTTTCATAATTGTTTGTGTTGTTGACTAGGTAAACATGGGGGCAGTGTAGATTGTTTTGATACACACAGCATCCGGCTGTAGCTATAGCCACCACGCTTGCCCCCATTCTACATCACGGCAGATTCATCCTAAACTACATGCAGGTTCAACGAAAGAAACAGGAACAGTGCATTTTCATTAATCACACATTTTGACCTTTCTTCGTCAGTATCTGAGAGTGATTTTTTCTGGACTGAGAGAAGCAAATTGATGCACAATAATTCTCTGTTTGCAGACTCGAAATGGAAATTGATTCCAGGCACAAGAAAGAAATGTTACCAAAGTGACGTAAAGGGTTCAAGTCATTGTGAAGTATACATACAGCGTCTATCCATTCAGCTCTTTTCTGTGTTAATAGATTTGCGATGGAAGGGGGGGGGGGTGGTGGTGATAACTTTCATTATTGAAACGCCCTGAAAAAAAAAGTGGAGTGGAGGTACCCATGCAAGCGTAGCGCCATCTTTGGCGAACCATGGATTTTTACCATTAAACATGGTTTCATATAATAGCAGTGTGTAGATCGCCTAAGTTGCTGAAGAAAAAGAGTAATTGAACAAGAATACAAAGATTTTTGAAGAGTGTAAAATCAAATGATAGATTAATATGAACTTGACAGAATCAAGTGGAAAGAACAAGTACACGGTATACCGGAAACTCCCATTTTTGGTCTTTAAATTCGTTACTGTCTTGTTATAATATTCCCTTTGTGTTATACTTCTCGGCCAAATGATGATGAAAATAGTCGAAAGTTCAATTTGTTTGTCATGTGCCCCCCACCCCATCTGCCCCCTGCATCCTGGTATATCAATAAGAAGATGACAATATAGAGGTGATGAGATAAGGTGATACAATATTTAAGGTGATAGCGAGAACCCATTTCACTTCTTTCGTGAAGAAAAGACGCACTCACACACGCACTGACACAAACAGCACAACCGGCAAATTCTATTACATGCAATAATCTTCAGGATTGAAGGAGGCAGATTACCCTTAAGATGAGGAAGAAGAAGAAGAGGAGGAAAAAGAAGAAGACGACGACGAAGAAGAAGAATGCAGGACCATCTAGGAGAACATTAAGCCTTATGTAAAATAGATTATAACTGATTTATCATAAAAGAATTTATCCTTATTCAAACTATCTACCGAGGAGTATGAATAGAAACTTCAGACAATGACCAGACAGCAATTACACATATTCAGTGACCGAATGCTGCGTCAAGAAATCAAAGCAGATTTTGCTCCCAAGAGACTGAAACTGAGCCTTCCAAAAGTGGTATCTAATCGCCCACTCTCCACTAATATACAGCGACTGGGAAAATCTTGCAAACCATTTTATGTATCATTGTCATCAAATCAATCGATTTTGTTATCTGTCTGGGTAATTGGAATCGTTCAAATGAAAAGCTTAATTCCTTATTGTCGTTTTCCTCTTCCCTGTCATAGCTCACAAAACTCATATGGAGCAAAAAAGAAGGCAAATATGATGGGACGGATAGACCCTTGACAGTGCGTATCCGTCCCATTAAGTGTCGCATGAACGTCTCGTATAAAAACAGAAATCAACTCCAATAATATTGGCAAAGTAATGACATGATTTATTATTCTACTTCTGCCTCTCATCTGCACTTCCTAAGCAAACCTTAATTGATTGATCTTGAAAAGTGATTAATAGCCTACTTGATCAGCTCTGAAAGACATGAAAGAGAGAAAAAAGTAGGACAGGCTTGAAGGCACACTCAATCTCTTCATTTCTTCGTGTACATTAAGACTGTATGATTAATGTCCATATTTGGCAGACCACACTTCTCGTTTTGAACCATAGTCATATGAATCATCCTACCTTCTTCTTATAGTATGTTATATTCAATCTTCCTACAATCACTTATCCTGTTTTGCATTGTAGCAATAATCGATATGGTATACAGATGACCTCAGATTAGAAATAAAGTTATTATATCTGTACAAGTCATTAATACCGCTTTTTATGCATTGGGCATTATTGAAATAGAATATGGAGAACACGTAAAAACAATAAGAACACACGCACAAATACGATGGGTATTTCGTAAGTGAGGAAAAAAACAGCGTCATTGAATGAGTAAACAATATCATATGCATATGAATATTATGTTTACACCTATATAGAAATATATACCTGTATTCATATTACATTAAATGTGTTATTTCTTTATCTAATTCTTGATTCATGTGTGTGTAGCGTATGATCTAGTCAAGCGTGTCCTGGCCAAACCACTTCAAATAAGTACAGTGAAAAAAGAAATAAAGGACTGGACAGATAGGAGACATGATAATAAAAGGGAAAGGAAAGAAAAAATACATTCAACTTTTAATTTAAAACTAGCATGTTTGGTATTCTATTCCTCTTCACTTATGTGTTCACCAAGCAGAGAGTGAAAGAGAGAGAGAGAGAGAGAGAGAGAGAGAGGGAGGGAGAGAGAGAGAGAAGTGAGAGTTAGGTAGGAAGAGATGAAACGGACGAAAGAGTAAGACCACCTCAAAAAGAAATTCAATTTCTTGTCAATTGATGGATCATTCTGTCCCAGGGAGGGGATTATACTTTGCTTTATTTCAACTTTCTTCTCTCTCTCGTTCTCTTTCTCTCCCTTTCTCGTCATCTCTTTCCCTTTCGGCGTTGCGATGATCATTATGAGAAAATGTCAAAGAAAATGATCGCCATAAAGAGTCTTCTTGATTACAGTTTCGAGGGGATTGTTCCAGATAGAAGCGAAATTTCACCTGGAGAGGGAAATATCAAACCTCCCGAGTGAAGAGAAACATCAAGAAGACAAAAAACCCGCTCTGGAATTTGGAAGAACTCGGCACCAAGTGCATAATAGGAAAAATAAAACAATAACAGCACAATGTCGGCAGCATATACATAGCACATTATATTTGATGTAATTGTTTCAATTAATTCGAAATGATGTGTTATTGGAAATTTACGCCCTCAATAATGAACAGCTCACACATACACACATACAGACACACAAACAGACACGCACACACAGGGAGAAAAAGATAGGGGTGGGGGTATCGGTTGCCATGGCAACAGGAGTCTGGAGAGAATCAAGTGTCGGGGTTGGACGGGACGGTGACTTACTCAAAGCTGGTTTTTCTGTCTGACCGAAGCCGCTGGATTATGGTCGGACTAGAGACATTCAATACTCTTAATAATGCATTCATATCGTCTCGCTGGGAGTCTCAGAAATTCTTTTATGATGGAATTTACCATAAGAATTGTGTATTACAAATGAGGAAAACGCTTAAGAAACATACTTGTGACGCAGCAAAAAACGACAACAGGATACGCTCAAATTCCATACACGCACGAAGAAGCGGTATTGATTATGTAGATTAGATACTGCAGTGGAAATACACCGATGCCAACTGTGTAAACAAAACCAATGAGAAGAAGATTTACATAAGGTTCTGGGTAGATATTCTTCACGATTTTACAAACGAGCATAAAATCCACTTGCGCTTGAATCTTAACCACAAAAACAAGAAGAACAATTCTTACCAACTTCTTTTCGTAACAAACAAGAATGTATATCAACTAGATCAATGTGACCCTGTTTACATTGATACGATAGTCTGTAGACAATGAGATATAAGTGTTAACAACCCGTCCACTTTTGTATTTGCAAGAGTGACGTATCTATCTGCTTGTGCGATACAGCGCCTGGGCTCGCATACATTCTGTTGTTGAGAAGAGATAAGAGATACTAGTGAACTAGTGTTCGAAATGCCTCCACACAAATTTGTACGTGGCATAGAAGAACAAGGCGGTGCGCGTACGTTCCACACCTGAGGCACAGTACCGGGATTTATTTCTGCATATTCTACCATTTCTTGTTTTCTTTTTCTCTTCCTCCCTCTCTACCCATTTCTCTCTTTTTTGTTCCTTTATTTCCTCTCCTCCTTGTTCTCTTCCCCCTTATTCGTTTTCTCTTTCTCTCTCCGAGAGGTAGTTTATTTTGTATCTGTTTGTCTGTTTGTCCGTAAGGCTTTTAAGTGGTACAGTGATGATGATCGAGGGTTTCGCTCCGGGGCTGGTCTAGATAGGGATATAGGAGGAGTTCGATTTCGGGCGAACACGACTGCCTTTTCCATCACACACACAAAAAAAAACCACCAACAACTCTGTGTCTCACCTTTGTTTAGTTTCCAAAGCTTAAATGAGCCTATTTCGACGTCATAGCGCTTAATCTGTCGTATCTGTATCCACAGTGATCGTACCGTCTTAAATGTTACTTAATTCTCATCATATTTTTGCACATATTGATGATTGTATATTTCCATTCTTCCATTCTACCGTTGCTTCCTTTGAGCTTCCTTTAATCATTGGGATACATGAACAATTGATGAAGATTGAATCTGAACATTCCGTCCTCTTTTCATGTCCGAAGTATTATAGCCCATTTCTTTCATGCCAATACGTCATATCTACGTTAGATGAGAAGTTGTCAGTGTAGATGTACACTTTTGAACAGGCTCGCAGATACAAAGTCCATAAATTACAATGGGATCTGCAATGAGTTTTATTATTAAGTTGTTGAGGTAGAGAGGAATATATGAAAAGTGAAATCTTGAGTGATATGTGTCTGCTGTCTGATGGGTAAGGTATACAATGAAAAGAAAAAATAACAAGTGATGTGCCTGGTGGTATGGTGTGTGGCTGCCGGGCGTGAGTGCGGATAGTGGTTGCAGTGGTGTGTGCGGTTGTGCGTTGTCCCTGTTTTATCATGGAGTGTGTGATTGCTAGTGGTGGTGTGTGTGTGTGTGTGTGTGTGTGTTGTTCCTGCTTTCTCATTGGAGAATTCTGTCTGTTGGTGGGGTGTGTGATTGTTGGGTGTAATGGTGTGGGGATGTGTGTGTGCTTTCCCTGTTTTATCATTGGAGAATAGTGTATCGAGTGATAAGTATGAGTGGTGGAGTGTGTGATTGCTAGTGGTGAGTGAGTGTGTGTGTGTTGTTCCTGCTTTCTCATTGGTGTGGGGATGTGTGTGTGTGTTTTCCCTGTTTTATCATTGGAGAATAGTGTATCGAGTGATAAGTATGAGTGGTGGGGTGTGTGATTGCTAGTGGTGGTGAATGAGTGTGTGAGTGGGTGTGTGTGTGTGTGTGTGTGAGTGTGTGTTGTTGTTGTTGTTCCTGCTTTCTCATTGGAGAATAGTGTATGAGTGTAGGGATCAAGTGATGGGTGTTTGGTGGTAGGGTGTGTGGTTGCTGCGTGTGATGGTGGTGGTGTGCGTGTTGTTCCTGTTGGGGAGGGGTGCATCGAGCGATGGATGTGTGCGAGCTCCTGTGCTGCACGTCCACTCACGGCGACCATCAGGGAGAATTCCGCCCGACCATCCGGGGGTTGCATCTCTTTTATTGACTCTGAGTGTTCTGCATGAGTGATCCTCGATTAGCATAGCCTTTTCTTCCCAGCCGCTTTCTCTAAAATCTAGAAATGACAGAGTCCAACAGCCGGAGTAGCCTAGTCTTTTTCTTCCCAGCTGTTTTCACTAAAATCTAGAGAGGATAGTGTCCAACAGCATAATCACATTATGTAGAATGATGTGAAAAAGACTGGTGAGGGATGACCGAAACCCTTCGTTATCCAGATCAAATGGTCACAATGTAGCTATAAAACAAAGGATTAACCCCCTTGAAACCACAACTCCAGAGCTCCAACGATTCTGTATACAACAGGTTGTGAATTCAATACACTTGTTGGTAGACCTTACCCGTCGCTGAAAAGAAACTTTGACATCAAGTACGTTCTTCCAAGGATTGAAGTTCAATAGACTGGAGTGGACAATGGATAATGCAAGCCGCGGTTTTCTATACGGATTGCGTAAGAATGCCGAGGTTAAGTGTCGAGGCTCTGCCTGTATTCATTCGCACTGCATTTCAGGCAGGGCAGGCATAGGCGTAGAATACAATATTAGAGTCCCGCTCCATACACACACGAAACACATACAGAGCAAGGCTCAACTTGCGCCTCTCTTAGATTTCAGCACTTTAAGAAGTTTAAAGTGTAGTCTAGTGTACAACTCACACAAAAACTATTGACAAGTTGAGCTCTCATTTGCTCATTAGAATACTGTTCATGCCTTTCCTAATACTGGTCATTCAACCATGAACTCTTTAAAACATCACTTTCGTTCAAAACTCACACTACGAATGAAGTAATGCAGACAATTAGTAGAATGTAATTCATTTAGTTATAGGTAACAGGCATGTTTTACCGTCACAGTTTGCTTTGTAGATTGGACCCCAAATCTTTATTCCCAAAGATCTATTGTGTGCCTCCACAGCAAATGATGTTTCCACCATATTTACTGGGTAAAACTACACCACCGTGGTACAGTGAAGAGTGCTTGCAGGTTGTAACATTGTTAGCTTAATGTCACTTTGTATTCTTTGAACTTTAGAATAATTACCATTTATAATGATAGTGTCCTTGTTACCTGCTGTACATTATACCAGTTATATTTTACCGGTACATGAATAATATTTATATTTTAGATGATATAAAGTAACGTATTACACTTTGAGTGATCCACGTTTAACAAGCACTGCTTTTAAGTGGACCACTCTTTTCCATACTTTCTTTTCCAGCAACCTTGCAAAGACTAGTAGTATGCATTGCTATTCTTGGTTATTACTCAGTTGTACAAATATTTCACTGTATTTTACGATCCATGCAGCATTATGCATTTTTCTCAAATTGATAAAGCAATATTAAGATATCTATAATGTATGCTTCGTATTTCGTTTCACTTCTATGAAAATAAATAGTAATTGAATTGAATTGAATTGAATTGATCATAAT
Organism: Diadema setosum; assembly: GCF_964275005.1. Taxonomy (NCBI): domain Eukaryota; kingdom Metazoa; phylum Echinodermata; class Echinoidea; order Diadematoida; family Diadematidae; genus Diadema; species Diadema setosum. The sequence continues at coordinate 34,326,513 of NC_092702.1, read as the reverse complement.
CTACTTACATCTATTAATTCCTTGCATCTGATTGGCTAACGGCAAATTTGTCAGAAAAAAAAATCTGACGAAACGCTTGATGAAATGTCCCACCCTAATCACATTTCAAGCTGACGACTCGAACATGAAGAGTGTCATGATAATGATGATAATGACGGCGATGGCGATGATGATAGTGATGGTGATGATGATAATAATGATAAATTGATGAAGTCACAGATCCCTGTATTGACACTTTTTCACATTTCCTAGATTTGGAATAACAGTAAGATATAGCTAAATATCTCTTCACACAGTACATCGAGCTTACATGGAATCAAAAAAAAGTGGCTGTGGTTACGTTGTTAGTATGACGAGAAATGATAGATTATCAAATTAGTCTTCCATTTCAGGTTCGCTTGAGACACGTCTAATTTGTGAGAACATTACTCAAAAAGTGATAAAATTTTCAATGCCTGTGTTCAAAACAAACGAGACAAAGGACAAACAAATAATGATACCGTGACCACATCTAGTTTACCACTTTCCTCCTGATTGAACGTGTATTAAACAAAAGTTGATGTGCAGCAAAAGTGACAACTAAGATGACTCCAGATTTGATTCCGTCGTATCAAATTAAGCTTACGCCGATTTTACTGAAGTGATACAAAACCGCTAAAAAGGTGGGCAGAACACCCGTAATAATGATACATCGAGTAGGTCATAAATATGTCGTAAATCTATTTTATATAAACAAAATTGCATAAATTTGTCATTATGTATCGGCGTTTCAATTTGTTCCATCTGTACTTCTTTTCCCACGCGAACGTTCACATAGGTGGATTTTGAAGTCCAGACTTCGTGCATTTCGTGCATCTATCTACCTATTATACTCACATAAAACCTACCTATATCTTCCTATCTATCTATCTACCTATCTGTCTATCTATCTATCTATCTATCTATCTATCTATCTATCCATCCATCCATCTATCTATCTATCTATCTATCTATCTATCTATCTATCCATCCATCCATCTATCTATCTATCTATCTATCTTTCTGTCTGTCTATCTATCTATCTGTCTATCTATCTATCTATCTATCTATCTATCTATCTATCTATCTATCTATCTGTCTATCTACATAACTACCTAATTACCAATTACATTATTTAGCTGATTACTTTGTACTCTATCAACCCCTCTCAGATCTCTTGAGTTATCAGTATCACGAATCCACCATTTCTAAGTCTGTTTTTAAGCTGAGGTCTCCCCGAATCCATTTAACCAGTTAATAAAAATCCTGCCAAATCAAAATCAATCCATCACTTTTGTTTTAGAATAAGTCTCATTAATTGTCAGTGCTGCCGCAAGGCTTACTGTCCCCCTTTATTCATTTTCTTCTTGTTCTTCTTGAACTTCCTCAAATCACTTCCTTTAAAACTTCGAATAAAACGAATCAAACTTTGAAAATACAATAATACCCTATAACCTTCTTCAACACCCCTTACCCGGATGTCGAAGGAGCGCGCTGCTCCCCAAGGAGCCTCAAACCCGTCGCATGAAGTGTCAGATGCACGTCATCATTTGTATGGGAGCAGCCTTACCAGGGATTCGCCCAACTCCCACGAATGCAACGCATCAATCAACATGGGAAATATGTGGATTAGCTTCAGTCAAGCCTTGCTTTTCATCCCCTCCTCTCAGGAGATATTATGCCACTGATGATGATGATGATGATGATGATGATGATGATGATGATAATGACAATGCTGATAATGATGCTCGCTGGTTATGATGACGAGGATAATGATGATGGTGGAAGCGATAGTATATGTAGGTAATAATGACCATGGTAATAACTGTAGAAATAGTATACGTCACAAAGTCGATGTAGACATTAATAGATAATCGTGCTTCCCCATGGTATCAATGTGGAGGGACTACAACTTCTAAATCATTTCGCTCCTCTAATAAAATTAAAGGCCTTTGAGATATTTGTGATGACGCGGTTGTACATTATTGGTCCAAGATTTACTCCCTTTTGTCACAGATTTTAAACCTCAAACAAGAACTGAAGTTGCTATGATATCAGAATAGATCTGAAGGCAAGGGAAATAAAGATGATTACATGATAAAGATATGCATTATAGAGATGATAACCTGAAATCATAAGGATGATTACAGGTTGTGCGAAGACCATAGGTTCGGAGGGAATGCTTTGACCCTTATACCCTCTCAAACAATGTGATGGAAGTTAAGGTTGATTGGAGATTGCGAAGTGTACCACTACTACCAATTAATAAAGAAACTAGCATCAATTTGAGAAAAGAGCAAAAGAAAATGTCCGTACCCACAGCAAGAAAAAGAAAGCACAGGGGTGAAGGTTGAGGACTCCTGGTGTAAATTTTCTTCAGTTTGTCTCCCTCTACAAATGAAATTTGTAAGATCGCAAAAAGAAAGTTTGAATGCCACCGTGGGTTGCTGTTGGAAGAACCCTAGAGAAAAGTGTTATGCCTGTAGCAGGGAGGATAAAACAACGTTTCTTGTCGATATGACATGAAATCATGGTGGGTATGATGGATGATAACCGGGACGATAAAAATGACTTTGGGTGGGTCATTTTCTACCAAATCTCATCTCAACTTTTACACCGTGCTTGCGTCTCTTCTCCTGGCGGTGAGTTCTTTGATCTTTCCCCCTGGCGTGGTAATCTACAGCCGTTTATTGGTTGGTTTTTACGGTGGCATTTTCCCTTATCACAACGTGTCATCGAAGGTGAATCCTTCAGCCTCTTCCCGCCTCGCACGACTTCCGCGCAGCTCCTAAATAATCCTGAAACCATATCACCGACTTTCACGGGGGAAAACTCTACGGAGTAGGAATGGTTAACTTTGGAGTCTTTGCTGCAGCCTGACCTTCGGGAATTAACCCGTTCAATACCGACCGTGACCTTCATTCTCAAAGCAACAGCGCGTAACATGATATTGAGGTATATCCCTCACGCCATCTTATTACTTGTGGCGATTGTAAAGGATATATGTTTTTGATCGCGCCCGATTAGCCTTCATTACGGCACAATTTGCTGGATTATTAGGCATCGGCCTTATAAAAACTTCATCAGAGCAAGACCTTGGACTGGGCACTGTTATAATATTGATCTTTATAGGAGAAGCTCTATGGCTGGATGGATTTCTGGTTGACACAGTATGCTGTGAAAATGGTTCCTCGAATAGCTTTGAACTGCATTTTGAATGGTTGAAGAGTTCAGACGAGATCAATGAAAGGGAGAATTGCCAAATTGCAGCATTGATAGCATGATGCTTGTTAGCTGTGAATCTCTGAAGGAAATAACTACGATTGGCACACCAATCAGTCTTCGTCCAGATTATGATAATGAAATATTGGAGAGCTATCAGAGAAATCGCTGAAAAGCTAACCTTGCCCATCATCTCACGAGCTTACAAGAAAACAGAAAACTCGGGAGTGCAAGTAGAAATATTGTATCCATCCAAAACCAACGTTCATTCATCATCTCTGGCTATTATATACAAAGACTATTGGGAATAGAGAAAATGAATCGCGGAACAAACGAATCTAGTTACACGTGGACTTTGGCGTCATCTCTCAGTGTCCGCCGAGATACGGCGGCGCCAATCAGGCATGTCCGGAGTGAATCAAAATAAAGAGACAAAAGTAAATCGACATCCCCATTACATCTCATCTGTTATCCATTTCCTTTTCTGTTCCTTTCCCTTTGTTTCATGCGTTAACATTCCCACACACCCACCCACACACGCACACACACACACGCACACAACTAACTCCTATCCCCGTTTCTCTCAATGCTGTATCCTCCTCAGACGTTTGATGTGTGCTGTAAGCATGATAAGCTCATCGCATGTGATTCGCTCATTTCCAAAGTGTAATATTTTGAGATGCTGTGCACATCTTAATCTCCACACACTCCCTTCACCCCTTCTTCCTCCTCCTCCCCTGGGTGGCTTGTAGAAAGCCTAAACCTCCAGAGACGTGAGATTAATGTATCCTAATTTGGGGTCGCTTTGTTGCTGGCAAAGTTCAGTGTCTTGTGAGGATATCAAAGAATGACTTTTTTCATCTTCTGTTTTTCTTTTTGTCGTCTTTTTTTTTTCTAAGTGGAGAGTCGTTCACCTCACATGATTGTGACTGGCTTTATCATCAAAGATCCATCTTTTCGAAGACAGATTTTCCTATCATTCAGCCCATCCCATACGTAAAGCTTTTGGGAGCGAACAATTCATTTCATTGATTCTAATATCTGTACATTTTACAATCCTATTTTGATAGGACGTCCAAATCAACGTGAATTCTTCACTTGTTTAATGTTTTCCTGGATAAGTTCAAATTGATGTTTTTCCCCAAGAAAGGGCTAATGAAAGCGATTGATTTGAAGGAAAAATATGCAACCATAATCAAAGTCAAAGTCACATGACCACTCCTCTTTTTGAGAATGTGATCAGTGAAGTGCTGCTGTTGTTTTATTATTGTTTTCGCTGATAGTATGTTGAGAGTCATGAAAAACACGTGGGCCTATTCTCTTGTTGGATTAAAGCGAATTGTTAATTATGATGTTTGTGTGTGTGTGTGTGTGTGTGTTGGGGGGAGGGGGGGGGGGGAGGCTGGGACAAATGGAGGCCAATGGTAGCGCCGGCTCCCTTTCCACACCCAATCCCTCGCTTTGACGGAAAGAAGCCCAGCGGAACCCTCGCTTGAAGGGTTATGGATTTCATTGTGATTAACTTTTATTTTTTCATTTTTTGGTATTTTTCCATGTCATTTTGAAGAGCCAAAGTGCGTGGTGTGTGTGTGTGTGAGGGGGGGGGGGGCGGTGCAGCAGCCCCCGGTCCTTATGCAGCCCTCCTGTTCCGTGGACCCTGCTGCAAAGGTCAATATCAAAGTTACCAGAAGCGGTCGCTGTTAGTACGTCAAGGGGAACCGACAATGGTAATAAAGCCTTACATCACGTCATGACTGTTGGTATTTTGGAGAATATCGCTGAGATTCTAATGATACATTTTCATTACCGCTCTTTTTCATGTGTTTTTTTTTTCTTTCTGAACTTGATTTATTATGTTTATTCATCCAAATGCTTTGTTATGTTTTACACTGGTTGTTATTGCTTGGGACATGGTTAAGTTACCTTATCCAAACTTACAAAATCGGCAAATTTATCAATTAAGTATGATATCGTAGTTCTAAGTCCTGTACACATAGCAGACAGGGGAACCTACATTGTATATTCTTCAAGATACAATTATAGCTCTTTTTTATATTTTGTTTTAGCGCAATAAAATCTAATCCTTTAGAAAAGAAATATGTTTGCTTGAAAGAATGCTATTTATTTTGTTGTTGCGGTTTAGTGAGCTTGTCCTTATATCAGTATATTGTGCAAAGACCAAACAATAGTTATTCATCGGATTCAGTTTTACAAATCGATGTCTCAGATGCATGATAATTGTTTTACAACTATTCGCAATATTTGTTCACATATCGTTTCATCCGTGCTCATGTTTTCCCCAGATAATCCAAAAATGAAAACAAAACACTCCTGCAACCAATCAAGTCAAATCATATTATTTGCGTAATGTAATATGTTTTTCGAAAATAATAGTCATTTCCGGCTTAACACGAGGCCGTTTCTTTGCCAAGAAAGTAACGATTATCGCTAATTGAGGCATATTGCCTCGAACCCCCGAGCTTAATCATTCGTAACGCATCTCAGCGATACAATGCCGGGAATAGACCCGCGGGTACTCTCGATTCCCGAACATTGCAGTCAAACTGCTCCGGACACTGTCTCGTTATAGATAACGTGGTGTTGACAATTTGAGGACATTTCTCGTGGGGAAGAAAAACCATCTATTCATTCATCCTCTAAATGGGCGACTTTTCTAGATTTCCCAAGAGTTTATCATTTTCCTCCCGTCGACATACTGATAGCTCCGTGACGTATATCTCCTTCCTTCTCTCAATTCTGCTTTCTTTGTATGTTTCCATTTTCTTTGACATGCTCGTTTCTGCCTCTACAACTTACCTAGAATGTTCTGCTATGCCACTTATGTAATGAATCCACTCGATGTGTCTATTGTAGTGGGTGAGATGGTAGTCACGTGATCGATGCGTTTATGATCAGCGCATGAGAGTCCGAGCCCTGCTGGGATTTGCGGACGAAAGACAAAACAAAAAACAGAACAAAACAAAACAAGAACTAACAATAAATCATAATCTAAAATTTGTCGCAAATGTCATGATATTTACGTTCTGGCATTCAAATTCGGCCTTCGTACCCCACTTCCCCAAGCTTCTGGGCTAGTTCTCCTTAATAGCTTGTTTTAATTCTTGATTATCAACTCAAAACAACCCTGAATTCCTCTTTCTGCATTTCTGTTTTTGTAACATGAGAACTGATTCTTTTGCAATAGAAAATAAAACTGTAGGCAAGCACAAGATAAACAATATTCAGCCCCCATCAGTGGACCAAAAAATTAATAATGATCAGGGTCCCGTATATCATAAAACTTGTTATTAGTGACGACTGCCACATCTCTATGATAAATTTGCTCTTAGCCAATGCAAGGATTTCGGTAGCTTATAACAACTATGACAACTTGTCAGTGATAACAAGTTTTTATGAAACGGGGCCAGGAACACGTGTCCTGTTAATAAGCGACTGCCCACTATTCGTCACATCGCGCAACTTCTGCGATCGAGCCCCATGTGCCCCATGGAATGGTGTACTTTGGTTCCGGCGTTGTACGCAGCTCTTGCAACTATCGCTATATTCCATCCTCCTCCTCCTCCTCCAACAACAACAACAACAACAACAACAACAACAACAACAACAACAACAACAACAACCAACACAAACAACGTCGACGAGGAGGAGGAGGAGGACGAGGAGGAGGAGGACGACGACGACAACAACAACAATAACAACAGGAGGAACAACAAAATCCCAAACCACCGTAGAAACAAACAACCAACCAACAAAACCAACAAAACAAATAACAGCAACAACAAAAATTATTGAAAACGCCAAAAATAATGTATGAAAGCAGAGAATAAGGTCCCAACTTGATTCAAACGCACAAAACACGGTATGATCTGCACTGCATCTACATTAGATAAGTCTAATGAAACCGTATGAGCTCGTCAACACAGCGTCATGCGTGCCCTGCATGATGAAAGCTGGACGCGCATGCGCGTTGAGAGATGGTAGAAGGATTGCACCCATTGTCCATATTTATATTTGATAAAACAAAAACAACGAGAATAAGAAGAAAACAGCGAGAATAATATTCTTCTTATCTAAACATTCTGCTCCGTCATCAAAAACAGATGATATTAAGTGAAATGCTTTCATAGCTACATGCGTGAAGGCTCGAAGACATTCAGTTCTTTCCAAGCACACATAATAACAATCTCATCTCAGATGTACATACACAGCTAATTATCCGTTCGGCAGACTTTCGTAATCAAACCAAACCTAACCAGAATGAATAGATGTGCAACCAACAAAAAAAAAAAATAGCAAACAACAAACAACTAATTCTAAAGCCGGCAAACTTATAATAAATCATAAATCAATCTCCAACAAACCAAGAGTCGGAGCATGATAGCCGGAAGTTCATTAGGTAATGGACAAGAACATTAACCTTTCATTCAATGTGAATTATTCAGACTACTTTCGCGTTCATCATAAAGCATCAATTCGTTAAGGCGATCTCTCTACCCTGCCTCATAAACTACTCATTGCGTGTTTGAGAATAAACGACATCAAAGCTGACATTAACCAGACCGCTCGACCGCTGTACTCTTCCATTGAGCCCTCTCTCCATCCATTCATCACAAAACCACACCCCAAATCCAATCACTTTGGTTGTTGGAGGATGACTGCCATTCGGAAGGACTCTCACGGAAATATGGACTGGGAATTTGGTCGATCCATCAGGATGAATTCGGAGAATGTTTCAATAAGTGCTGTGCTTATAGAGCCAAAGTAAACTTTTGGGAAAGTATTAGTGGAAGACGAATCGATCCTGAAACGATCGCCGAGTAAAATACATCATGGCTGACGCGACTCGGAAGCTCCACCTCCCTCATCGACCCTCCCCCCTCCCTCTCCTTACCCCCCCCCCCCCCCCCCCCGGATCGGCTCAATCTTTTGAATGGTTTGGAACCAAATCGAGCCAAGTGCGTTCAGGGGAAAAAAATAACTCTTTGCGAATGGCACGGATTCGGGATCAATGATAAATCTACACTAATGATCAATTAGATCTAATTCTATTATAGGCCGACTGATATTGAAGACCCACTTATCATCAATGGCAGCGCAGCGGGAGCAGCGCCGTGGATGCGCGCCGCTTTGAAGACTGAGTTCAATGGTCATTGACAGTGTAGAGAGGATAGTTTGCTCTTCTGCTCTTTTTCCCCCTCTGTGTTTGCCTTTCTGTGATTGTCATCTCAAGTTAAGTCGGGGGAGATTTTTTTTTTTGAGATTCTGGGTCGTTTCATTGGCATACATAGGTGCACCAATTGATGGCAGATATCGGCCTGATGACGTTCTTTGAACACTTAACAAGCCGCTTGTTTCCTCCTTACAGATGCGCCCATGTCCGTGAATGAAACAAGAAATCCAGCCATACTTCCCGAAGCTACAGCCTATAAGAATTTTTATGCCCAGAACATGATTCAGTTTCCTTTGTATTTCACAGCTACATCATTTTTTCTTAATAAAGAACAAGAGAGAGAGATAGAGAGAGAGAGAGAGAGAGAGAGAGAGAGACATATTCGAAGGTTAGGATTTGACTTTCATATTCCCCAAACTGGAGTGTTATATCGACTGACCTATTTCTGTACAAGAAAAATGATCGTCACACACCATGGTCCCACGTACTCAATTCTATGTCAATAGCGCGTTGTCTCGCCTACTTCAGAGGGTGGAGGCCTTGGCCATGTTGACAGTTTTCTTTGTTTGCTCACAGTTATACATGTAAGGAAGCTGGTAAAATGTTAATTCAAGTTAGCAGCCAATTAAGGAATACAACACAATATACAATAATCACATTAGTTGTTTAGCGATCTTACAAACTATGTAGTTGTTTCACATCGCTTTACTTCATAATCATCAAGCGCAACTGTTATACAAATATACACGCCATTTCTCTTTCATTGTATACCTAAAACAAATCCAAAACTAATAACAAATTATCAAAATATATACACGTTTACAAAAACATATAGACTGTACCAAAGCGACAAAGGAAACAGGGACCCCTACCAGCACCCGTATACAAAAGTGCGGGGATAAGTCTGTCCCGTCGACTTGTATAATGTACTGAACGTCAATGAAGTCTTGACCTTTCCAGGGAACAGACGCCTCCCAATCCTACCTAAGGAATGGGGACATAACCACCTAGTTGGAAGGGGACCTATAGGGATAGGATAGAATAGATAGGATGGATTATATATATATATATATATATATATATATATATATATATATATATATATATATATACATATATATATATATATATATACATTACACACACACACACACACACACACATTCACACACACATATATATATATATATATATATATATATATATATATATATATATATATACACACACACACACATATATATATATATATATATATATATATATATATATATATATATATGCAAATGTCATAATTGTGTCGGAAATGAAATAGATCAGAGAGATACAGAATACATGCATATACAATGAAATGATGATTATTTTCCAAGCTCCTCTAAAATGGTTGAGATTAAGGTGCCTGAGAAACAAATCGAATTTCCTTTCTTTGGTATAGCAACTTAAAAAAAAAAACCAAAAAAAAAACAATCATTGTGATTTTTATGAAAGCAACTAATTCCACACCACTCTTCTTTGATGCAGCACATTAGCTTTCCTCCTCGTGATTAATGGTTTTAATTCGATCAGAGAGCTACGATGTAGTAATAGTGCTAAAAATGATACGAATCATGCACTTCAACATTGTACATACGGTTATGCCTTCCCTGGGGAACTGTGAACCAATCATAAATTACAAAATCATATTGCATTGTACTGGCCAAGATTTGATTATGCGCATCACCTAGTTAAGCGTGCGACTTATGATAGGAAGGGAAGATGTAAAAAGGCATTTAAAAAACAAACAAACAAAAAAAAAAAACGGAGAGAGAGAAAAGGAAAGGGAGAGGGAGGAAGAGAGGAAGACAGAGAAGGGGGAAGACTATTCTGTCAAGGGGGAAACAAGAATTTGACCATGATACACTTTTAGAATACTCCCGTACACAAATACACTTTCCTTGTGCTTCATTTTATGATATAGTTGGTTGGTATCTAATTTCATTTAAATTTCTTTGAAGAAGGATTGCGCAATGATTATCATATACATACTGTGTTGTGTTATAAAGATATGTGTAATAGTTCACATCGCGATATTGTATTCGGTCACATGTAATTAATTACGAGGAATCATCACGATATGATATTGTTCATTAAATCGCATATTTAAAGAAATATATCTATTGAGATGATTTTATTTCATTTTGATTGTCTGTATTATGATAAGTATTAATGTGTGTAGATTTTATTGTTATACTGTTCAATAATGTACGAAGGTTAACTTTGTGTTACGATGAATGTTTATGTATTTTTATCATGGGCAGGGCTCTCTGGAAGAGCAGGACCTGCTGGTCTTGATGAGACTACCCTGTGGAAATAAAACTGAAATAATAATAATAATAATAAAATCAGAAAATCATGAAGAGGAGAAAACGAAATGAATGGCACCACCATCACAACAGAAATAAGAAACGAAATTTCGGTAACTATTTGCAAGACTCGAAACTAAACTAAATCTAGAAAAAAATATGTAATCACGCGGCCTTAGTTGATATGTATTATAATACAGGCGTGTCGATGTGTGTGTGTGCGTCTGTGTGTGTGTGTGTGTGTGTGTGTGTGTGTGTATGTTTTGCTTTTATTATCTAAATCAAAAGCATAGTCATTAAGTATGGTTGAACATGTATATCATGCTCAAATACAACGTTGTCTTTATGTACAAAGTGGATCATATCACAACAGATGAGTAAAAGTTCATTGTTTTTGTGTATATTGTATATGTATTGCGCATATTTCCTTGCCACTTGAGTAAACTGTTCACATTTCGGTAGGCCTACCAAAGAAGTTTAGGCTTACATCTCTGGCTTTCTTTTCCCTCTTTCCCATCCCACCACCTCATCTACTCACTAAGCCTTCTAAATTCCCGCTGCTCTCCTTTTTTCTCTCTCCCGCCCTCTCTTGTAACTCTCAGTTATATCTCTCCTTCTCGCATCTACCACTCCATCTCTCTCTCTCTCATCTTCCTCTCTCCCTTCTCCATTATGTATCTCGTATAACTCCCATCTATCTCTCTCTCCCTCCCTATATTCCCCCCCCCCCTCTCTCTCTCTCCACTACAGAATCCTTGTTCTATCTGTTATGTCTCTGGCATTTCTTGCATATCCTCTCCGCACATTTTCCGCTTCACATCATTTCGAATCTACGAATTCACGCGAGATACGATACGAGACATGTCTTTCCCCTGAAATATTCCTCTCCTATCTTTCTTTCTCACTTGCTCACGGTGAACCATGTTTGTTTCTTCCTCTTTCCAGTCCTTGGGGAAAACATTTCGATTTTGCGAATCATTTCGTTTTTACCTGTCCTCTCTCTCTCTCCCCCCTCTCTCGAGTCATGTAGTCATTAGATAGATTGTTCTGCGCGTTGGGGCAACGAAAGGGATTTTTGTGTTTTGATCCCCTCTCCGTTTTTCAGTAGTGAGTCCTTGGAGGCAGTTTTCGCCAATCTCTAACTCATTTTTCTTTAACCCTTTTAGTGCCGATTGACACCCCCACACACATACACACATACATACAAAACAAAACAAAACAAAACATAGTTTTGAACACACCGTCCGAAGTCCCCGGGATGGAAAGGGTTGATTGGATATGCAAGCCGGAATTTTCCCGCTCGGGAATGACTGATGTTGCCTCATAGGCACGTGAGTACGTTTTATTACTTAGAAAGTGTCATGTTGTTACTTCTTTTGGCGATATATTATATGCTACACCTAAGGGGGATTCTCATTGTTCAATACAGTAGTATTAATCTCAATAATGGATTAAAAAGCTACAACAACAAGATAAACTATTTTCACGTACATTATTTTGTTTGACTCTTTTTATATCTAAGCAAATTCAATGTTGCGCTGATAGCGACATGAATGCATACGGGTACCAATAGCAAAACTTAATGTTCCCCATCCTCTTTCTCGCTCTCTCTCTCTCTAGCGCTGTCTCTCTTATGTTTTCTCTTTCTTATTCCCTTTTAAAAGACAAGGTCTTGAGCCTTTCTTTTTATATGCTTCATTTTGCTAAAAGATTACCCAAGTAGTTTTAGGGTTCAGTTTAACCCTTTGGTTGGTATGACTGCCGATTGGCACTGAATACCCCACAGTGTTGTAAACGCTGTCCAAAGTTCCTGGCACAACAAGGGTTAATCATAATTTGCTTTCCTGGCAGCAAAATATGTCTACTTCTGTTTTAAGATAAACATGTAAAATATGATTATGAGTTAGATCACATTTAGCTCTTTTCTGTAGGAAATAAACCGTTACTACAGTCTCGCTTCTGCTACGCGGGAAAATGCACTTCATGAAAGACGGCGAGTCTAATATACCATTTCAATAATAATATGAACACTGCCTTTGCCTCCAGCTTTCTCATTCTTATAGTCTCAGCGTCTATTGCTTTTCACCAACCCACCTATCTGAATCTGCATTCAATCTTTCCTGATAACTCTCTCCCCATTTGGAAATTTTTCTATGTTATGATACATTGTGAATGGTTGGAAAATAAAAGCGTTGGTTTGTCGTCGGCAAAAGAGACCCCGCGGCGCCATCGGTAGAGCGCATTGAATGCAATCCCTTCCCTCTGGCTAGGCACGACTAATCGCGTGAATGATACGGGTGAACGGGGGGAGGCGTGTCTTGCGGTATACATGCCTTCCGATTCTTCCTCTTCTTCTTCTTCTCCAAGTCTTTGAGCTGCCATTGATGGTTTCCATGGCTCCCCACTGATACTTTTAGCTTCTTTCGTATCAAGTTATTGCAATGCGTTGTCATGGTCGTTCTAAGCAGAGCGGTTCTCTTCTGTGCTTATGATCGAAAGCGTCGGCGGCTCCAAACTCTAATCAATGCGATAAATTCATAATGGGTTTTAAATATAGAAAGGCTTTCTGCAGCGAGTGCGATGCAATCACCATGATCCTTAAACGCCTTTGAAACCTTTCTAGAAGAGAATGGCAGGCATTATGATAATTGTTATCAGTGTGCCACAGTTATATTCTTGTTTCATTTCATTTATCTACATTTATAAAGTTGAAATAAGTGTTAGACAATGGGACATGGCATGCAATTGACAGAAGAAAATTCATTCACAGATGATTTTAAGACCAATCGTTTAATGTGGAGATGTTGAAATAATATTAATGTCTTGTTTCGACTGACCTGTTGTCGTTGTTTGTACTGGTCTATAGTGTGCAATTACTCCAACGTCCATAGGGCATTTTTTTCTTTCGAATCTTATTACATGCCTAAATTTTAGAATAGTTTAGATGCATTGATGAAGAATTACACTTGTATAAACTAAATCTAACACACCTCAAATGATACACGCACAAGTTTGTATAGATTTAAGGCAGCTCTTTTGTGTATACGTCTTTCTGTGTATATGTATGTGTAGATGTGTGTGTGTGTGCCTGTCTGTCTGTCTGTCTGTCTGTCTGTCAATTCTCTAGTGGTAGGATACGATCACAGTGTGAAAGTCAACAGAATGATGGAATAAAGTAAAATTGAAATCCTTATCCATTGAAGGGAGAAGTGATTTTGAATAACTGAGGCTATTGTTTATGTTTGTATTTGTGCATTATTAACTATTGTGGATTCAGTATCTATACTTTTTTCTTGGATATTGAAGATAATATTATATGTTCTTTTCTCTCATTTCATCATTTTCAATTTCAGATAGGAGCTCAAGCCGCATCACCTTAAGAGGGTGGACGATACCTTTGAACTGTGTGCAATGCGACCCTTGAACCAAACTAGAATATATTCCGGAATCCACGTCGGCCAATCACAGGCAGCCGTCTCTCATTCTCATCTTGGCCTGAACTATATCCACTCGGAGTTTTAAGCGTGTGTGACAAGGCGGATATCTCGCAGACGATCGAAGACGGGAAAAATATAGTCATTGTTTACAGAGAACAAAGTGTGAATCGTCAAGTCACCTGGAAAATCAGCAAATTCACCTTTAGGGTGTGAAGATTGACGGAAGAAAAAAAAAAAGAAACTCACATTAAATGTGGGCTCCTCATGACAGGTGAAAAATGTTTGAAGGAGGGCCGTGAGAGAATCAGGAACGAAATAGTTCCGGATTCGCGTTATTGTGAATTCAATGTAAAAGCTTCTGGGAGTCCCGGCCTCCGTTATTGGAATATCATCGCTGCGTGGATTCGTGGGTAGAGAATGCAGGTGCATGCGATGAAAGAACCGGGAAACATAAAACTCGCGGGAATCGCCATTTTTGAGAAGTCATCGGTAAGTTACTCACCATATGTCTCTGTTTTTATTCGCATGTGTATATAATACTGGTGCTGTTCACAATGGGAACAATTTTCCTTCTTTTTTATATTTTTCTCAGCTTTGTTTGTGTGTGTATGAGGTGGATTATTTTCCTTGATATTTATTAGAGGCGAATGCTCTTTTAAATTCTTGTCTTGTCTTTTGATTATTCTGCTGCGTATGGATATCTTAACAGCAAATAACTGCTTTTCATATAAGTAGACTAATGGACTTCGTCAGCCAGTCTCCCAACCCCTTTTTAATGGCTGGTATATGACTGGTAGACATTTTGGTTTCCTATAGCTTTGTCGTCTCTTTTGGTTCTAACAGACGTCATGTATTTACGGGATACTTAGTCGCCGGATATATGATCATAAATCATAAATGTATAAAATACATATTATATATCCCACTTCCCTTTACACTCCTATACATTCTTATAGGAATGCGTGTCAGCGTATTGATGTGCGTGCGTGTACATCTGTGAATGTACCGGTAGTGTCATATTTCCATCGCCAGATGCTATTAAAGACTTCCGTTTTTTTTTTCAGTCAATCACGCTGAATCGTGACATTCCGATGAGATAAGCCCATGTCTGGAATCCTTTAAATAACCTCATCAATTTAAATCATCAATCATCCTGATCGAGTGTCGTCAAAAATAGAAAGAAAGGAGTCGATGATCTCACGAGAAAGTGAAATTTGAGAAATTAACTGCTAGAGAAGCATTAGAAGCATTGGCGGATGGAGAGAGAATAGGGGGAAAAAAGAAACCCAAGACAATCCAGGATCTTATTTCACTTACAGTCTTTTTCTGCTACATCATGCTAAATACGTCCTTGTTTCTCTTTGAATTTGGGTTCGTCCTCTTTTTTTTTTTATTTCGAAGAAACAACCTTTTGTCAATAGTACTCCGTAATTTCCGCAAAACGTGAGTAAACGCACAAGTGGAAATTCAGTTCTCTGCTAAAGAGATGGAATTATCACAATCGATGCCTTTGTTCGAAGATTTGAAGTCCAGTCACCACATATGAAGTTTCTATCAAAACAATTAAACAATAATCTTTAAAAAGTACATCATTTGCATTACAAAAAAAGACTTTGATAACATGTTTAATGCATAAACACACACTAACAAATACATACATACACACGCACACGCACACTCACACACACACACACACACAGTTACATGCATACATACATATCAGCCTGGCCACACACACACACACCATACTTTGAAACCAACCAATTTCTAAATGTTTATGTTATCGTCTTGATTTCAATGTGTAAAATTCTACATCAGTGCAATAACCGCATGCAGTAATTATAAAGAAGTTCAAATCAACACTACCACGAGAAGAATTTAACGGATGGCTAAAAGAAGAAAAAATATCAAAAATATGGAAAATAGAAAAAAAAAACTAAACTAAAAAAACTAGGTTTACCTTACCGGCTGTCTTGTTTCCGTTCTTTTTCTTTTGGTGACACATACTTTATTTTCATTTCACATGTCTGACCGTGCATCACAAAACCAACAAAAAGTCGAACGACCCGATTTTTCGTGAGGACTCAAAAGAGGTAAAACGGGGGTCAACCTAGTCAATTTTTGGTCTCTGAATTCTTCTTCTATAAAATGTTTCTACAAAACGAGTATGAAATTGTCTATCATGCAGTTTTTCAAGAACAGTTTTTCAGTGTAACGCTGGCTTTCTTAGGTTTACGGATGCGGAGCACGAGAAACCCTTTAAACACGCTTTCAAGTCTGATACCCTTTGAAAAAAAGTGATGCTATTGCATTGAAAATTAATATCGGTAAAGGATAGAATGTACTTAATGAGGATGCAAATTTTCAGTTTAGTTAAGTTATTCCTTTATAGCGGTTGCTATGGAGTTTATATCATGTGCCTTGTTCCATTCATTGCACATGAGTAGTTTAGATAGTTTAGATTATTAGATAGTTTAGATTATTAAAGCGCTTGAGGAGACTAAACTTCGAAGCCTCTTTTCTCACACACACTTTTCCAGAGTGTGTACTTTCTTTCTAAATTGTGCAGATAGGTTTGGAAAGTCCATTTTGTATTGAGCTATATGTCATTTTAAAGACTAGAATCTGCTCTTTAGGAATCCGTTCTTAGCTAAAGATCTGGCAGCTTTTCGGTGGTTTTGTGATGCAGTGGCACACTTTAACTTATTTCGTTAAATGATTACATATCTTTCTCTAATTTTTTATACAATACATTGAGTTTATATAATTCATGTACATGATTTTGATATAAGTCTTCATTCTATCTCGTTTTCAGGGTCAAGTCAGTTTATCATTTTCTTAAAATTAGCTCATCGTTCAGAAAGGGTTGAAGGATATATGATAGTATTTGACAATTCATCAGTGCAAGTTACATACATAAATAACCACAACTATCCGTACTATACGCAGCTATACGAGAACATTAAGTGGCATATCGTTTAACTAAAATTGATGCAATCTTTTCATCCTAAAGAACATTAAAAATCTACGTGTTCAGATTAACCAGTTGCCTTTACGTTTGTACAAAGCTGACATGTCCTGATGTACAAAGTCTAGGAGGTTTCAGAATATCACAGGACTGCTGTTAAAATTCTCTTTTGCCATCGGTAGGGTTGAAGAGTACGATGTGATCTACCGGGTGATGCTCGTTATTTAAAATGTTCCTTATTCCGAAGGCTTGTTATTCCGAAGGTTCCTTATTCCCACAGACACAAAGTCCGTAAAAAAATTATGTTCGTGAATTCAAAAATGAAATGCGGTTCGCTAATTCGAACATTTTTTTTTCCTGTTTTCCCGAAAGTTCATTAGTTCGAAGGTTCGCTCGTACGGACATCTTTATTTTTATTTTTATTTTTTTAATTTTTTTTTTTACTTTCGGAATAACAAACCTTCGGAATAACGAACTGTGTACGATAAAACACATGGCGAAGCGATAAAAAAAAAAACAGATTTAACGATATATTTGTGTTTACGCGCTTACGCATGAAATATTCGTTTTCATGTAACTATGAAAATTCCCCATTACATTCTTAAACGGATCGTATAGTTTTGGTTGAGACCTAATTTGAGGTTTCTAACAATTTTTGGTGAGATAATGAGAAATTTATTATGAAATATGAAAGAGCATGTAGTTCTATGAGAAATTCAACGTTTATTTGATGAAAATTGGTTTTGAAATGGCTGAGATATCCAAAAAAGAGCGATTCTAATAAAGTGTGGAACCCACATTTTATTATGATCACTTTGTTTTACTTTGTTTTTGGATTTCAGTCACTCCAAACCAGATTTCCATCAAATAAACTTTGAATTCCTCTTATAATGGTATGCTCTGTACTATATCATAAGTGTTTTCTTGGTATCTAGCAAAAAGTTAGAAGCCCAATTCTCATCTCCACCAATACTGTACCATCCCTTTAACAATCTGTCAATACTCACAATGAGCAAATTTGTCAGAATTGTGAAAAAGCCCAAATAAGGTATAGCCTACTCTCCTTCATAATTGGCGATGTGTTGTATGTTAGTGAACCTCTGTTTTTCATTCATTCTGTCTATATCTCTCTCTGCCCCTCTCTATCTATCTAGCCATATCTACCTATCTATCTACTATCTATCTACCTATCTATCCATCTATCTATCTATCTATCTATCTATCTATCTATCTATCTATCTACATATCTACCTATCTATCCATCTATCTATCTATCTATCTATCCATCTATCTATCTATCTATTTATCTATCTATCCATCTATCTACCTATCTATCTACTATCTATCTATCTATTATCTATCTACCTACCTATCTATCTATCTATATATCTATCTACTATCTATCTATCTATCTATCTACTATCTATCTATCTATCTATCTACTATTCTATCTACCTATCTATCTATCCATCTATCTATCTATCTATCTATCTATCCATCTAGTCATATCTATCTATCTATCTATCTATCTATCTATCTATCTATCTATCCATCTATATATCTATCTATCTATCTATCTATCTATCTATCTATCTATCATCTATCTATCCATCTATCTACCTATCTATCTATCTATCTATCTACCTATCTATCTCTCTATCTATCTATCTATCTATCTACTCTCTATCTACCTATCTATCTATCTACTATCTATCTACCTATCTATCTATCTTTTTATCTATCTACTATCTATCTATCTACCTATCTATCTATCTATCTATCTATCTATCTATCTAGTTATCTATCTATCTATCTAACTATATATATATATATATATATATATTTATTTATCTATCAATCAATCTATCTATCTATCTATCTATAAATATATGATATATCGATATGCGTAATATATCAGAGACAGTGAGAAAAAGGGAGAAGAAAGAAAGAGAGAGGGAGAGAGAGAGTCATGATTATACAGCACATGTGTACACATATTTTCATATATTGTAATTACATTTGCCTTTTCATGCGCAGTGTCCATGTCTAAGCGATAACAACCTACGATCCAAACTGGTTCAGAAATTTTTCCTTGGCAAATTCGCAAGTGCCATTAAACGTGTTTCATCCGTTCTGTTGATGAATAGATTTGTTGGTGTCAGTCTCTAATTATTGCACAACAAATTCTCTTATGAAAACAGTTAAACTGTGACAAAAAAAAAGAGTAGATCTATGACCCTTAGCATCAAGACAAGTTGTGAAAAATTTAAAGCCAAACTATAAAAGAACGAAAATAATATAAATCGTAAGTAATGATAGCTTGTTTATTTGCTATTGTTTGCTGTATTCCATTTGCTGAAAGAAAGGCGATAAAAGTTATGTTGCTGATATAGCGAGGTTTGTCATTTCAAGCGTTCCACTTCTATGACCCCGGCGCTCTGAAGACAAACTCGTGATTTGATCGAGCGATTCGATTTAAGCTTCAGCGACACCACCACCGTGAGCTTGCAATACAGACAGTGCACTATACAGCCGAAGATAGATTAGCATGATTTAAGAAGGGACAACAAAATGAACATAATAATATTTTGATCTACTGACAATTTTTTCTGAAATATCGTACACACCTGTACATCAATTTTCCTGACAACAAGTGAGCTTGCCCCACTTGTGCGAGGAGCGAATGCCTGTGAACTATAATCCTTAGCATTTGTGTATTCATGGTGTATTATAATGTTATCATGCATGAGCAACAATTTAAATGCAAAAATCTTGACTGTACACCAGTAGTACAGATGTGAATCAGTACTTTTCAAACGAAATCTGCCAAACAACCACTCAGTCATCGGTTTGTTTATCCACAGGGTGACGATGTCCAATTCTTGTCAAAACGATAGTATCCACGCAAATATAACCTAGTCTGTTAAATGCATTCCAGAACAAATTAAGCAGAATAAAAATCCGTTCATTCCCTTTCTGTCCGTGGGTGAGATAGATCGTACCAATTATTACGCACGAGAAACTTGTAGCGTCCTTTGTTCGATGTTTTGAATTGCATGAGCCTGTGATGAATAGAAAAGAGATATTTTGAAGAAAAAAAAAGTGACTTGAAGAATACAGTGAGAAAGAAAGAAAAAAGTGAGGGGAATACAAGAGAGGGTGTGGGAGAGGGAGCGAGCAATGACATAAATAGGACTGCGTACACTATGTGTATTATGTCAGTTTATTGTGAGCATTTCTGTAAATGTTGGGGTTTTTTTATTTGCATTTTGATTTCACAAAATAAACATTATACATACCTGCATGTGTTGAATTCATTTTCCTCTTCGCTCGAACATGAAATCGTATATGTGTGTTTGTTGTTCCTGAGTGCAGTGTACAAAATACGCGTGCCAATGAGTCCATAATCATGTAAATGTTGTGCGTGCACAAACCTATAGCGGCTCATTATTTTAGGATTGCTCTAAAACGAGATCAAATCCCATTTCCCTCTGGGTAGTAGAGAAAACAACAAAAAGGTACCTACGTCCTTTTACTTCTGCCCTTCTATGTTTGACTGTGTGTATGTGTTTATGCGTTGGGGATCTGTATGTGTGCGTGTGTTTAAAGTGAGATGCGATAGGTCTCAAGTTAATGGGTCGCATGTTAATCGCATCGCACTGCGTTTCTGGATGGACGATATCCTAATGATGAAGTGGTCGAGCGGAATTCACCCAGAATCACCGTGGAGTGTTCGTCTGGGCGGAGCGAGAGTCGTGACCAAAACAATGATCTCCCAGCTTGCTGGCGGACGGTGTCGAAAGGAAAAAAAAAGAGTGGCAAAAATAATCTGCGAACGTGCGTCTCACCCAGATCGACCCATCGGGGGAAACTGTGCTTCGTGTCCTGGCGATCGGCACGTGTGAAACGACAGAACACGCGTGCAGTCATGTTCAGACAACCACAGGGAAACGTAAGTCGGGAAGTTCCCTTCTTTTCCTTTTTCTCATTGCAAAGAGATGTGACACTCTGACTTCATCGTTGATTATTACCGCTAGCGTCACGTCTTTGTTTCAACGTTGTCCTGTAGCTATACCGTAACCCTTATTCTCATAGGTGCTTACCTTGTGGTCTGGATCCTACACAGGATCTTACGGCGTCCTGTGAGGCAATACTTACGGCAACTGAGTTTATTTTCTTTGACATGTTTCATTTTCGTTTGATGGTATAAGTGACAACTTCTCCTTCTCCTTCGATGCGGATATGCTTAAAACCGCATGGACTCACCCGAGTCATATAAAAAGAGGTATTTCGTGCTTGTGTTCTCTTCTTTCTGTATGTGGAACTTCTGATCGGAACCAGTACTGCCTTATTTGAGACCATCGACGTCTTTGTGTATACCCGTGTAGTGCATATGATTTCGAATTTCACATTTCACTCATTGTGAAAAGTCGTCACTGGCTAACCGACTATTTCGATGTTAGTATTATGTCTGCGCAGTACATAATACACGGACAGGCGATGTCCTTAGGAAGTTGTAGAGAAATAGTCAACGTCCCAGCGTTTTAGCAACGGCTGTGTTGGCACAAAAGCGTCGTCATAATAGCTCACCAGGGCCATGGGAGAGTATTGAACCAAACCTAAACGACGCGAGAAAGGAAAACAGCAATTAATTATCCGTGATTTGTGTAAACTTATGTATGTGTCTACTCGTGAATGGATAACAACAAAACCCTGTCCCCAGCGGCTGTCTCAAATCGAGCGAAAGGTAAGACATACACGTACGCCAATAAATCGCAGTATTACCCCATTCATTTCATTCTTTTTTTTTATGTAAACGGCCAAGTAATGGATGAAGGAAACTGTGTTCTGTAGCAGTCTGTGATTGCGTGCATGACCAAGCCTGATTCGATTGTGTACATTGGTGTTTTCCTGGTTCCCACGTAAGGAAATCATTTTCCCATTACCCGGTGCCCTGGACCTGAGTCCTTCTCCCTTAACCCTTGTGCTGTCGATTAATTTCTTCCTATGATTGGGTGTAACATCTGAATTGTCTGTATCATGACAAGATGTCAACAAGACTAAACTGGTGGGTGTTGTGTAGAATCCATCATGGACCTACGTTGTAGGTCCATGAATCCATGAACGCTTTCTGTACCAATGAGGCAAATGTACACACGTTTCTCACACATATGGATAGGAATTTAATGTGAAACACAGAGGGTTAAGGAGCTGGTTAACATTGAAAAGTTAGAATGCCAGGACTGCTTGTTTTCACTTTCCTAATACTTTCGAACGTTTCTGTGTATCTAAATAAGTTATATCAGCTGTACGTTATGAACGATCTGAAAATTCCCATAGGCCCATTACTGACTAGATATTATAAGCTAAGAAGAGTTAATGCATGACAAATTCAACAGAGAAAAATTCGAGATGCCTATACGATGTTCATTTCCCAGCAGATCTGAACGGCTTCTCACAATGACGTAATGAATGGTAATGGATTCAATCGTATCTTTTTCAAGCGATCAGTAGTTAATTCGCGCTATGAGCACGACGAGTTAAAGGGGCTTAGCCATTGTTCAGGAGCACTGTGGTTCAGTGGTTAAGACTCTCGACTTTGAAACGGAGGTCCCGAGTTCGAGTCCTACCCAGTGCTTGTGTCCTTGGACGAGACGGTTTTACCCATGATTTCTCTCTTGACCCAGGCGTTAAGCACGGGTACCTGACTATTCTTGATGGATAATGGCAGTGCTCTCTGGAATGCAGTAGCAATACTTAAGAAGCTACACAAGATTAAAGATAATGAAGAAAATGATGATAACAATATAATAATAATAGTATGGCAAATCGAATATAATTTCAAAATAATGATAATACTTATAATAATTACAAAAATGATGATAATAATGATAATAATGATAATGATAATAATAATAATAATAATAATAATGATGATAATGATAATGATAATAATAATATTTATTATTATTATTGGTATTATTGTTATTATCATTATTGGCATTATTATCATCATTTTTGTAATTACTATAAGTATTATCATTATTTTGAAATTATATTCGATTTGCCATACTCGATGACGCTGCACTGACAGAGTGAGTCTAAAGTTCAATATTTTGAAAATTTCGAGTCATTTGGCAATGAATTTGATGAAATGTGGCAGAAATAATATCTATAATTTCTACATTTTGTCGCTGGAGCATCATAATGACACCGACGTCTACAACCATCATCAGGAATTGACTACAAATATCAGCATCCAATCCAGGGTCCGCAACTGCAGCATTATGGCAACAACCTTCTGTTTTAATCAGATATATTTTTTAGCACATGCTGCAAAAAAAAACCAAAACACATATTTTTCTTACGAATTAAAAAACCCAAAAAACGTATCATCTTGGCCCAAATAAGCATGCACTACTGTGAAAACAAATACGAAACCAACCACACAAATATTTATAAATAGAATCTAATTACATCAAGGGTTATTCTACGGTGACACTTGGGTTTTTTTCTTCAGTGAGGTGCGTCTTGTTTATCCTTACCATGCGTCGCTATTGTTCATCGTTCACCTGTACAGAAGCTATGTACACAATCATAGTAAGATTCTTGTTGCTGGCTTTATTTTCCAACGCTTTAAACACCTGTCGTTTTTGAATGACCATATTGCGGTACATCCTGGGGGCACGTTCTAACGCAGAAGAGAAGTGAACACAAAATCGTTATCAATAACACTGCTGATTATTAATATTGCCCCATAGGCAAACTTTCTCCAAGCAGAGGTTATATTGACTGTCTCATTTATTAATGCAACGGATTCATCGTTGCTTGCCGGAGGAAGGGGGTGGTGAAAGGGCATCAATTTGGTCATTATGTTGCAACAATGCATCTATAATTTCTTAGTTATGCTACGTATTCGTGCAATACTGCGTCGTGTTATTCATTAGATGAAAACTCTCCCCATGTTAGAAATGAATATTGAAGAAAAATTATAAAGTGCAACATAAAGAACAACATATTTTCCATCATAGTCTTATCAATGAAAGGCAGAGTTAGTCGTATTTTGAATTTTCATGTGACTTCATGAAATAATATTGATGTCGATTACAGTCAAACTGTATGGAAACTGAAGTGTTACAAAAGTCTTCCATTGTTGTTGTTGTTGGTTTTCTTTTTGTATGGGACAATGTAAATATCAATCAATTTGCCAGTTATAATGCATATAAACTTGTTTGTTTCAAAGACAGCATTATCAGGGGCCGCGGAACTAAGGGAGCCGGGGATACGGGTCGGGGCTGCAACCCCCGTCCACTCCCACAAACATCGTCTCACACACCCGGTCACCCCCCCCCCCCCCCCGACAAACTGATTATGTTATTACAGTCTAGAATACGTTGATACAGTATTTATCTCAAATGCATGTCTATACGAGGGAAATTAATTGAATGCAGATTATGTTATTACAGTCTAGAATAAGTTGATACAGTATTTATCTCAAATGCATGTCTATAAGAGGGCAAGTCATGGAATGCAAATTATACAGGCGAATAGGAGATTTGGCAGGCAATGACATTATTGTTAATGTGTATCCTTATGTTCTATTGGTATGACTTCTTCGTGAGAGCATAATACAACACTTTAAACACTCATTGTACATGGCTGTATAATCTATAAATTTATTTTGTTAGGCAGCACAGGTACATTCACTTCTCTGTTTGATTTACACTATTTCGCCAGGGTTGTCTTCATGATGCACAAGTTTGCAACATTAAACCGGATAAAAAGAAGGTTCATGGCACGAATTTTCAGAATATAAACATGCTTTACGATGCATGAGTTTGCATGATTAAAGACAGGAATCAGGTCTGTGGCACGAAGTTTGAGAAATAAACATGCTTCACCGTGACCGTATTCTAGTATCGGGTAGTGATTCAAGCAGCGGGGATCGATTAGTGTCACTCGGCCGCCGACGGGCTTCGCTGGCCATAGGTGACTGCGCCGTACTGTACTATCTTCACCTTGTCTATCCCCCCCCCCCCTCCTCCTCCTCCTACTCCGGAGAGAAGGCAAAAATCAGTCCAGTACATATTAGTAAAATTTTCTGTCAACAGCATGACCCAGCCCTGATGAGGAATACATACTAAAATGTTCCCTTAGGGCGTCATAACTTGTGCAAACCAACTGCTACCTTTGGATGGAAGTTACTATACGCATTTCTGCCAAATTTCCAAGTAAAAACCTATATTCCACAAAAGAGCAAACTTAATACTGATAAACTTCAGAGTAAGCAACTGAAATAAACATTGCCATAATGTGGACATGTGAGAATGGAAAGAAAATACTGCTCATATAGCAACGGTCTTCATGTTTATGTATTTATTATTTTCTCCTCCAGAGTGCGCGTCCAGTCTCCCGGAAGCTCCCTCTTGTAATAACAACATAATTATCTCTCAAATTAATCTGTAGTTTGATTGCTGGCACATTGCTCTGTTATGTTTGCATGTTTGCGTCTTCATCTCTGCCCACATGCTTTTGTTAGGCTGGTGTAAGGGGGCGCCATGATACACGTACTAAGTGAATCTATACTTATTGACGTCGGAGTCGTTGTTGACATCCGTTAAACGTCAATTCAATCTCATTTACGATCAAATGGTGTAAGCCCCATCAATTCACAAATTTTATTTGATTCCGAACTGTTGAAACTAGAAGGAAATAAAGTGTAATGTAGTCAATGTCTTCTAATGCTCGCGGTCTCCATTTCAATTTCATTTATCAACCCAAAGGCTGATGCATGCCTGTCAATGCCACATTATACGTACACCAATCCATGAAACCCTCTCAGTGTAAACTTTTCAATGTATGTCATTGGTAAAAAAGAAGATAACAAAACAAAAACAACAACAGCAAAGAAGAAGAAGGTCTTCGATCTTGTTGCTCATATTATAGCAATCAAATCTCAGTTCTAGCGGTTACAATTATGACGTTTTACAGCAAAGTACATTGACTGTATACGTGCATGGCTAAAACGTTATGTGGGACCTTTCACATGTATAATTATACATTTTAACATAAAAATATACAAAATCAGGAATCAGGAACCTTTGTATTCGTGATTGAAGAGATCTCGGTCAAACAAGGTAAAAACGTAAATGACATAAATTAATGTTGCGCTAAACAAGAGTATAAGACCATAACTTATAAAAAATGATAAAATCCAATGTATACAGCTGGTATATGTTAATTTTCTGTGATTTGTTGGATTTTTGTGTATACATTTCCATTGCTGTAGTGCCGTCTACCAGAACTAAAACTATATGCACACACACATACACACACACACACACACACACACACACACACATATATATATATATATATATGTATATATATATATATATATATATATATATATATATATATATATATATATATCAGATCAAAGACGAATATAAGAACGGTGCAGATTTTATATTTCTTTGTTTGTTTGTTTGATTTTCAGAGAAGCCCACACAAGCTTTGTCTTTCAGTGGGTCACTCCTGTTTTCTTTGTACACTACATATTGTTTAATCTGTTTATTTTGCAGTCCAGAGCCTTCATTATTCTTTTGTTACGATAAAGAGTGAAGTGTACGTTATATCTTGTCGAAAAAAAAAAAGAAAGAAATTCAATTTGAATTGAATTGCCTTTGCCAATGACGGCATGAAGACTTAACCACGTCGATTTTCTTTTTGTGTCTTATTCAAATGTAATATGCGACGTGGCTGCGGATGAATTTGTGATCTATCTTTTCCACACTAGGATATTGGCTTACGCCTTGACAAGATTATTCACGCTGGAGGCTGCCAAGCTATCTAATCGGAGGTCACTGCTTTTTGAATAATGCAATGTAGCGGAATGAATCAGCCCATTTACAAAGTGGATAAAACGGAACACTAAATGGTTCATCAATCGGTATTATACTGCCTCGTATAAGTGACCCTTGCTACATTGTCTATTGCAGAGAGTTGATGTAGCGAGCTTGTTGAGGTCTTTGTTTGGTCACAAGGACAGCTCCATTTTAGTGGAAAAATCGCTTAGAGAATGACGTGATGATGTAGACGTTGATTAAAATGGTAATCATAATACTTATGATAATGAATATCATAGCAATAATGAATGTTGAGAAGTAATATACGTCACATGGCATATACATGTTTGTTTGTGTGTGAATGTTTGTTTGTATATGTTGTCTTGAAATTATGGATATTATCGTAATTTTAGCTGACTATACGTTTACAAAAAATAATGCACGATTATGAAAAGGTCACCGAAAACGTATTAATCATAGCGGAGTCATTATCAAACCATTTCCAATTTTGTGGATCAGCTTTTGATGTATCTCACCGTTTCGTTTCTTTTCATCAAACTAGCCTTTCATGGTTATTTGCGCCCGTATCTTCCTAAATGTCAGAAAGGATAGCTGCGAGGGGGGGGGGGGGTACAGAATCTTCAGTGACTCGCAAATGATTTGTAGAATCGCAATTTGCAAGTTAACAAGGATCTGTGCATTTACTTAGCAACTGAGGTTTTGTGTAAAATGCCGCGTAACATTTCTTTTCTGTGTGTAGGACCTACGTTTTCCGGATTCATTGTATGATATGTAAAACTCTATGCAAAGTAACAGTGTGACATTTTTTTTTTTTTGAGAGGCATGTCTTTAACACTCTTGTCTCTTTCACTTTTTCTTATTTTCCTTCTTTTTTACGTTCTACAGATGTCTTTGGCGATTAAATGTCGTAATTTGATAGCATTGTATCAGATCTTATTTGTATGTGATTTTGCAAGGAAGTAACACCTATAGCTAAATGGTGTGAAGACCTTTTTAGACTGAAAAAAAAAAACTTAAAGAACACTCTTTGACGTGGTACAGCTTGATTTAGAATAAGACGTAGAACTTTCTTGTCTTACCTGTGCATGAATGTTCTAACGGGTGGAAAGCAGTAAAATCGACAACATTTTGCAAACTCCGCTGTCAATATATGAATCAATAACAAATATCAAGATCTAACCTAACCATTTGGTATAGGTTAATTGTTTCATAACCATGTATCAACATCTATCTAAACCATTTTGCACTGGTTAAATGTTTTATAAACAAGTATCAACATCTAACTAAACCATTTTGTATTGGTTAATGCTCATTTATATTTTGACACATTGATCGCAGTAAGTCGATTTCCAGTCTCTCGGAGGAATTTACGATCAATGTAAACAACTTTTGTTCATAGCTCCAGTTTTAGACTTTATAGAGACACCATAGATGCACAAACACGCCCACAAGCTAACGTCATTACTCTGCGTTGGGTAACCTTTTTTTTTTTAAAAACAGATTATCGTGTAACAAACTGAGACAATTTTCACTCTTTCTGCCAAAAGTGACACTAAGTACTAAAGTTGTGTACTTGCCCTATAAAGTGGTCGATACTTTCCAAAAAGGTTCTGACTTTTCTTTGATAGTTTTGGTCAACCTTAAAAAAAGCTTTAATGCTTCTACTTTCCAAATGGCACGACGAGATTTCTATCACAATTATGACATAATAATGTTTACGTCGTCGGGCAACTTCTCAATCGGTTACAATAAATCAAGAACTCGAGGCAGTCAAGAATTCTTTAATTTGAATGAAGTGACAAACTTTTACGTTCCCATATCCACCTGGAATAATAGTTTGAATATCGATCATGACATTGGTCATAAGTTCTCAGACGGCTTAAAAAGATGATTGGTATGTAGGCCTACTTCTACTTTTCCGCTCCTTTAATTATTGGTCTTCCCACAGCTAGCTACTAGAAACGAAACAGTTTGACTAAAAAGGCAAACGTTGACAACTTTCCGAATCACCAGAAGATGATGATGCGATTGCAAAAGAAACTTTGTACAACTTTACAAATCGAAGTGCTAGCTGTTGTCGTAGTGGGAGTTTAGCGTGCATTGAAGATTTCTTATGAATGATTTGTACTTGGTCAAGGCACCTTCATGATATACATACGTATTTTGTGGAGAATGATTCAAGTGGAAACGATCGCATAGAATGACACAAAATATATAAACCGTAACCGTATAGTACACTTTGACCGAATGAAAATGACATAAACTAACAAGTATAGGCCTATGTGCACTGATGCCCATTCAGGATTTTGTTCATTACTTGGAGGACGGTCGTGTGAATCAGGTTTGTTACCTTGAGAAACCTTTAGATGGTTGGAATACACATCGCTTCATATTATGACGTCGCATCGGTCACGATATCCATGCGGGAGAATGTAGGCTAATGGATATTGATGGCCAAAGACAAGCGAGACTCTTGAACTCGAAAACAAGGGTGAACTTTCACTTTCCCAGCATATTGTCACCTTTCACGAACGCTGTCATATTTGAAGAGTTTTTTATGAAAATAAAGATTGTGAGCAAGTGGTGAAAGGTGGAGATGGTGGAACGAGAGAGAGAGAGGAATAGAGCAGTGATGACACAGTTTAAAGATTTTATCACACCAGTACAGCATGCACAGTGTGCGTCTACGTGCAAGACGACACACCCGCCCAACTCCAAGCAACCCACGAGTGAGCGAATAAATACTTCTCTGTTATGACAACTAAACTGTCTGGAGGAAACCTCGCTAATCCTTCCACTACTCAGTAAGTGCTTGATTGATGCGCCTGAAAACAATTTCATATTTCACCCCGCCACTTTTTTTTTTATCCTCATCCAATTGTTCTTCCTCATATCGCCACCCCATTATACCTGCTTGACATCAACATTTCTTCCGATATTTTTATTCTTTTTGCTTGCTCCCGTGTCCGACCCCGGGTATATCTTCTTTGTTGACTTTCTGTGGATCGTGTGATTCTTGAGTTGCGATGTCACAGTAGATTTTCCCACTGGTAAGGTTCACATGTCGCGTTTGCACCCATTCTTTGGGTGTCATAACTGGGAGAAAGGCGTTTCAAAACAGTTACCAATTTGAATTCAAATACATTTAACAATTTCATAATTGGCAAGAGTATTGCCTTGAAAATTGTGTAGCATCTATTTCAAATGAAACTCAAAATGTCGCAAAGCAATACAAAGAGTTCAAGTACAATTTCGTGAGATAATATTTCCTGGTGCTCCAAATGATGCTTTTAAGATGTTATTTTTTGTTGCTTGATATTTAGCCATCTCTTTCTCTTTTTTACTCACTTTTTACTTTTCGAAAGAAAAATCAAATTTTCAACACAAACTATGTACATCTTTCTAACTCAAATGAAGATGGACTCCTTCCGTGAAATTTAACTTGTCAAGTCATAGGGAATTTATTTCTCCAAAGAAAATATCATCCTGTTCTCCTTGACTGGGCGCCTCCGAGAATGAATATATTGTATGTATAGTGGTTGCATTAATACGATGTACATAAAACCAATCAGGAATCGTGCAAATATTTGTTCATTCCAAAGAGAAACAGTACCTATAAACTTTCAGAATCATATAGATCAAACGATACATGAGAACTATACAAGAGACTTAAAAAACTGCAACAGACGAAAATAATATCATATTTCAAGAGTTCAGATAACAGAGGATATCTACTCTGCCATGTGATATACACTGACAAGAGAAAAAGCAAAAATTATGATTAAAAAAAGAATGCAGCACCTCGTCATAAACATGCGGTTCCTGGAATTTGACGGGTTAATGTTCTTCTTAATGATTCGTGAAATCTCTACAAAAACTTTTATATGACGTTATTCATAGTATAGTATAATTGTATGGCATCGTTTTGAATGCTCAATCAAATTTATTGATGTCTGTCAAAAAAGAAAAATCAGTGAAATCCTCACATCTCTTATCTATACATGAAAAAAAAAATCATTTTCATTCTTCTTTCTTTATTCTTATTAACCAGACATTGTGATATAAAGATACCGTTATATATTCTCCAACTGATACCATTATGCAGTTTCACCTGCTTTTTCATATTTTTATTTTTCGAGCATTGCCTGTATGCCAGTCTACTATGCCATAATCTTATTTTCATCTCTCAGGTTGCTTTCTCTTTCCTTTCTTTTTTCCTGATATTACTCTCTCCATTAGTAATATACTTTAGTACCTCACTCCGAATCCATTCGCCTGTCAAAAATTTCTCATTAAACCGCCCTAAGTGCTAACTCCCTATCGTCTTACTATATGGCTTTTTGTTGTTGATCGCAATGATTTCTACACGGAAAAAAGAGGAAGTAATTCTCCCGTCTTCCCCCTAAAATCCCAAACCCCTCCTCCATCGCTCTTCATACATGTTTATCGATAATGTGCCAGGCGGGGTATTTTTCTACTTGTACACTCTTGTTTTCCACTTCCCATGGGGGCACGATACCTTTCTACCATGCCTCGCCTAGCTCACATCAAGTTGTAACTGTAAGCTGCCAAAAATATGAGCAAATCTTTAAGAGTCCGGTTATCGTGTTACCACTTCAAGCGTGTTGTTTTTGACGGGTCACTGCGACTATGTGTGTATTATTCCACCCTTGGTCCCACACCATGATATGCAGCGCGTGCCCTCTCGTGTGTATGCAGCGTGACCTCACACAAGTGACAGCAGACTCCTGTTTTCCGCCTTACACAAATATCGCAGCGATAGAGAAGAAGGAGGAGGAGGAGGGGAGATGTAGCGTTATGTACTTTCATACTTGAGATTTGAAGCTTACACGTCTTGTGTTACCTCTGCGGCATTAGCCGATTTACCCAGTCTGGCCCAACCTATCACTCCTAACCTATACCTTCCCCGCCCCCTACTTCTCTTCCATTTCTGTTCTGAAGTCTTTTGAGTTTGAAGAAAATTTTTCATAAAGTTATCACAGATAACATCTTTCCCTCTTTAGTTGTTCTTGTTTTGAATGGTTGCCATCATCGACTGTTGCAAGAAAAAGAAAAAGAACATGAAATAGAAGAAGAAGAAGAAGAAGAAGAAGAAGAAGAAGAAGAAGAAGAACAACAACAACAACAACATCGCAACATCGCAACAACTCCTCACTCATCTGGACATTTTAATTTGTCATACTCGCATCGTTAGAAATAATTCAAAATTTTCTTTAGGAATAAATGCACGGTTAGCTTTCCATTGTTGGATGGAGATTTGCTTTGATCATAACTCCTGGTACTCTCGTGGCATAAATCTGGTGCTAAAAGGTTTGAATATTGGAAACCCCACCAGAGGAGAAATTCATTAAATGATTCAAATGGTCCTTGCATGAAAGATCAGAATATTCCAATTAATAAAATATCTGCCACTACAACAGCTACAACGACAACACACTTAAATCCATCGAAAAGATATACTATGCTGATGTTTTATTCAGCACACCTGCGAGATTTTGATGTTTGCCAGGCAGTTGACAGGAGTCCTCCAAAAAGACAAAAGTCCTCGATGCCTTCACCCGCAATTCCTCTTGAGAAGCTACCATGCAGATATCACCATTCTGAGATCATATTCATCAAACAGACAGAACTGACAGGATTGATCTGTCACGTGGATATGACCACGCCCACTCCATGCCACCCCCTTCTAAAAGATACTTCCTTCATCAAGTCATACCGATCCTTGTGAGTGCCCGGATTGTTAAAGGGACGATATAGTTTTGGTTGAGATGAGGATTCAGATTTTAACTCTTTTTTTTTTCGAGATGATTAGAAACCACTTATGAAATGAAAGAGCATCCAATATTCTAAGAGGAATTTAAAGTTTATTCGATGAAAATCGGTTTTTAAATGGCTGAGATATCCAAAAACACAGTAAAACAAAGTGGTCTTAACAAACTGTTTTTATCTTTTATTTACCTTTTATCAGGACCTCTCTGTTTTTGGATATTTCAGCCATTCCAAAGCCAATTTTCATGATACTATAAACTTTGAATTCCTCTTAGAATTGTATATTCTTTATATTTCATAAGAGTTTTGTTTTATTATGCCGTAGAATAGTTGGAAACCTGAAGCCCCATCAAAACCGAAACTCTGTCATCCCTTTAACGGAGCTCTGCAACATCGCCACCGGTGACAGTAACAAGGGATGAAGATACGGGTTATGGTTAAACTCATGATCTATAGGTCGGAGGAAAACGGAGTGTTAAGGTTAGGGAAGGTGTACAGGTATATGATCATATGACCTATCTTTTTTTTCCCAGGACCCGAGGGAACGAGTCGCGATTAGCAAAGGAATATGTTTTACATCTTGAAGATAAAACATAGGACACAAATTGCTCCTGCATATCTATACATCATCATCGGTGCGTGCCCAACAAAACCACAAACTCTGACATGCGTCGCACAATCAGTTACGTATTTGAAATACATTCATGCATGAATGTGAAGACAGTTGCGATAAATCTCCCGCAAAATGGAACGCGCGCAATACCCTTCCAGGCGAGATGGCCGTTAATCATTGCCAAGGCAAAAGTGCATAGGATGGGAGAGTGCAATCGAACAGTTGAGCATGACGGAGTGCTGGAATGAAAGTCTAAATTTTTGAACTACCTCCATACGGAGCTGGAGCAGGTACTTTGAACATGCCGAGTTTGCAATAAAGCACTCATAGGGACAATTCCTTGATAGCCCATTAGCAAATTGAACCGAGGCTTGCTGATGAAGGAATCACGTGACCATGGCAACCGATACATTCGCGCTCGGTATTTTCAGTAACAGATCCCCATGATCGTGCCTATGCACACATCACACACTCGCTTTGGTGTGTAAAATCCTAAAGATTCTTGGCCTTTTTGAATAGGCCTATAGCTTTCTATTCTGGTTTACTAATCTACAGACTTCAATAATGTTTTGCAGGAACCATGAACCAAAATACGGGTAATGCATGCAGGTGTTTTTTTTTTTCAACAAATGTCGTCATATTTGCGGTCCAGTTGTTAGAAGACCATGGATTGGGAAAATACCCGAGGGCAAAATGACGTGTGTAATATAATATAGTTTTTATATTATGAAAACATTGAACATCACCATGATAAAAAATGCAGCGGTGAAAGAAAAAATGACAGAGAAGCATTAACAATGCTCTTTATAAAAACCTACTGTGTTTTATCCTCTGACTGACTTACTTCCAAAAACAAAACTAACTAAAACAAAATACTTATTGTTGTTTGATAATAATTGAATAGTTGTGTAAAGGGTATTATGACTTATACTTTTTGAATAAAAGAAAAGATGCCCCAACTGTACATATTATATGTCAATCGTATAAATTTCTTGATATGGATTATATCCGTTGACAAAAGAGCTTTCATATCATATTTGTCATTCTCCTTAACAATTCTTCATAGGGGTATGTGTTCCTGAAATGCAAATAGAAGTTATTTATTGAATTCACCTTTTGTTGTGATCGGTAAATGGAAGCGTGTGTATGATTATGATGACGGTGATAATGTGCATCACACTGACTTGCTATAATGTATATATCTCTGTAACTCGTGTATTGACGCAATGATAGCATATACAATTCTTTTGTGTAACAAGAAACATCAAATTACAAACGGGTACCATAGTAACTTAAGATTGTAAAAATAGAATA
Organism: Diadema setosum; assembly: GCF_964275005.1. Classification (NCBI taxonomy): domain Eukaryota; kingdom Metazoa; phylum Echinodermata; class Echinoidea; order Diadematoida; family Diadematidae; genus Diadema; species Diadema setosum. The sequence goes on along the minus strand of NC_092702.1, from coordinate 34,291,749 downwards.
CAAACTGTGAATATGGTAATATAAAAAGAAACATTTGGTTCTTTATTTTCATAGATCACTGAAGTTATATACAGCGCGTGAAACAAGCGGCTAGATGCTTTAGAGGAACAAAACGCTCCCACCTTTTCTGTTCTTCTAATCTTCTTTCACACATTTAAGAATAACAAAAAAAAAAAACATTCTCAATGGCCCACAGGACTTTACATGATATTCAGTCAAATGCAATAATCATAATGGCAAATAAAATGCGACGCCTTCAAAAGAGAGACGGAGAACTCATATATCAACAAAAACTTAAATCTAGTAAAAAAGAAAAAAAAAAAGGGGGGGGGGACCAAAAAAAGGAATGTTTGCTCGCATGGCTGATAATTTTATTTTCCGAGGGTATTGCACTATCGCATGAATTTTCTGGGCAGTCAGTCGTAGGCACAACGACAGCGGGCCTTGCATCTCTCCACCCTCGCTTCCTTCTCCCCCCTTTCTCCCTCTTTGTGTGCATATATGCTTTACATTCGGAATCAGCGTGAGTCGCATCATTTGCTCTACGTTTAGAGATATCAGCGCTGGTTTCTTACACACTTCATGAACCTCTCGGAAAAAAAAAACGAACAAGAAAGAAAGGAACAAGAAAGAGAAAAGTTAGTACGAGGCACAAACAAAGTGCTATTTTTGGGAAGTAGCGTGTGGGCTGATATGCCCCTAACGCAACGGGATTTTTTTCCCCACCTGATCTCACTTTTCTCGTTCTCTCGACTTTAACAATATCTCAAGGCAGTCGTACTGCTTTGATGCGAGGTAAATTCCAACAACATTGTCCCATTTTCGTCCTGGAGGTTGGCATGAAGTATAAAATGACCTTTGAACCCATCTGACAGGGGTACTTGTGAACCCTCCATTCCGACGAGGTAGAAAAATATCCTTCTTCTTTCTTTGTATAATCACAATTCCCTTTTAAAGTTTACATGTCTTTATCATTTCTTTTATCAAACGTGTGTATATGATGAAATACTGTCGATGACAATCATGAAAATTAACTTTCCTCCATGAAATCACAATTAACTTTCCTCTCCGGCCGCAAACGCACGTGAAAGAAGGTTAAGACGAGAAAGGCAAGTGGAATGTGTGAACTTTTTTCTCACTTTAACATTCCTTCATAAAGCCCCCGCCAAAGTTCTTTAGTGTGTTTCCGATTCTCACGAGGAGAACAGTGTTTGTTGTTGCATGTTTTTTTTTTTTTTTTACATCCGCTATTTTTTTTTTAACAAAAGAAAAACAAAGGTGACAAAGACAAGTACTTGTGACTGTGATGATATAATTAGTCTCTAATTTATACCTATGGCATAGAGTTTTGCCGCTAAAAATCACCCCAATATGTCATGTTGTTTCCCTTCGTCGCCTTTAAAAAACATGTACCGATACCGATATTGACCGAGAAGACATGAGTTCAGTAATTGGAATAACGATTCATAAAAGTTGATTACCTCCGAGAAGAATGACACTCGATACGCACATCATGCAAAAGGCACCAATTACACAATTCGCTCTCAATACGTGGAAGATATGAGGTAAAGTGAACTTTTTCCCCCCGTAACTGGGTCCTGTGATCAAAGATATGGCTGATGCGATAAAACAAAATCTAGATGCTACACAACATATAATAAGTAAGGACACATTAGCCTGATTTCTGACTGTATTCTCGGAACAGCACTTTTATCCAAAGCACACGCTTTACATCTAGCCCCCTTTCAACCAGGGACCTTCCTGCTTCATCGACAACACAGGTGCGATGACCGTCCCGCGAAAAGGGCCATGGACAAGCTGCGATTTTGATCCCATGTAGTCAAACACAGGTGATGGATTGACGGATATCTATCAAGAGAAGGCCTCGGAAACCAGCTGGACTCCAGCTTAAAATGGCAGCACGCTAACTCGACGAGGAAATGGCGCATTTTGAATGAAGATTGAATGAAGATTGAAGGACGGGGTGATCTGAGGAGGAGATGAAAGTGGTGGAAGGGACGACTGATCACATGGTTTCTGCAGTGTGTATACTTTTGCCACATCGTCACGTAACCAAATTTAATATGATTTATGTTAGCATGGTTTATATCATGTATCTTTGTTTTGCCTATGTTCACTTTGTCAAAAAGCATAAAGTCATGTCTAAAGTGAAAGAAATTGGCAAAGGCAATCACAGACACAGACACAGACACACACACACACACACACACACACACACGCACACACACACACACGCACACACACACACACACATACACAAGCGCTAGCCACCTCTCGCCCCCAAAAAGAACATATCAATATATAAACCATGTATGTAATTAGCAAAGTTATGATTATGACTACACAAATCGCAAACATTAAGTGTCCACAGTAGGGGAAAGGAAGGGGGTATGAATTAAGACCAAATTGTTTTCAAATAGACCTTATTTCTAACACGAGCTTTGTAATTATTTAGACTTTAAAAATGGGTGGATCCAGGAATTCTGTAAAAGGGGCGCACACCCCTCCCAATTTTTTCTTTTAATTTCTTTTGTTTTAACAAAAATGAAGGGGGCGTCCGGTGATCCCCCGCCTGGATCCGCTACTGTTGAAGTTGGTGCTGAAGAAGAAGAAAAAAGACAAAAATGGTAATCATGATGATGATAATAACAATAATATGGGAAAGAAGAAGAAGAAAGAAAAAGAAAAAAAAAAGAAGGAAAAGGATAAGAAGAAGAAGAAGAAGAAGAAGAAGAAGAAGAAGAAGAAGAAGAAAATGGAGAGAGAGAGATGCACGGGAGGAGGAGGAGAGGGAGAGAGATGAGGCGCGAAAAGACTTTGGTAGTCTGGGAATCCAGACGGACTGTCAGATTTTGCACATGTCCCGATCTGTAATCGCGGAGGGTCTGCCTAGCCGAGGTCATGAGGCATTTATTAACAAGCGGGGTGCCCTGGCACAGAGGTGCAAAGTACTTGTTTCAATCGATGATGGATCTAAATCGATAAAGGAAGAAGGCTCGAAAAAGGGGGTATAGAGGTCTAGCTCGCTCACAAACAAACACCTTTCCTCAACAAACTCAACTCCCGTTTCTGTAACAATCTGTTTTCTCTTCAGCAGCTCGCATTTTTCGCCATCACCTCTGTAAAAATATACAAACAAACGAACGGCCCCGTGAACAAACGAACAAACAGACAATAAACAAGGCGGCGTAGCTTGAGCTGGAAAAGTTATTGTCATTTATACCCTGAACATCACGTAGATAATATGACATCTTCATTGCTTTCTTCTTCAGATTAGTGCCAGATGATCAAGTCAAAACTTTAACAAGTAATTTTGATTCAATATTTTACTTTCTCCATATAAATAGCCATTCCCCCTACACACACACACAAAACTGTAGGCTTCCCTCATGGAGTCGAAGAAAATGCAGCAACGGGCGGAATGAGATTTCTTGCCTATTATACTTTATTCTCTAAAGCCTGTCTTGTATCTAGAGGCCATAGTTAGGAAAAGGGAGAATATCATTGTCATCGTGTATATGGTATAGAGCACATCGGAGTCGCGTGTCTCTGTCTCTTTTTAGATTGAAGGTGATGTTATTTACGCCTTGCAGGTGCTATACCTGAGTGAGTGCCTGCATTGAAGATACGTGTATCAATGTCTCAGTATGCCTCTTATTTACATTATTTGATTCCTATACAGCTCAAAGCGATGTAATCGGTAGAACGCCACAAACAAGCCATTGGATCACCTGACGCATCAACCACCAATACCACGCAACGCGTAGGCAGAATACATAGGACCGATTCGGATCTCTGTCATCAAATTGCCAGCGATGAAAAAGTAACGACAATTGGCCGAGTACGGTAGAGCTCGCTGAGCGTACAGTCACAATGCGGCACATTTGGTTCTAAACAATTTAAAGGGTGTGTACAGTTCTGGTAGAGGTGAGGATTTAGCTTTTAACGTTTTGCGAGATATTCAGAAACCACACTACGAGATGTCAAAGAGCATGCAATTGTAATGGGTATCAAAAGTTTATTTGATGAAAATCGGTTTTGAAATGGCTGAGATATCCAAAAACAAGGTGAAACAAAGAAATCCTAATAAAAGGCGTGGCCTGTTGCCTTTTATTATTATTACTTTTTTGGATATCTCAGCCATTTGAAAACCAATTTTCATCAAATAAATGTTGAATCCTTCTTAAAATTGCATGCTCTTTCATATTTCATAAGAAGTTTCTCATTATCTCACTTAGGAATGTTCAAAACATGAATCCCCACCTCAACCAGTACTGTACAGTCCCTTTAACAAGATGAATAAGGGTTTGATTGGAAACTTTGGCAACGATATGCTGCTTTGCACGTTGTGTGATGCATCAAAACAATGCAAGTTAAAAAAAAAAAAAGATCGAGTGAACGACGCGAAAAAATATAATGCCCTTTTCATCTTATTCTTAAACTTAACTGTCTTATAATGATATAATGATCTCTATCATGATATCGTGCCATGGAGTTTATCAGTATGATTTTGGTACATTAGTTGTTGTTTTTTTTCAATTGCATTATCTGTGAAGAAAAGTCCGTTTATACTACGAAAGAGAGATGATTAAAGAACATCAACTAATTCTTGAAAGTGACTCTCATATTTCAAAAGTTAATTCAAATTCGGACAAGGGGAAATCTTTTTCACCTGGCTTACCATTGACCATTTCAAATGATTTCTATTGAATCATACTGTATTTCAGAAGATGACATAAACCCTAATCACTGCTAATTATAAATCTTTTGTAAAGTAACGGGAACCAATAGGCAAAATACCGAAAGGAAACAAGACAGATATATTTAGATTTGAAAAAAAGCAAGCCCAGAGTCTTCGATGAACCGTCTTATTAGTAACACTCCAATAAAACGAAAAGTTAATCGTATTTGTTACAGAATTATAATAATGTGTGTTGTTATGAATGGAGGACTGCTTCGGAGGAATTCCATTCAATTGTCAATCAGACGAGAATCTGCCTCGAAACTGGTACAGGTAAGAGACAAACGCTAATCTTTAAGAGAGGAAAAAAAAATGAAGTGGGTCTGATTTGGTAGACTTGGGAGACTGGCAGCACGGGCGCAACATTTGGCGCCATCAATCTCGCGCGAAGCGATCGCTTTTTCGCTGCCTTCCCGCGTTCCTGTCCGCATCCGTCTTGATGAAGCAATTTGTAATCTGTTACATGCGGTTTCCGATGTCGTTCTAGAGTAACTGGAGACATGCTGTAAGGGAGCTAAGCAAAGGTGGGCCATTTAGAACGTCGAGAATCCAAAGAAGAACACGTAAGAAAAAAAAAAAGAAAAAGAAAGGGGGGGGGGTAGTGATCGAAATACCGTCATCTTTTCTTGAGTGACATGTCATGGTTATTTTCCTTATGTCGTCTGATACACACTTTATACAACCAAATGAATAAGACCAATATCTTAGAAAGTGTTATCTATTGCTTCAGGGTTTGCAATCTGAACATGCGTTGCCATGGAAACTTCGCTTAACTAATTTAAGCCATGTATGGAAAGCCTTCGTCGAAAGGCTATTTGTGTGCGTGTGTGTATGTGTGTGTATTTGCGACAGAATAACAGGATTATTGAATGCGATCCAGTTCAAATAATGAACTTGTTACACTCACATAGACATTAACCAATCCACTCATTGATTATTTTGAAGTAACATAAAAGACTAACAGTTTATTACCAGGATAACCATTTTCTTTTTTTTTTTAACGTGTTATAAAAAAATAAATTTTTACTTACACAACTACTTCTTTTTCTGACACCGTCGTATATTTCTGATATGAATAATTTCACGGAATCCGGGCAATCATGACGTAACTCTTTCTTATTGATGTAAAAGAAAACTCACGCACAAAAAAAAAAGATGCAAAGAAAAGGAAAGGGATCGGGTTTTTGAGTCAATGGGTTCAATTTCACTTCATACAAAGTCCCAGAGACTGGGTGATCTAACGCATTATAGTGTTGTGTACCCCTGTCTTGAGGTTGGTTTTCCATTCCAGATTTACTGCTTTTACAATGGATCATCTTCCAAGCACCATGAATTAGAATGCATCAGATCTGTGTCTTGCCGAAAACTGGAATTTAAAAAAAAAAAAATCAAAATTTTACACAAGAGGTAGGATATTAAAGGGATGGTACAGTATTGGTGGAGATGAGAATTGGGCTTTTAACTTTTTGCGAGATACCAAGAAAACACTTATGAAATAGTACAGAGCATACCATTTTAAGAGGAATTCAAAGTTTAGATGAATATCGGGTTTGGAATGACTGAAACATCCAAAAACAAAGTAAAACAAAGCAATCATAATAAAGTGTGGGTCCCACACTTATTAGAATTGCTCTGTTTTGGATATCTCAGCCATTTCAAAACCAATTTTCATCAAATAAACATTGAATTCCTCGTGGAATTACATGCTCTTTTATATTTCATTAGAGGTTTCTCATTATCTCACCAAAAAATGTTAGAAACCTGAAATTAGGTCTTAACCAAAACTATACAATCCCTTTAATGTATCACCTCGAGACCTACTGGGGGAAAAAGTGTGTGTGTGTGTGTGTTTGTTTGTTTGTTTGTTTGTTGTTGTTGTTGTTGTTGTTTTTTTTTTTTTTTTGGGGGGGGGGGGTTGCAGATTGTTGTTGAAATGACTGGCCGAGAAAATAATTTCCGATATTACACTCAGCCGGAATTCTGAAAGTTGATCAAATGGCAGAAGTCGGATTCTGGAAACAATCCCAGCATGCCATGCCGGATGTCGGGTTGGCTTTGATCTGGCGATGAATTGAAATTGGACGGATTCCTCGTCGTCAATTAGCTGATGATGAGCTCTATGGTTTTGGGTGCTCTTTTTTTCCCCCCACCATAGTTTGTGCAAATGTGCGTGCGTGTGGGTGTGCGTGCGTGCGTGTGAGAGAGGGCGTGTGTTTGCATGCGTGCGCGTCCTTGCATGTGTATAACTTAGATTGTATGTATCGTGATATCCACACCGAATTCTTATGTGTGTGGCGGAAGGTATTCTCCAAGTTGATACTGATCCCTAGAGTTTCTTCATTTTGACGTCCGTACAGATGGCGCTCCAACCCTCCGGCACTGTAGCCGTTAAGTTGATTAAGCCACTTTATCTGATAGGTCCACTTTATTATGTACCCACTCGAAAAAAAGAGAGATAAAGTTTAAGATCTTTGCCTGCAATCACTAGACATATCAATTACTTTCAGACGGAAAGATGTCTCAGGATGTCTGGGAGCATCTGTCTGATATACAATTTTCACGAATTAAATTCCACCCACACATGCGTTTAGTGCCAAGTATCATCGGCTGCATGAAGAGTAGCATTGGAGTTGAGATTTCGACCTTTTTTCTTCAAAGTAAACCAGCTCAGGCGTTTGAGAGAGAAACTGTGGATAGAAGTGCTGTAGAAGAGCTGAAATTCACCTAAAACTTATTAAGTGAAATCACACACTCACTAAGTTTTTTTTTATTATTATTATTGTTGTGTGTGTGTGGGGGGGGGGGGGAGGGAGGGAGGGGGGGTCAAATAAAAGCTTTATTAGATATGTAATAAATTTTGCATCTAACAGTGTAAAGGTAGATGCATCTGCCTAAAGTAGAATATCAAAATGTAATTTTAACCACAACTAAACATGATTGCAGAAATCGCAAAATTAGACAAATACTGAGAGTCACCGCAGAACAAATTTTGTTTCATCTTTGAAATAGTATCAGGTCAAATCATCCATCCAGGAAGAGGGATTTTAGTAATACGAGGCTGATATTGATTGAATGGTTGTAGGGCTTTGCTTCTGATCTATAACTCATATAAAGTGACTCCATCGACATAAAGCGAAAGGCGATCACAATAAACTGGAAAGTGGCGGATTGAAGACATTGTCTCCGTGGCGATTAGGATGATGCGCTCATGACTTACGGGTTATAGGGGCAGTCATCCTGCTGTCCAATTAGACAACATCTGTGTGTTTGTACATCACACAAGCTTACACACATACACACATACTCATACAAACAAACACATACACACACATGCACGTACACACTCCCACACCCACACAAACACACACAGACAGACACACACACATACTTTTTTCCTACTCTCCTTCGCTCTCTCTTTGCGTCCTCTGTCACTTTTATATTATACCACGCTCTCGCGACAGGTGCGTAAGCTCCGCAAAGTTTTATCTCCTCGCTCTGTATTGGTATTCCACGGTCAAATTCTGCTCAGACCCGGTCATTCAATATTTATTTTCCATCTCACCCATTCTCTCACACATCCGTCACCATATATCTGTCTGTTTCTTTCTCCTCTCCGCCACCTTCTTTCCTCCGGCTGTCTTCGCATGTATAGACCCTTAGCATCACTTCTCCCTTCTCGCCCAAAACTTTCCTCTCGTCTGCGATTTGGTTGTGTGTACGATTTAGACGGTAAACTGAAAAAAACAAATTATCTCCGCTCAGAAAAAAGCCAGAAAATAGTTACACATATTAGGTGTAGGTGTATCTGTTATTTACCACTAAAATGATCGGTAGTCTTGGTTTTTCTTGTGCTGGACTTCTAACGTTTATAACACATTATCCTCTTTCCACCGGTCTTCATCCAGTTCATGTTGCTCCATCTCCCCCCCCCCCCCCGCCACTCGGTCAACATCAACAGTAGATAACATTCCCCAAGTTTTCAATTGATATGTCTTCCAAAGTAAACAGTTACTTAAAAAATCGATCACTTCTGAAATATGACCGTATGGTTCACCCCCCCCCCTTCGATTTAGGTGGTGGATTGGTAGGGGTAAAAAAGGGGAGAGCGGTTTAGTAAGAAAAAGAGAATCTAGGCCTATGTACATTTGCCAGTTCTCAAATCGGCAACCTTCGTGATTTGACAATTTGACGGCCCGAATTCACGAGGGTGTTATAAAATTAGACCACGGTATAGAATTTGTAGCATGGTCTAAAATTAGCTTGAAATAGGCGTACCTTTAACAAGCATGCACTTATCGTTTACTACTGGACGTCTGTTGGCTTACGCAATTTATGTCAATCGTATTTACGCAGAAGAAATTTGCATAAACCATGGTTTCAATAATAATTGTACCACCTTCTCGAATTCGGGCCGATAAGTTTTAGTAAACTCGTCAATGATGGACTGAGTGCATTCAGGGTGATGTATTGAATGGTCCCATCAATGTCCAGATGACTGAGGAAAATTGCTCCATGGAATTCTCCACTCATCGTCTGAAAAGTCGACTAACACTTGGTATATGGATAATCGTATTTAGACTTCTGTCCACCACTACTTCAAGATGCCACTGACACTGGATGCCTAGTAACTGTCAATTGTGAATGACTTGATGAAAAAAAAAAGGGATTAGAAGTGACTGTATACGAACACAAGGAACTCGAGTTGAAGTTAAGCTAACACTGATTAACAAAGTTTCTGTCAATGATCGCGTGGAAGATTTCCATTCGGCTACACGTACCCTTCTGAATACATCCCGTGTGATTCGCACAAAGTTATTTGTTCGCAGGTCTTGGTTTGTTTTGTTTTGTTTTGGTGGTTTTTTTTTACGGCTTGATTTCTTCAAGCCTTGTTGTGACTTTTCATCTCCTTTCCTGGGAAATAGATAACGTGAGAGGAACTTCGTCCCCAAGGAAATGTAACAGCGAACAGCAATAACGTGGCAATAACCGGCATTTAGTTCTATACCGCAAATAAAAACCAAGAGCACACACACAGTGAACCCAACGCACACATAGACATAAAACAAACAAATTGATTAAAACTTACAAAACTCTTACAGGTGTATATAATGTTAATGTTTGCATATGATGCGTAGGCAGATTTTGTGTAGACCCATGGTCCCTGTCTATTGTGCCACCATATAGTACGTCATAAAAGTGTGGAGATTAAAGCAAGAGTTGACCTAATTCTGCATTCCATTCGAAAGGAGATGTCCACAATGACAGCATGTCCTAAATCCTCCAAAGAAGGCCAACAAGTGTTCTGCGACTCTAATCTCCCTGGTGAGGAAAAGGTTTCGTGCGATTACAGGGACTTATCGGGCTTTTGACCCCCCCCCCCCCTTATTTCGGGAGTAATGGCACAATATTTTTTTTTTTCTTGCGCAGAGGGAACATACGCTTTTTTTTTGGTCAAAAACCCTGCCAATTTTTCGTGAGCTGAAAAGAAGGCTGAACATGAAACTTGCAGCCTTGGTCTGCAACTGAGGACGCATTAGCCTATAGTATTCTAATTTCTAATCCCATTAGTTTATTTCGTGCTTATAATTATTAATTTATGATTGAGCGCAATAATACTCCCAATGCACACCGCCACCACCACCACCACAATTATACCACCACTACCACTACCATCATCATCACCACCACCACCACCACCACCACCACAATTACAACCATCACCACCACAACCACCACCCCTGCTACCACATTGACGACACACCCAAACGTCGCTTGTCTTGTCGCTGAAAAAACAAACTAGGAATAATCTGAGTTTTTGACTTCTTTCTCGCTATGCATCATCTTATATCATATAATACATACAACGTCCGCTGTCCGCGCTTCGCTGTTATGGATAGTAAATGGCGCCAACCACTAATTGAATCGTCTGGAAGTGTGATGAGCGATGTTACCGCCTTTCCCCTTCTGGTGGATACAGGTTGATGACCTTGTTTCTGATGTGATTAACTGTCTGATTGCTTTGAAATTAGATAATATTCTCTGACAGCTGATATCTGAATCCTTGTCATATACACACGGTCTGAAGTGGGGAATAGCGATAAAGTCAGAATAGACAAGTATTTATTAACAAATGCTCGAAAAAGACACCACATCTCTGTAAAAATGACATTCTCTTATGAGTGTCATTCCTCTTATCAGGGATCAATATTTTGTCAATCTTTATTATCACACACGAGACGCTCTTTCTATTCTATGTAAGTTTAGTCTCCCTTTACGAGAATGACGTACTAGTATCAGATCTGTCGCAAGGTAAGTAAATTATAAAATTTACTAGGTATCAGCAATGTCACGAATGTTATATCATCATGACCAACTGTGAAACAACGTCAGAGTGAGGAAGATAACAGCTAAAACGAACCACACACGCGCGCGCATCAACACACATTCACACACACACACACACACACACACACACACACACATACACACACACAGATATATATATATATATATATATATACATATATATATATATATGTTTAAATTGTACGTGCGTGTGTGTTTTTTCATATTGGTGACATTTATAAAGCTTCGGAGCTAGACTTTTTAAAGGGGTCCTTACTTCAATTTCATTACACCACTCGTTTCCAAAGGAAGACAGTGTATAGTTGATCAGCCGATATATTATGCAAAGAGGGATGTCTGTCCACTTTAAAGATATTTTGCCTTCAGGGTAGTTAACCTTTTTTTTTTCTTTGTTCATCAAGATACCCGACAGCCATCCATTATACATGTATATAATGAACTGCGTATATTTTTACTGAATGGCCACTTGTAGTAGCCATTCTGTCTCGCGTTTTGTGTCATTGTTTGACTTTGCGTCTCTTCCTATACATCTAGGCGATAATTCCCCATTAGATGTTTTAAATTGGGGGGATCTATTGAGTAGTGTCAACACACACGTCATCAATCACCTTGGGATGATCCTCATCACTTCGACTCTCAACAAAAACCGGGATGGATTTTTCCTCCCTTGTTTTTAATTGCATTGTACAAGGTTTACTGAAACGAAACGTAAAGGAGATTAGATATTAACATAAAGAGGATTGGTAAGAAATCCTGTCACTTTTTTTTTTTTTTGCTATTTAGCATGTAGCTTAATATTTATGGGTGAAATTTACAAAAATAGAAGCACACATACATAGCTATATGTATGTACATGCTCATCAATTCTTTGATGGAAGTAGTTTCAGTTACATTTCACATCCGCTGCGATAAACCGAAAACTCTCTTCCACTCGTCGATAATCATTATGCACTTGTTCTCAGAGGGATCTCATGTTGTATATTTCCATGCCATTCTTAAAAATGATACTTTATTCGAATAATAATTATGATGGATCGGTTGCAGCTCTGTGGACAAGACCACTGACTCTCAAAATTACGCCCCCAGGTTCGAGTATGTTGGTAGGCGTGGTAGGGGAGGAAGTCAACGTACAATGTTGTAAGCAAAGCACTTAAGTCTCTTTACCATTACCTACGGGAGGGACTTAAGAACGCATTTGACCGTGTGAAATAGATTCAAACTCATGTCATTAGGTCCACAAGCATTGTTCGTATAGGAAAAACTGGGAAATCAATTGAAAGGAAAATTCATTGCGAGAGTATATTCTCTCCTCTTTTCCTAACCTCTCGCTGTTCGAGGTTAAGGCAGAGTATGATGTTATAGAGCGAAACGAAAAATAATAAGCAATAGTCGCCAGTGTGTCAAGGTCTTTCAATCTATTATCCATATTACGCATACTATTCTTTCATTGTTTCCTTTCGATAATTGTTATGCTTGCTGTCATTGTCGACTTTTTCAAATAAAGGGTGCGTTTTTATTTCTCTCTCTCTATTTTATTGTTTTTGTTTCTGTTTACCTTGATACACGGTCGCACCGATATGGACAAACACACACACACACACACACACACACACACACACACACACACGCACGAATCCAAACAAGGGCGTAAGGCTTCGATCTATGTACCCTTTCCTTATCTAATTATACCCCCAAACTCCCCTTTCGGCTATATATTTTTCTTTTTTAATCAGTTCGGTTTTTGTCGCCACGTCTCTCTCTCGTTCTAATCCTATCTCCTTTTTTTATCGGTGTTTGATAAACTTTTGAATTTTCTTTTTTTTTTCCACATTTAGATGACCAGAATGTGGGGGGAAAAATACACACTTAGGGACAGACTTTCTGATGAAAGGACTTGACGAGAGGTAGAAGATGTTTTGTCATTGACATGATCCAGTGTACTCCTTCAGGTGAAATGGATATGGGCCCGAACTTCTCGAGGCGGAAAAGGTGAAACACCTCGGCTGGCTGCGCTACATAGCGTCGCAATAAAACGGAAATAATGCGAAGGACCATTTGGGGTAGCGGAGGTGGGGCCGGGATGGGGAGGGAGGGAGGGGGCGGTGAGTGGAGGGGTGGGGATGGGGGGTGGGGAGGGGGGAAACAGTACCTCTTAGGCATGTGCAAGTAATGTTCCTATTCAGTTCCATCATTGCCAACGGCAATCTCTCTGCGTTCAAGGTAAGTAGCATTTTGAGGTGGCGGTCCTGAGCTGGTTAGAATGGTTGGTAAACAAGAGATGAGTGTTTCTCAATACTTGGAATACACGAAAAGCTTATCAAAACTTGAGTTGTTGTGGCTCAGATTGGTGAACCCGAGGACTCTTTTCATGACTTGAAGTCCTGAGTTCGAGTCCATGGGCTGTTGGTGAACAGCAGTACTTTTAAGCATGGCGTTTTATCACCATTTCCGAGTTTTCAGGTACGAAATTAAAATCACTTTTCCATTGTTTCACTCATTAGGAATAATTATTTTTTGCTACCTTCGAGGTCACAAGAGATAAGTCAATAACTTAAACTATCAGTGCCACAGAATTTTTGTTTTATAATTCAGTTGTCATGGTTACCCAGCAGCCATGCCAAAAAAAATAGTAAAATCAGGCAGACTGATCATTTCTATCAGGAGATGAGACAAATGCCATTCAACACTGAAGGGGAATATAATCGCGTGAACAAGCAGCGTTTTGAAATAGTTTGAAAACCAGGTAATTTCTTCATTGATCTTCAATATATGCTTTTAATCAATCAATTCTATATGTTCATAATGATTAGAAAGGTAAAAGAAAAGTGCTGAAAAATTAAAGGTTGTAACAAACTAAGGAGGCAAGCGTTATGAAGACATTAATATCTAATAAACAGTATTGAAATTAATTCCCAGGCAGGGACACGAGTATTAATATGCAAAAAAAAAAACAAAAAAAAAAACAACAACAACAACAACAACAACAACAACATCAAGAACAAGAACAACCAGCAAACACAAAGATAATTATTTTTTGTCCACTTACGTAAGAAACGCCCACTTAACTTCATTTTGGCAATTGTGGACGAATGACAATACACACTTCTTTCTCTGTTCATTTTGATAGACCGCATGGCATGTATAAGGCTAATCGGATTCTCAAGGAAACAAAAAAGGAAGACAAACTGACGAATTCTATTTAGCAAAACGAATGAAAAAGCTTGCAGGGAGTTACTTCGACGGAAGTAGTCTGGACGTCGCCGCTGAGTCGTACCGTGAAGTACCAAAGCATCTTAAGGCAGCTGCAGAATATAAATGATAAATTCGTGGGTACACGAAATTTGAATTCCCAGTTCGTGAGGACACGTTAATGCTGAGTGAATCTAATACCTCTAACTCTTTCAAGATTAAAGGAGGTTTCGCTGAATCGGTCATCATGACAGTCATTGCACAACGCCGATATATGACACACTCTATACAATCACCGTTTCTCAGAAGAGCATGGAGTGCGTTGGCCTGTATTTTCACTAATGGCTGGATCGATTGACCCAGAAACGATGCTCCACAGCACTTCACGTGAAACAAGAGCACGGACGGTATCGATGCGAATTTACTTTCGAGGAGCAAATATTTAGGCCGGAATTGTTACCAGTACCTGTGAAAATCACTTAGAACTTTCGAAAGATAATAGTGTTCTTTATTAATCGTCCATGCATTATCATGTATGAAGAGAGAATGCAGTAACACGGGGGGGGGGGGGGGTGGTACGGGTAGGGGAGGGGAAGCTTCTAAGAGATCGGCAGAATGCCGTCCTCCTAGCAGCCACATCGTGATCGATCATCTTCAGACGATATTTCGTATCTGCAGAGGCAGAGATCGATATTCAGAGTCGTCTGCTAAAAAAAAAAAAAAAAAAAAGTCTGCTAAAGCCGTTTGTCGCACTCGTTTCGCATACCTCGCCCTTCGGACTTCTGTCATACTTGCTATAAAAACGCGCAGAGTATGTTTTATGTTTAGGACTTGATTTCGTCTTGCTTTGACAACAATTCGACATTCGGTATCATCCTAAGATGAGCTGAGAATGTGGACAAACATTCAAGGCTAAACGATTTCTTCGCGGATACTTGAGCGCAGCCGAAATTTGGCCCTTTCAATTCTCAAAGAAGAGTTCAAATTAGGAGAAAACTTTAACGTGACTAACTTTCTCCTTGAGTGCTGTCTTGAGTTTGTGTGTGTGTGTGTGTGTGTGTGTGTGTGTGTGTGTGTGTGTGTGTGTGTGTGTACCTTAAACCATTGATATCTTTTGTTGCTTTTGCATTCTTTACCCAAAGCACTAAAACAAAAGCACAAAAAATATAAACTCAACTCAAAATAGAAGATAAACAGGCACTGATATACATTTTTAGGAAATAACAACTTTTAGGATCTTTGGTTTTTTCCTCTTTCTCTGTGCTGTTCAGTTACAATGTATATCAATCCATGTTTTCTAGAAAATTGAAGCGATATACCAGTACTGGTAATCCTTACCACTAACATTGATGCATAATGAATATAGACCTATGTGTTCTCCAAACGCAAGCCAACACAACTTTAATAAAACATTTGTCACTTTTCAACGCTCGTGTGAGTCTCTGCGCTCCCTTCATTCAGCAAATGAGGCGTAAGCCGGGAATTCGATTCAGTAAGTACGAGTAGATCCGTCGGGGACAACAACAAAAGCATACACATTTTCCTTCACATTAGATAGAAAAGTACACAGTCATGTAAGCATAAGGGGCGACAAAACTGGCAAACTGTACTTGTGGAACTCGACCACCCTCGTGTTCAAGGTCGAGTACAGTGGGAAGCGTGATCGCTAAAAGGCGTTTTTTCGATCTTGCATGACTCAAGAGAAACAGACGTTGTGTTTTCCTGATTGTCTTTCTCACTCGATTTCCTTTATTTTAGATCATGTATACTCTCACATTCATGCCTTTCTGTTTATCTCTCCTCTTCCCCTCCCCTCCCCCTCTCTACCTATCTTTATTTCCCTGTCTTTCTTCTGTCTTTCTCGATGACGAAAGATAACTCCTAACCTCAGGCCGTATCTGTAGATGCACACACACACACACACACACAAAAAAAAATGCACAGAAGTTAGCAATGGACAGAAATCACAGTCACGTCTTAGATGGTAAGGAAAAGCAATCAACATTTTCTCCTGCGTGACCCAACTTAACCTAGACATTGTTGGAGACAGATATATGTTTTTGTTGGAAAAAAACCCCAACAACTTCATCCACGTTATTTAGTTTCTCAAACTTAAAAAAAAAAATAATAATAATTTTAATGAGTATCACACGGCGTTTAGGACAAGCGATTGCCTTTCGCAGCGCGGCCTGTGATAGGAATGCGCAGTCATTTACCCAGTGCCATATCATATTATGTTCTTCTTTTGTACGCATAGAAAAAAGTCATACAATTTCATTCCATTTTGGGGGCAGGGCTATATTTAGATCAGTCAGGACCATTCAGGGACGCGAACAAATAAGCCGAATTTCGCAACTACAGGGTACTGATGTCAATGTGCTTTGTCGGCAGCTGATATCCGGAACAGGGTGCGCATTAAAAGTCTCCGTACTACGTCTACAGAGGCTAGATGGGGATGGAAGACAAAAAAAAAACAACTTTTAGATCGGAAAGGACGAAAGAATAAGGAGAAGAAGAAGTCAGAGAGAAACAAATAGTAAGAAGGGAAGGGATAAGAAGATTGAGGGACAGAGGGGAGTGAAAAATTCGTCGTGAAAGTATAGACGAAGAAAGACTTTGGACGAAGAAGAAAAAAACCCTATAATGTTTAGACAATTAGAAGTGATACAAAGAAAGAATTAGCCTGGTACACCGAAAGATGGATAGATGAAATGACAGAGAAACATACCGATGAAATGATAGATAAAAAAAAAATACTGGTGGCAGTAAATTGATTAACACCTAGATAACACCTAGATTCACAGAGAATGTATGAACGAAACAGGTTTGTCAGAGAGAGAGAGAGAGAGAGAGAGAAATAGAGGAGGGTGGGGGAGAGATGGAAGACAAAATCTGTCTTGAGAGGGGAGAATCAAATGTAAATTATGTCAGATCTTTTGATGAAGAGGAAGAGGAAGAGGATGTCTGTGTTATGTCAAGTTTATTGTTTGATGAAGGAAATTAATGACGAATGTCAATTCCTGAGAAATAAATCGATGCAAGTTCCAGAACTCCTTTTTGCGTATATATTTCGTAATATGAAAGGCGTGGTGGATGAAACCTCTTTATGAGGGGGAAAAACCGCACCAAAATCAGGAACCATTGTACCACTGAGGTAACGTGAAGTGGTTTAAGCATTATTTCAGATGAACGGTTCTTCATTGCATATAGGCAAGGCCAGACGACTATTGTGATATGCCTGGCCTTTATACAACAGCAAGTCTGTGTATGTGTGTGTTGCACAGAAATCAATTCTATTTCTTTGAGAGGTCATTAGGAAGTCTCCCACTGGTAAATTGTGTTCGCACTATTGTGTGTTTACTGCGCAAAGTTTTTTTTTTTTTTTTTCAAACTGTATTTTTTTTTATGCTCAAAATAGAACACCGAGGAACGTCGATGGATTCATCACAAGTCCCGTGGATGCCTGGATAATGCAAACAAAAGTGCAAATCATATTTTTTTTTTCAATCGGTATGTCTTTTAACTCTCAACTATGGCACAAATTCTATGGCAAAGAAACAAAAAAAAAAACCAAACAAACAAAAAACCTGTCACTCATTTCCGTCGATAAAACAATAACAACTATTACAATGCTCTTCTAATGTAATACTTAATCTGATGAAATTTTCAGCCACCGGTTTGGAAGACTTGGTGCCCCAAAGTCCGTTACGATATTGAGAGTAAAAAAAGTTCTTTTATTATATTGAGCTGCATTATTTACTGAACGGTTCATTGCTGGCTTTATCATTTGCCAACCCGAAATAGACAGAGCGCATGGCCGAGTAGCATAGGTGACGAACATGGTAACACTGAACCTTTGGTCAGCTGGTCTCAAACTGAGTCTCGAACCCTGAACTATCTGGTTGTTATCGCTCCCGTTCTTCGATTTTCCTCCCAAGAACAGAGAAAAACCCTCATATAATTAACAAAAACCTGTCGAGCGGATCGATGTAGCTGTGGAGAGGTTGCCACGTTAATTAAAACAATATCAAATAACGAAACATAAGAATACAGTTGGTAGTTAGACAATTTAGTAGCGATTTATGTCCTCTTATAAACTGGAGGAAGACCATTAACCAGTGAATGTGTCTGTCTGTCTGTCTGTCTATCTGTCTTTCCCTATACCCCTTCTCTCGTTTCAATAACTTTCTGACACCTCCGCAATCTCGAAGATCTAATTGCATTGTGTGTGTGTGTTTGTGTGTGTGTGTGTGTGTGTGTG
Organism: Diadema setosum; assembly: GCF_964275005.1. NCBI lineage: Eukaryota > Metazoa > Echinodermata > Echinoidea > Diadematoida > Diadematidae > Diadema > Diadema setosum. The sequence goes on along the minus strand of NC_092702.1, from coordinate 34,273,171 downwards.
TGTGTGTGTGTGTGTTTGTTTTTGCAACTGATTTTTTCAAGCACGGCCCCCAAATGGACCGTTTCTGTAATTTATTACAACTATGGTTGCTTTTATCCCCCAACAATCTGGTAACGAGGCATTTAGAATTCACTTGCTCCCTCCCATTAAGTTGCTAAGGTAGACATTCGCTTAGTTGTTGCGAGGTCAGGCAAGCTTTGAGGTTGTTAAGGGCAACATTTGTGAACAAAGCATGTATAAAATCTGAATACATAACAGGGCCGGTCTATTCTGCCAACTGCTAGGCGTTTTGACATCTTTATAATTCTTTACATTCTTTTCCTTAAAAAAAAATTATATATTTATGAAAATATATAATCTATTTCATTACAGGTTTATGTCTGTAGAGTTAATGTGGCCTGATGTTAATAATGTTTATCTTCTCACTTGGTGTATATACATTGAAACTATTCCCTGCCTTTATATGCTTTTGCCTTTGGATTAACTGCGTGAAGACATTTTTTCATGTTTTTGTTTTTCTTTTATATCTTGTGATGATTGCCAGATAAAGCAAATTTTAATGACGGTGCACCAGCTGGCGGTAGGCTTAATGACCATACAACCATAACCGAGGCAGATGATACAAAGACAGGCTTGTTAATCTGAGCATGTTAAAACCTACATTCCTTGGGTCCGGTACCATATAGCTGCTCAGAAAACGCGTTCAAGTCTGACGAATCTAATGAACGTTTGTCCGGATTACCTTATTTATCCCTAGAAATTACCTTTTTCAGTTCTTCGGCTTAGGTTTTAAGTACACACACATACACACACACACACACACACACACACACACACACACACACACACACACACGCACACACGCACACACACACACACACACACACACGCACTCTCACACACACGTCTAAAATGAGTCTTTAGAGGGAAACAAGTCGCGTCAATTGAGATTTAATAAGACATGTTTGCTCCTTGAAAATATTTGTGGGGGGGGGGGCTGACTAATTTGCCTTTGCAATGCTCTGACCAAATATTTGTGAACCTTATACACATACACGTGCTATGCACGCACGCACACGTATACAAATACGTACACACAACTGCGGCAGTCGCAGTAGGATCGAATTACATCTTTTTCTGCGCGGCTCGGCGCCTCATCAAACCATCGTAAAATGCCCGGTGTACTTCTTTTCACCCAGATAATTTTGCTTTGGATGGTTATGGCGCATGACAGCAACAAAATGGATTTATGATGGAAGCAGGGTACATGATCGACCCAATTGAAAACACGTGAAGAGAGAGTGGAAAAAGAGAAAGATTGAAAGATTACAATAAGAAGGGAGGGATACAAGATGGGGTGGGGTGCATGATTGGGATTCGGATTCCCATTTATTCCATTGAAGTCTGTCCATGATTGCTTGCGTGAGATGGGAGGGGGGTAGGGTATCGGAAACCCCGCCCTTAAACCGATGCGGGGCGGGTCTGCAAGGAACTACCAGGGTGACATACCCCTGGCCTTGCTCCGGCTTACTAGACCCAGCGCTCACTGACTTCGCTCGAACTGGCCGGTGCCCAACGGTGCGCCCAGGCGGAACAGGTTTATTGCATGCTGCGATGTATTTTTAATTTCAGCCGTATTGGCTCGAATGGGATGCGAAGCAGGAAGGGAAATAAAGACCTAGAGCTGAGTTGCAACCTTGCCCCAGTGCGTGCTGCCTGTCACTTCCTTATCTGTCACCCTGTCGCGGTGCATACCGTCATTCCCTAGCTCCCCAGGTCTATCTCTTCCGAGCCAGTTTGGCAAAGTTTAGGTCAAGTTTGCCCTCATGGACATGTTATATTTGGGATTATTTCATGTACGTCGCAACAACAACCATCACGCTGACTGATAAAAGGGAGCAAAATAGACGGGAATCCAAATGCAGTGGTACATTGACGAACAGACGTGAGGACGGTGGTGGCGGTCTGCTGTAGGAGAGAAGAAGATGACATGGAAGTGGTGAGGGGGCGAGAGATATAGACAGAGATAGATGTCTAGAGAGTGAGAGATAGAGGATAAGGAGAGAGAGATAGACAGGGAAATAGAAGGAGAGAGAGAGAGAGAGGGAGAGAGAATCACTCTTATTGCAAGGGGGATGTTGGAGAGGTTAGGCGAGAGAAAGTGGTCTTGATTACTGCTACGGAATGTAGGTTGTAGACGCGGAGTTCGGTGCCACCCCCATCTATTAACGTTCCTTCGTCTGACCATCCTCAGACATATGGATCTTACAGACTCTTCTCCACGCCCTGACTTCGCCTTGATTTGCCGGCCTGTGCTCCGCCAGTAAATCTTGCTGCAGGTGACCCGTTATTCAACAAGCTGTCGCCAAGTTCGTGTTACACTCCCAATAGGTAAGTGATTGAACATGCTTTTCGATGCGCGACAGTCTAATAACCACCTATATGCTTGCGATGCGTAATTTTAAAACGTGATAATATTCAGGGCACCTGAAAATCTGTTAACGTCAGTATTTCCAATCTTCTTATCCATAGCAATGTCGACAGAGCAGATGCTGTAAGATGGGTGTTTACTTTCTAGCAGGGGAATACAAGATCAGTAAACAAGATCATGGTCCACCAAACAAGGGGTCATTCCTTCCAAAAACAGACCCACACACTTCATTCTCCCATCTGTTCCAAGAATGCTTAGGAATACTTCATAAGTTTCGAGGGGAAAAAATGATTACGCGAGCATTTACTGTACTATTTTATGTATCTGAACACTCATGGCATTTATGACGAGTCTTGACTATTCTCAACTTTTGTTGAAGAAAGAAAGAAAGCATGTTTACGATATCACAACTGCAATGTCTCAACTATCAACGATATTGATCTATCACGGCGATGAAAACATTTTTACTTATTTTTTTTTTAACTATCACGCTCTTTCGCTTAATGTTCACCGAAATATCAAGTAGATGGTAAAATAAGCCCCAAATTCTATAGCTCTTTTTCTGCTTTTAGAATGTCATAAGACATTCTCGTTTTCATCAGACATGTCAATGAAAAAGCAAAATGTGTACGAGATTGCCTTGGGGATAAAATCCGATCAAAGTGCAGTATACATGCAAACATTGTAATGTAATTCAGGAAGGACGATCCCATTCTGAACTAAAAATAAAATAAAACCTATTCTCCTGGGACAGTAGTCATAAGTCTTAAGATGATTAGTTATGATTGTAAAAAAAACAAAAACAAAACAACCCCCCCCCCAAAAAAAAATAAATAGAGGGATTGTATGCACGTAAGTGTCAACCTAGTTTTATAAAGTTGCATCAAAGAGAGTACTGAGTATCTTTGGGTAGCACACATACATACAAATTAAGTTAGTTTTCATTGTTTTGTTTTTCCTGATATCGGATCTACCGGGGAGTCGTACTGTTAAATTGATGTGATTCATCTGACCTCAGCTCTGATTTTCAAATCAGTCGTGTTATTATGAGTCTATAAACATGACATCTGTTTGCTACTTTTGTGTGCTTGTCTTGAGGGGTTGCTTGCTTATTTCTGGAATAATCCTTTTCGCACACTCGCAGGATACAGTGCCAAAATTGAAATGCTCTTGACAAGCTGCTTCATGCTTTTGCTTTTTTTTTCGACATTTGCATTTGAACAGCTATAAGTTGGTAATACTGGGTACAGACTTTTTTTCAGAATTTACAGTGATTGGGATGAGGAATAAGAATGTTGATGAAATTCATGACAATTCACAATTAACGAGGATGACGACGGAGCAGCTTCACATAAGAATGCATGATTGGGTGCTCAAAAGAAGCAGATTGAAAGAAGAAAGCTTGCATACATTCTACATAGATGAACTGATTGAACAAGTGGTATTGTAATGGATGACATTTCTACATTGCGGGAATATATGAGCGTCTTCATATCGTCAACGTCCTTGTTCAGTGTATTTTGTTTTGTGTTTTTCAGATTAATTGTTTCTACTGCTCAGGGACCACAACAAATTCCACAGATATGTACATGGCACAATTGATTTATGCACTATATGGTGTGATAATATCTAAATCGCCTGGATGCCCTTTTAAATCAATGCATTGGCGTTTGGAACACAATATGAAATTTGGCGGATGTAAACGTGCGTTCACCACAATCCTGCGCGTGGACGTATATTAGTCATAAATCATACTCTATTATCCTTACGTTAGTTATGATTGAAAAAAAAATGGATTACGCATTATTTTTGGACAATGGTTAAAAATGGCTTTCTGAACAACATGCAAACTTCGTCGCATTGTGAACATTTTGATTGCAGTCACAGATTTGCCTGGCTGTTTGCTGTTGCATACTGTTTTGTCCTGCGCCCTTGAAACATTTTGAGGACAACATGCCGTATATAGGTGAAAGCAAAGCGTGAAATTCACTTGAATCTACTTTCACTCCATTTGAACGATGTCACTTTCGCTGAAGTTTTCGCGAGATTCGCGAGGCACGATGACATTTTCAACAGGGCTATTCTCGTTGTTGATCAGTCACCTTGTCATTACTTATCAAGGCAACGACGGTTTGGAGAATCAGAGCACGGGGGAGAATGTGACGCTTCTGCCGCCTTCATGAGACGTTAAGTGTACCCAGAGACTTCGTAAAGTGGAATTATGGGCGAAAGAGGACAACACGGCTTGTGTTCTAAAACGGTCCCCTCTCTTTTGACGCTCACTTCACCATGACGGATTGCTAGCGTAATAGGTATCATCCAACCTATAGTTACTGACGTCGCCTTTTGTTTTTTTGCTCGTTAAGAATAGAATAATCTACTGAGATAACCACTCTTTTTGTTTCGCTCTCAGTCTTTCTAAAGAGCTTCCTCAAATCTGTTCATCTACTATCTACATCCTTCTACTGTAAACAGTCGCCAAAACCGTTAGAGAATGAATGTATTGCTCGGGATTGTAGCATGATAAACTGCGCTTGGCATGACATAGAAATAAAACAAAAAGAAAGCTTGATTTTGATTGACCGAAAGTCATAATAACATCTCCAAACTCTCAACATCGCGATCCATGTATAGGACCTACACAGAACAGGTTGTACTCAACCGCAGTGACTCTCAATATGCATTGACATGAGTGGGAGACGAGTATAGGCGCCGTATTAAAGTCGCAATTACTGATTTTTTTTCCCTGTCTCTTTCGAATGGAAAATTAGATAATTTACTAACCTAACGCCATAATGTCAGTTTTTTTTTTCATTTTTAACCACACTTTTTGAAGTGTCAAGTCACCAATGGTGCCCAGTTGGCTCTAACCTTTACATTCCAGATTGTGTAAGTTTTATTCAAATCGAATCTTTCATTTCAATGTCCCGAAATATTTGCCATGGTGTGAAGAGAAGAGAAGAAAAGAGAAAACAGTGACGAAAAAAAAAACAAACAAACAAACTCCTCAATGCTAAAATACAAACAACAGCGACGTAATGAAAACATGGCCTGTCTCTGGTCGAGATCCGTGGACCTTCCTGTGAATCTATGACAAGGTAGGACAAACAGTCAAAGGGAAAAAATAACAAATGACAATAATATATGAATACAATGTACAAGGAAAGGCGTCACACACTGCACTGTTCGGTAAAGGTGCAATCACACATCGCCGGTTTAGATGGCGGTTCATGGCGGTTCAGCAAATCGCCGTGCTCCGCCAAAGACCGTGTTTACACCGTACACAAACCGTGGTCATCCGTCACCCATCCGCCATGAACCCCGAGAACCGCGGGGAACCGCGGGGAACCGCCAGAAAAATTAAACATGTTTAATTTTTCGTGGCGGTCTTGGCGGTTTGAAATGGACCGTGTTCACATCGCCGTTCATCGTGTTAAGAACGGCATCCTCCGTGTTTGCACCGCAGGATCCGTGATAATACCGTGTTAACACCGCCTTAAATTTCAAGCGAAAAGAAACAATGAACTTAAAAGAGAATAATGGCTCCGGCGACACTTCGTGGCGGAGCAGTAAAAAATGGAGATAAACGCAAAGATGAACCCATAATGCAAGAACGGGCAAATATATTGAATGCTACAGTTTCCTTACTTCTTTAACACATATACAGTAACAAATAAAGTTTAATGTTCAAAAAGTTGTTAGGTATGTTGAATAGTACATCATTTACATTAAAAGGTAAGTTTATAATTTTAACAAAGCTTAACAGCTTTTAAGATGGCCAGCAACGTGTTAAACACAGAAGACTTATGTAAATATGTTAGGTTCTGCTTTCGTGATTATGTATGCCATTTTTGTAAGACATGTTGATACAGATATAGTGAAACTTAAGAGAGTAGAGGGAAAAGCAATGTTGAAACTTGAAAAAACACCATTATTATGTTACATGAACCTGTAAGTAAAGAGGAAACTATGCACATAATACTATATATGCTTCTTTGATAATGTATAATGTACATAATATGTCTTTTTTATTGACTGCTGTTAAAGATATCATTATTATATCATCATCATTACCGGTCTTTGATATAGCGCATAATACCTTTGGCAAGGTCTCTATGCGCTTTAGAGGGGGAACAAAAAGATAAACAGGAAAATGTAATTTCAGAAACAGTAACATGTTGCATAAATCATCATCTACAATCACTATGTTACTATTTTAACAGTTAAGTATTTAAAAACATTTTGGACTTATTGATGGAATTTGCATGTTCTATCACTTGGGATGCTGTTCCACAGTTCTGGGGAGGCATAAACCACGTTTGCCATATATAGTAGTTTGTCGTAATGGATCGAGGGTATCACATACAGATTCCCCTTACGATTTAGGAACTCTCCTAGGCTCATATTTCACAAGAAGCTCTGAAAGATAAGAAGGAGCAATTTTGTGAAAACATGGATAAACAAGCAACAAGATCTTAAATTCAACACGCCAAATAATTATGTGAAAACTTAATTAAGAAAGAATAAAAAAAGAGAGATGTTGAAACAAGCAAGTACTTGTACATCACTTGATAAATAAACCCACAAATGAACAGGAAACTTTTGAAACTATTTTGGATTCTGCTTTGATAGGTATGTCTTTTTAATGACAGTTAATACGGATATTTTAAGAATTAAAAGAGAAAGAGAAAAGTCACATTGAAACTTGAAGGTAATTGGTTGTTGCATCACTTATATCAATCTGTAAAACACCGTTTCATAATTTCTTTAAAATTGTGTTTACCTAACAAAGCAAAACGCTCATCGTTGAAACCCATTGAGGACAAGTGAAAGGGCTCTGATTGCATCCAACTACATGGGCTTGGTATGGACTCCTCCACCTTCCGGGACGATACGTGTTACTACCGCGTCAATCCGCGTTTGCTCCGTGTTCAAAACGTGTTGAGAACGTAGTCAAAGTGCTTTCCGCCATCACTGGGACACGGTTCACGGCGGTTTGAGAATCGCCATGAACCGCCATCTAAACCGGCGATGTGTGATCGCACCTTAAGGACCATTGCACAGAAACTACAGGGGAGGATCGTTGAGAAGAAAACACACAAAGTCGAAATGATTTGATTTCATTCAAAAAGGTCCCTCGTTGAGTGTATACATAGAATTCGATTTTGAATTAATTTTTCGTGAAAATAGGACACCTGGAGTTTGTCATACCGGTACGTATGTGCACGCAAACATCTCGGTGTACATCCGGGAGGAAAGATTTATATTTTTCGAAGACTTGGAGTGAGAATTCGAAACGCCATATCTTCGTCTTCGCATGTTGTTAAAGTTACACTTTGCAAGTTAATTTTAATCAACAAAATCCTTGTGAGTCCAGCATTTGGAAATACAGGTTTATCGATAAACACTGTTGTGTTTTTGTCTTTGTTTTTGTTTTGATTTCTTGGAATAAATCCTGTGAGACACATCCATTGCAGTCCGTGCCGACAGACTATCTACTTGATTTTTTTTTTCAACAGGAAGCATGATGAGAGTTTTAAGCTTTAAAGCAGCAACGTTTCCAGCTTTCTAATGATCGATTTTGTGGATCATCGCACTCTTGATGAAACCCTCTGTTTATGTCTCCATGTGAACAGATAGTAAATGATATAGAGCACAGTTATCTTGAGTGTGGTCAGTAATTTAAGCATTCGTTTCGTTTCATTTGATTTATACCGCTATACCAGGTTGAAAACTACGTATGATGTTGCTATTATGTGGACATGTACTCTATAAATGTGATACAATACCATGTGTATGGCAGCGAGGCCAGTTTCAGATAGAAAGAATCGTCTTGATACATCATTGTTAGACACTCCTGCCGACAAAATAATTCTGCATATCATGTATCGATTTATACCTTCTATTCCTCTCTTTCTATCTAAATTTTGGTATAACGTATATGATTCTATGCATGCACACAATTATTCCTACACAGATGTGTATGATGTTTATAATGAGATTGTGTGTATGTTTTTGAGATAGTACAGGTACTACATTAACAACGTAAACATGGGAAGGTGATCAATATGTTTCGAGCACATTCAATCAAAGTTCAACCATGATAGCCCCGGTCGATTCGTGGAGATGCCAGATGTTATTAACACGTGATGTATCACGACAGTTGGCAGTGTTTGCCAATAGGCCCACCACGTTTAAGATTTAGGGGGGACATTCGTCCCTAGTGTTGACCCTTACGACCATGTCGCTCTCAAAGCTGCCGGTGGAGAGGCGTTGTGCAGAGTGCAGAGCTCCGTCGTTGCGAGTATTCCGGGAGAACGTTACCTCAAATAAGCCTCGAGAGTCTATCCGAGGTGGCTATATTTAAAACCCCCGACTCTGTCACTAGGAAGACTCATTACCATGGGAAGGCACGGCATACCAACGAGATCCATCAGTACTCCTGTAATAGGCCGCGGGACGCATCGGAGAGATGCCGAGAAGGGAAGAGGGGGAGAAGACTTAGTGGAAGAGCGATGGAGAAGGAGGAGAAGGAGAAGGAGTAAGAGGAAAAAGAAGAACAAATAGGCCAGGGAGGAGGAAGAAGAGTCATCCTGAGGATGGGGCTAACGGGAGGAGTAGGAGGAAGAAGAGGAGATGGACCGGTGGAAGGTTGAAGAGGAGAAAAGGGGAGACAAAAGAAGGGAGTACTATAAAGATTGAGGAGAATGAAATGGGGGGGGGGGGGAGGGCATGTAAAAGGGGGGGGGGGAATGAAATGACAGGAAGAGACGGAGGGAAAGTAAGGACAAAGTAGGAAAAAAGGTGGGATGCAGCGAAAGTAGAAAGAAGAAGAAAACACTAGGAAGAAGATGGAGAGGAGAAAGTTAGAGAGAAAGAGTGGAGGAGGAGGAGGAGGAGAGTGGAGGAGGAGAGAGGGAAGGGCGGTGGGGGAATACAGGGTGGTAAGAGAAATATGGGTATGATAGTGGTAAATGTAAACGAGAAAAAGAGGGAAGAGACGAGTATATGAGATGCAAGGAACTGGTAAAGGAAAGAGATGAAGAGAAGGAAGGAGAGAAGAAGAGAAATGGAAGTCACGTGGGTTTGGAGGCCAGAGTTGTAGGACCACGCTCCAATGATAACCCCTCCCCCACCCCACACGTTGCCAGAGTACATGTATTTCACCTTTACCGTGTCATGTGCGTCAGAAGAGCGGATTACTGACATGCAATTGCTAATCGATATTAGACATATCTGGATGTTAATCGCCTTCTTGCTATTTCAACTCAACATTTTGGACATTTCTCGAATATTGCGTCTTCTAAACGAGATGGATTTGCATGACTGCTTCGTGTGATTTTGAGTTTTGATTTATTCATTAATCTCCTCACTGAATGAACTTCACTCAGCTGTCCACCATACATATGGACCATTTCTTTTCTTTTCAAGTGGCTTAAACAGAGATGGTGGATCTATTTCCTTTCGAGGCCCCCGCAACACTTTACAGATGACATCTTCTATCATCAGCAAGCGATCGGAGGTGGAGGAGTACCGATACCCATTACGCCTCATGAAAAGATAATGTGCTTTCATCTGCGTATCGTGTTGGAACGATAATATCGACGATCCATCACTATCTCTGCGGTGGCGCCACCTTGGTGCTTTATGTGCTCTCATGCAGGGTACGCGTGATGATTGCGCCTCCTCCTCCTCCCACCCAGCCCTCCTCCGCCACCCACCACACCCCACCCTGATCTCATTCCCTCGCATACATCCCTGCATGCATCTGTTAAGTCCCCATAAACTCTCGCCCCAGCTTACCGACATTCCACAGAAGTCTTCCAACGTGGTACCCGCTATTAATATTAGGGAGTTTTCGATTGGGTGAACGAGAAGGATGTGCCGCCGAGCGCAACCGTACGTCAAGGCGTCACGTCTGTACGTTGACCCGCTGCTAAAACACATTTCGATTTCGGGCGCCGGCGTCACGTCTCGTGGCGTGTGCAGGAGGCAACCTGTGCCTTGCGTGCATATATGCGGAATTTGTGACTCGTTTCTGTACCTGTAATATTTATTTTGACTTTGACTAGATGCGTATCCTGGGAGGAATTATGTGGATTCTAAAACATGAAGCATGGTAAGACTACTAGGCAAATGCACTGCTGCACTAGCTAGGCCAAAAGCACCAAGATCTGTTTGCGTACAGCGTTACGTGTAAATGCATATGTGGGACTACGGTAGGCAGTTGCAAAGTGCGAAGCAGTGAAAACGGGCAAATAAAGTAGGTACCAGAGGCTGTAGTTTGTATGTCAGCGCTCCTGCTGTGACGTATCAAGATCATAAGCTTTCATGTAATTAGAATATAAATATTCTCTCGAAAGAAAAAGGAAAACAGGTGAACTGAGCACGGATTTCCCGAGAGTCATCGTGCTCTTTCGCACGATACCCGAGAGGAGTGTGACGTCATAGCAAGGTGGGTTGAGCGCGGCGCAACCGATTTGGGTGGACGGTGATAACCGGGGTTAACGCGTTCGAAATTTGTGCGATGAGCCGAGGGTCGACACTCGCGCATGCGCAGTATGTAAAAACTACGTCAGAACAGGGTGACGCCTGGCTCAACGTGCAAATCGAAAAGTCCCTAATATGATCACTCGTCGACGTTTGAGTAGAGGAGAACAAGACTTTGGCCATCTAGATTTTATACACTGCGTTGTTATTCATTCGATTATTATACCCTCGGGTTGTCAACATTGATATTGCATTCATAACATGAAGCCCTTTTGGGAAAATGCAGTTCAGTGTCCGTAACGCGTGGTAATCTAATGTGAGTAAACATACTAATCAAATTTGTTCATCATCAACATATGCGTTTAGCAATCATTAAGTATGCATTAAGTCACAAAATGACTTATTAAAGACATTATTACCATACTGCACAATGCTGCAACCTGGTAAAACTATAGTGCTAGTCCGCTATCTGATATTGTCAAGTTTAGGACGCCCTGTTAGGCAAGATGTCATCCCTGAATTCTGAGCTTCACTCAAAGACAGTGTGGACCAAACCCTCTGCTGACCCATAAAGTCTTGGGGGCGGTATTTTGTTGAAGAAACTTCCATCCGATTACCATTAAATTGGCATGATATGAAGTTTACTGCGCTCCTAATATTGGAAAATGATTAGATGGAATGTATTGTTAAATTCATGAAATCTGCATAAACTCAGAAGGAATTTTATGAAATTGCCAATGTAAGAGAGGGGCTTTATTTATCGAAAATGTCAGTTATTGTGTAAAGAGCTTAAACAGAATCTGCAGCCGAAATTAAAGCATGTAATACAGCAAAGGGGCTCGAGTGAAATGTGATTTCTTATTTCCCTTATACGAAGCACTAACATTAGATATATGAAATCGTAATAAAAAAAAAATACAGAATCACCCCATAATGAAACCTGCTTTATGGAACTTGAAGGGTTAAAAAAAGGAAACTAATTGCATTTTATTCATCTACAAATGTCTCTTTGATTGTTCGCCAAGCTAACATTGACTAGAGAAAAACCCGCAAGACACAAACAGAAGCGCCACGAAGCCGTTACCCGCGTGACCAATGTAGGCGCCACGAAAAAAGCAACCAAAATTCCAGCGGCAACGTATACACGCGACATTGCACGACCCTTGTGGAAATATTGGCAATTAGTCTCTACGACTTGATTGTTTTGCCGGCGTTTGGGTATCCAAGAGTTTGTTCAGCACGAGGGGTTAGAGAAAGTCATCAACTTGTGTAGCCGTCCAAATTGGGGGTGACATTGACTCGAATTGTATTTCTTTCCCAAAGAGCTGCGTACCTCTTAGCCACACGATTAGCTACACTTTGCATCATTTAAGGTGGAAAGGCGACACGAACCGAACAAATGAGCTTTGTAAGAAGAGAAGGAGAATTCTGATACACGAAGATTTTGCATGAGGGACCGAGAGAGACAATGTAAAAAAGAGATCTAACTACTTTCATGGCTGTTTCCGCCCTCCGTTTCTTGTATTAAAACTTTTTCATTACATTCTTATTTCAAACAAAACCTATCTGACATTCCTTTCTAGGAAAAGAAAAAGAAACACATAAAAAAAGGGTTTAGACAGAGATATATTAAGACTTGCTTTTATCGTTGTGAGAGAAGTCCATACACCCACCTTCAATCGCTCTTCAAGCGTTCGGATATTCTCCACATCTCTTTTACCATTGTGACCACGGTATCCTAGGGATGGTAGGGGTGGGAGTAAAAGGAGTAGATTTTTTTCCCATCCGTGTGAGACGCGACGTACTCTGATCTTGACTTTGTAGGAGAGCTCGCTAGAGCGTGCTATAACGCAATTTCATCCTTGAGTGCAGATCAACATTTGTGGAATTGTGTTTGTGCCATGCCAAGTCTCGGAAGATAGAAAGAGGGAAAGAAAAAGAGAGATAGAGAAAGAAAACTTGTTATAGTATCCTTGTGTTGTTCATGTCGAATACATGTTGGGTATAGACAAATTTGATCGTGGAACTCAAGAAGGGGACGTCCCAATTGTCAGTGTAGTCCCTGCTACGCCAAACCCAAATCATATTTTCCGCGATTTGGTTCCCTGTTCACGAAAATCGTTATTTTTCATTGATATAGTACAGCGACAGTCTAGAGTCCTAGTTTGACTTGGCAAATGCAAATGTCACGTATTTAGCCATTTATAAAAAATACCTACATGTCAATGTAGGTGTATATACATACATATATATATATATATATATATATATATATATATTATATATATAGTGCATGAGGCTGAATGCACTATAACAATATAAGCACCGACAAATTCTGAATTTGCCCCGAAGGCCAGTTATATTCAATGAGGCCGCAGGCCGAATTGAATATAATTGCCTGAGGGCAAATTCAGAATTTGGAGGTGCTTGGTACTTGTTATAGTGCAATAAGATGTCATGCACTATGTGTTATATAAAATAGCATACATACCCAGGCAAGATAAATTGAAAAAATACGAAAGCCTAGATCATTTAACGTTAGGGCCTACGCGTGTCTAGACAAGCAATAATACCATTTTCTTTGAACCTGTGTAGACAAAATCCTGCCGTGTTAGGGTCTACGTGGTTATATCTAACGATTTCTAGGCCCTACGATAGATTAGGTCTAGGGGCCCTGGCCTAACGTTATACTACTACTACTAGATCATGTCTACGTCACTTACGAGCGACAGAGCTAACGTTAGTTAACACTTGACCCTACAATAGGTCTACCATGGATCTAACAGTAACACGTTCGACGCCCTAAGTTTACTTACTGCACTGTGGGTCCAGGACCAGGACTAGATGATGTTTTGTAGGATTAGGGATCTACTGGATTTAAACACAAGGCTCGTGCCAGGCATCATTGAAGTCACCATAAATTGCTGCACAAGTG